>NC_034176.2:7890854-8168354 GCF_002021735.2 Oncorhynchus kisutch | reverse complement strand
TGGTGGTAGCAATATGCTAAGGAGATGTCCATATGACTGAGAAAGGAAACATAAAGCCGGGGCAAATTCTGTCTCTACGAAAACTCTGGGTTGTTTTGTTATGAGGAACACGTAACAACAATTCAAAACATGGAAATGATTACAGAAATGGTACCACCACACTCCTCATCTAGGTATGAGGTAGTCTGATTATTAGTTCTATCTATAGAACACAGGCACTGCTCCCATAGCTACCAGAGTTAGCCCGGCTGGTGTAGCTACTAGCTAGCCTACTGTAGCACTCAGCTAGCTAGCTACCTAGATATATTGCTGTGTAACATCCAACAGATCACGTAAATACTTTACATTCAAGGTTAGTAACTAGCTAGCTACTAACATTATTAAACTGTAATAAATTGGGATTTTTTTCAAAAGAATGTGCAGGTTAGCTAACCATTTTGTCTAGCTAATGCTAGCTAGCTTGCAGGCTAACTAGTAAATGTTTGCTAACAAAGATTATAGGGCTAATGTTAACATTAGATAGCTAGATTAGCTGCAATAACGGTTCTTTCTTCTTTGTTAAGCAAATATTAGCTATACTAATATTCAAATCACATTATTGTGCTAATGATGGTTTTCTGGTTTCATAACAGGCAGTTGGTCAGCTGAATGCCAAGTAATGTAGATTGGAGAAAGAGAGACAAAAGGTGAGTTATTCATTAAGACTTGGTCAGACCAGTTCCACATGCTAAAATTGATTTTTGATTCATGTTACTTCTGTCAAGACATTTTTTATATATTATTATCAAAAAAAGGTAATGTGTGTCACAGTTCTCAAAATAAATATGAATTGTTGAATGGTTGTTGTGGGATTCTTTTAAAACCACCAGTTGACTTTTGTTGCTAATACACTGCTGAATTTATCTTCTCAGATGTAAAATATATTGGACTGAAAGAGAAAAGCATTAGAAACCACAAACAGAGCAACAGCAGGAGCTCCAAAAACTAAAATGGCCAGAGACAGGTCAGTTTATAAATGGTATGCCAGAGACAGGTTAGTTTATAAATGGTATGCCAGAGACAGGTCCGTTTATAAATGGTATGCCAGAGACAGGTCAAGCTCTTATGGGGAGACAAAGCACCGTCAGAACGAAAACCAGAGCTACCGTCCACATCCACCACACACACCCCATACACATACAGGCACCATTGCTGCTACTACTTATTTTTAATGAATAACTTTTTGGGGTGATAATAAGGGGTATTTATGATTTATTTTATCTTGTACACTTCTTTTTAATATTTATTTATTAGAGATATTGTATTTTATCATGTGACTTTTGTCAGTAAACACTTGGCTTTTCCTTGATTTGGTGACAGAATGGGAACCCAGTAGTGCGGGGAAGAGTCTGGGGGGGACGGGGCTGTAACAATTGTGAGGCGTGAGTGTCTCGAAACGGAATGGCATATCTCACACTGTAGACATCGGCATTCAGGACCTCTAGTCTCCACTGAGTGTTGTTAACACCCGATGGTTCCCCTTATCCAACAGTCGGTGGCGAAACCCGCTTCTGAGTGTTCAGAGATAAAAACACTTAATTTCTTCCGACTGCCATGGAAGAGGCTAAAACTATAGGATTTGGTGCAGTGACATAAATGGTGTCCCATGTGAGAAGGGGAAATGTGACATAGGATTGTTCCTGACCCTTTTCAAGACTGGCCTAACCAATCCACTCTTTTTTATTTCCTTGCATATTTTGGAAATACAACGAGCCAGATCAGTCTATCCCATACCTCCCCATCCATCGTTGTAGGCCTTTAAAAAGGGAGATTTATACGAGAGATCTTGGGGGACATTTTTACCTGCCCCTCAAATGTGAAATGTAGCTAATGTTTTCACCTTGACAGAACGATATAAATTCTCTGATTATACTTGTGTGTAGATGAGTGCAGATAATGAATCTCAAAAACTAGCTTTGTATAAAGAATGTGACATGTATTTGTAACAAGGGGAGGGATTATGGCAACGGGACCCTCGGTTTTATCTCACTGCTGCCTTTCCAATCTCAGGCAATGTTAAGTGGTACTACCAGTGGAGGGGTAATTACAGTGGAGTTAACTAAACCCTGCTACCGCTGAATCAAACAAGCAGCCAATGCATATCCAATTAGCACACAGAGTGTTCTCTAGTCCAGAAATATCATTTGAGACATGCTCCTGCATCAGGCCAAGCATGTGGGGCTTCGGAAGGACAACTGAACACCACCCCCATCCCCTTCCTCTCTACCTCGACTGACCCTACTGAGGCTGGGGACAGATTTAACATCATGTCAGACATCAATTTACATGGCCCTCTATTCCTGCTTCTCTCCTGGCTGGCTCTGGCACTGGGAAACAGCGACCCTATCAGAGTGGAGCCCCTGCCACAGGGTGGGAGATGGACCATCTGCCTCCCTCCCTCCCTGTGGTCCCACAGCTAGGCATTGCCAAGCAGAGCTTGGAGCTCAGATACAGCTGGGTGCACAGAGAGTTGTTTTCTAATCATTGTAATTGGAAGTATTCCGATATTATTTCCATTTTATTTTATTTTTAATTTTTTAGCTGGTAGTGGAGCAGAGTAATTAGGGAGCCACAGTCTCTTGGCAGTTCAGCCAATCAGCCCTCAGTTTAGCTTTGCCCGCTCACACCTGTCATGACAGGAATGATAACGAGCCCAACTCTGCTGATCAGAATCAAGGATTTGTTGCCATGGTAGCTTGCAAACTACTTCAGCAACCTTACCTTGCCCATATGGTCACATATAAAGGCCTATTTTACAAGCTGTAGGCCTGTCGTCTCATGCAGGGACTTCCTAATGGGAACAAAATGAATGATCAGTCAGATCAGACAAACCAGAGAAAGTAGGATTTTATTAGCTTGATAAAACAGTTCATTGGTTAAGTGATTTACTATTTGTTGCAAATTAGGTGAATATTATATATATTTTTTGGGATGCACATACATACACACAGGCAAGCACACACACACATTTTACTATTCTTTTGGGGACCAAACAATTGATTCCCATTCAAAATCCTATTTTCCATAACTCCTAACCATGAACCTTTAACCCTAATTCTAACCTTAACTCTTACTGTAACCCTAAACACAACCCCTTCAGCCTAAAATGTCCCCACTTGTCCAAATGGTCTTTGCTTTACTTCTGGTCCCCCCCCCCCAACAAAACAAACACACACACTTGATGCTTCCTGGGAAGGTAAAGAAATATAGTCAGATATCTGCATTTAATGTATGGTTTCTGTGTCTAGCTGTATATATCACTGCTTTGATGGTCCTGGTACCATTCCTGCTGCTGTGAAGCACCTTGGGGAGGAGGTTATCTCCATGTTTGTTCTGCAATTTTTGGAATATGAGGGGTGCAGGGTGGGGGCATGTATTTTGATTCCTCCTCAAAGGAGATAGAGTGAGACACATCAAAACAGAGCGAGATGGAGGGATAGAAAGAGAGAGAGCATTGCTTAGCATAGATATGCCACGTCCCTTGACCATGGTGGCGAGGCCTAGTCGTCTAGGCTGGGTAAACGCGAGACAAATGACACGCTGAAGTGCGTGTGACAGATTGTGAGGAGTGTTGTTTGCACACACTGCTGCCTCCATCCATCACACTTAGTGGCCTGGGCTCCAGATGTCAGGGCCACAGCTGCGTAAACGGCCCCGGGAACCACCAGCAGGATTGGATAAACACTTCCACTGTGGTGGTGGTGGTGGTGGTGGTGGTGGTGGTAGGGGGGTAGGGGGGTAGTCAGGCCAGGCCAGAGGCAGGGCCCCTGAGGGCTAAGGTAAGGTAAGGTTGGAGGCTGGCAGTAGGAGTCTTTTAAGACCAGCAATTGGATGGATGGATGGATGGGGGGGGGGGGGGGGTTGGTGAATATGGGAAAGAATTGAATGTTGGCTGATATTATTACTACCCATTGGGCTTTGGAAAGGTGAAGATATTTTGGAAACTAAACCTGAACTTGTTCATATATATAAATCAGTCAATATAAATGAATTCCTTAAGACTCTATGGATTTCAAATGACTGGGAATACAGATATGCATCTGTTAGTCTCAAATTCCTTTTAAAAAAAAGGTAGGGGTGTGGATCAGAAAACCAGTCAGAATCTAGTGTGACCACCATTTGCCTCATGCAGTGCGACACAGGCTGTTGATTGTGGCCTGTGGAATGTTGTCCAACTCCTCTTCAATGGCTGTGCGAAGTTGCTGGATATTGGTGGGATCTCAATGGGTGACATGTCTGGTGAGTATGCAGGCCATGGAAGAACTGGGACATTTTCAGCTTCCAGGAATTGTGTACACAACACTGTTCACAACATTGGCACTCTGTTCACAACATCAGCAAAGCTCTCACCCACATAATGTCATACTGCATCTTTATGTAATACATGTATCACTAGCCACTTTAACTATGCCACCTAATATAATGTTTACATACCCTACATTATTCATCTCATATGTATACATATATACTGTACTCTATATCCTCTACTGCATCTTTATGTAATACATGTATCACTATCCACTTTAACTATGCCACTTTGTTTACATGGGGCGGCAGGGTAGCCTAGTGGTTAGAGCGTTGGACTAGTAACCGAAAGGTTGCAAGTTCGAATCCCCGAGCTGACAAGGTACAAATCTGTCGTTCTGCCCCTGAACAGGCAGTTAACCCACTGTTCCTAGGCCGTCATTGAAAATAAGAATTTGTTCTGAACTGACTTGTCTAGTAAAATAAAAAATATAAAACATACTCATCTCATATGTGTATATACTGTACTCAATACCATCTACTGCATCTTTATGTAATACATGTATCACTAGCCACTTTAAACTAAGCTACTTTGTTTACATACTCATCTCATATGTGTATATACTGTACTCAATACCATCTACTGCATCTTTATGTAATACATGTATCACTAGCCACTTTAAACTATGCTACTTTGTTTACATACTCATCTCATATGTGTATATACTGTACTCAATACCATCTACTGCATCTTTATGTAATACATGTATCACTAGCCACTTTAAACTATGCTACTTTGTTTACATACTCATCTCATATGTGTATATACTGTACTCAATACCATCTACTGCATCTTTATGTAATACATGTATCACTAGCCACTTTAAACTATGCTACTTTGTTTACATACTCATCTCATATGTGTATATACTGTACTCAATACCATCTACTGCATCTTTATGTAATACATGTATCACTAGCCACTTTAAACTATGCTACTTTGTTTACATACTCATCTCATATGTGTATATACTGTACTCAATACCATCTACTGCATCTTTATGTAATACATGTATCACTAGCCACTTTAAACTATGCTACTTTGTTTACATACTCATCTCATATGTGTATATACTGTACTCAATACCATCTACTGCATCTTTATGTAATACATGTATCACTAGCCACTTTAAACTATGCTACTTTGTTTACATACTCATCTCATATGTGTATATACTGTACTCAATACCATCTACTGTGTCTTGCCTATGCTGCTCTGTACCATCACTCATTCATATATCCTTATGTACATATTCTTTATCCCCTTACACTTGTGTCTATAAGGTAGTAGTTTTGGAATTGTTAGCTAGATTACTTGTTGGTTATTACTGCATTGTCGGAACTAGAAGCACAAGCATTTCGCTACACTTGCATTAACATCTGCTAACCATGTGTATGTGACAAATAAAATTTGATTTGATTTGACATGGTCTGCGGTTGTAAGGCTTTACTGTGTGGATTTACTGACAAATTCTCTAAAATGACGTTGGAGGCGGTTTATGGTAGAGAAATTATTATTCCATTCTCTCACAACAGCTCTGGTGGATATTCCTGCAGTCAGCATGCCAATTGCACGCTTCTTTAAAACTTGAGACATCTTTTAGTGTCCGAAGCACAAGTTGCACCTGTGTAATGATCATGCTGTTTAATTAGCTTCTTGATATGCCACACCTGTCAGGTGGATGGATTATCTTGGAAGAAATGCTCACTAACAGGAATGTAAACAAATTTGTGCACAACATCTGAGAGAAATACGTTTTTGTGCAATATGGAATATTTCTGGGATATTTTATTTCAGCTCAACAAACATCGGACCAACACTTTGTTGTATCTATATGTTTGTTCAGTGTATTTAATATCTCCTCATTTTACTTCATACCTGAATGATGAATATATAGTTCAAGTATAATCAATACTTAATCAATACAATCAATCAATATAATAATTGTTCCCTGTCATATTATTATAAATATTTAATCAGGTGAAACCTACAGAAATTGATCCTCCAAGACAACCTCCTCCGACTTGATCATATGCGAAAAACAGCCAATAACAAAGTGATTCCCTTGATTATAACTACTTAATGCCCAGTCCTAATTAATTAGTGCATCATGAAGTGTGAAGTGTGTCAGTGGCGGTGTTTGCAACGGTACTCATGTAAAACTCATCCTAATTAAATGTCAAAGTCCCAGCAATGCTCTTTCTAACTTGCTCAGGTCTCCAAAACCCCATGCGCCATTTTAACTCATCTCACCACAGTGGTTTAATAACCTGTGATATTTACGACTCTCTGCAGCTGTCATCTTCAACCAATCCCCCGGCTGTTGGTTCTCTAGACTGTCTCATTGTATAATCCTGATGGACGAGGTTGGTTACTCCTCAGTGCTGTTGTATGGAGGACTTATCTGACTCTATAGTTCACAACAACAATAAAGAGAATGAATAGCAAATATCATTTTTCTTATGCTGATGGGCTTAATCCAAACCAAAGCCCAAATCACAAAGGCCAATCCCACTGGGTTGTCGGTTGTCTGTTCCAGCTCTGAAGGGTTAGGGAGGTATGTGAGATGAATGATGTTACATGTTCACCCACTTCTACTCCCTTCATTTGTTAATTCCTTTAAAAATCTCAGTTTGTTATACATTATTTCCTGCCTTATACAAATCTAGGATCAGTTTACCCCAATCCTAACCTGAACCATTAGTGGGGATGCTAAAAATGCTAAACTGACACAAGATCAGCGTC
Organism: Oncorhynchus kisutch; assembly: GCF_002021735.2. Taxonomy (NCBI): domain Eukaryota; kingdom Metazoa; phylum Chordata; class Actinopteri; order Salmoniformes; family Salmonidae; genus Oncorhynchus; species Oncorhynchus kisutch. The sequence goes on along the minus strand of NC_034176.2, from coordinate 8,161,264 downwards.
TAGGGGTAACTTCACCCTACACCAGACTTTGGTAGGTGTGTTTTGAAAGAGGGTGGGGGTTATCTTAATGGGGTAGGATGATCAAGGAGCACAGTGGCAAAACAATTCAGCATGAATGCCCAAAATACCAAAATGTGTTTGCTATACAATAGTCATGTAATAAAACACTTTATTTTTACACAAATTCAATTGGAACACAAAAAACCCATTCAACCCATCTTCGCTTTCACAAATACCTGAAAAGCGAGTTTGGAGTGCATTTCCAAACTCACATTTTATGTGAACTTTTTGATTGGGTGGAACCATATTACAGAATGTGAACTGCTCGTGTGGCTTTGCCTCACGAACAAAAGCCTCGTCTGACACCAATCGTGTCATAACATCCTTTAGGTTACTAATGGACTGGTAATGCACTGTCCATATTGCTGAGTAAAGACTTGGGAAGATAGGATAAGTTAAGCAGTACAGTATCTCTGTCACGGTCGGGTAAGAGAGGAAGAAATATGTTCTGCCAGCTCTCTACAGGCACGGCCATTACATTTATGGATGAGGTGCATATGCCAAGAGACAGTCAGACAGTTCTCCTCCGTTTGCCACACATGAAAAGAAACATAATTAATGGACTAATTAATACCATTAATTAAGCTACTTATTCAAATCAGCATAGATTTCCATTGAAGTGTCATCGGTATGTGAAAAGAAAAAGATTGGATTCACTGGAAGTGAACAAAAACCCATACTGTGAACTCATAGTTTTTAATTTCTGAGGAAGTAATTGTCTTTCAAAAACAATAGGGGGTGGGGGGTTGACAGTTTTTTTTAACAGAAATGAGGGGGTTCTCCAAATCAGTTTTGTTCCCAGTAGAATGCCATGAACTGTCAGAAAAGAGAGCCCATTTGGAAAATGAGAAATTACAGTTTTTTGGAAAACAGAAAAGAGCCACCTCGTGAGAATATCATATCTCACTAACTCAATTTTGTTCCCCGTAGAAAGCCATGAAGTGTCAGAAAAGAGGTCCAATTTTAAAATGAGAAATGTCCACCCCCACACTACAGTCTCACAGTTTTGTTTTCTTTCAGGGTTTTTTCTTACTCTTCATGTGAGGACAGGAGGCGGGGTGTGGCTGTAAAATACCAGCAGGAAGCACCTCACCAGTTCCTCTTCTGCCAGATTGAAGGTGTTTCATTATCTTTGGATAACACCACACGCAGGCGAGCCAGCTAGCCTATCACATGCCACTGGTATAGGTCCTGGGGATTGACGGCTTGTTTCCTGGGGAACGACGACTTGTTTCCTGGGGAACAACAGCTTCTTGCGAGAACCTAAGTATATGCTGAATAAGGTAGAAGATTTTGAGTGGAAGACAAAATATGACATGTCCAATATATTTGCCATTTTGTAAAAGGTGGCACAGGGATACGAGTGGCAAAATTGACATATTTACTCAGTATTCACATCCACTTGCATGGTTCAGTATTCACCTCCACTTGCATGGTTAAGTATTCACCTCTACTTGCATGGTTCAGTATTCACCTCTACTTGCATGGTTCAGTATTCACCTCCACTTGCATGGTTCAGTGTTCACCTCCACTTGCATGGTTCAGTGTTCACCTCCACTTGCATGGTTCAGTGTTCACCTCCACTTGCATGGTTCAGTGTTCACCTCCACTTGCATGGTTCAGTGTTCACCTCCACTTGCACGGTTCCGTGTTCACCTCCACTTGCACGGTTCAGTGTTCACCTCCACTTGCATGGTTCAGTGTTCACCTCCACATGCATGGTTCAGTGTTCACCTCCACTTGCATGGTTCAGTGTTCACCTCCACTTGCATGGTTCAGTGTTCACCTCCACTTGCATGGTTCAGTGTTCACCTCCACTTGCATGGTTCAGTGTTCACCTCCACTTGCACGGTTCAGTGTTCACCTCCACTTGCATGGTTCAGTATTCACCTCCACTTGCATGGTTCAGTGTTCACCTCCACTTGCATGGTTCAGTGTTCACCTCCACTTGCATGGTTCAGTGTTCACCTCCACTTGCATGGTTCAGTGTTCACCTCCACTTGCATGGTTCAGTGTTCACCTCCACTTGCATGGTTCAGTGTTCACCTCTACTTGCATGGTTCAGTGTTCACCTCTACTTGCATGGTTCAGTGTTCACCTCTACTTGCATGGTTCAGTGTTCACCTCCACTTGCATGGTTCAGTGTTCACCTCCACTTGCATGGTTCAGTGTTCACCTCCACTTGCATGGTTCAGTGTTCACCTCCACTTGCATGGTTCAGTATTCACCTCCACTTGCATGGTTCTGTATTTACCTCCACTTGCATGGTTCAGTGTTCACCTCCACTTGCATGGTTCAGTATTCACCTCCACTTGCATGGTTCAGTGTTCACCTCCACTTGCATGGTTCAGTGTTCACCTCCACTTGCATGGTTCAGTATTTACCTCCACTTGCATGGTTCAGTGTTCACCTCCACTTGCATGGTTCAGTGTTCACCTCCACTTGCATGGTTCAGTATTTACCTCCACTTGCATGGTTCAGTGTTCACCTCCACTTGCATGGTTCAGTGTTCACCTCCACTTGCATGGGAGAGGGATTCTAACGGAGGAAATATCACTGCAACACTTGTTATTAATTTGATTGGCATGCATGGACAATTATTTCTGGTGTGAAGAAATTCAGTGATAGATTCCAGAATCATCTGCCGTTAAGTGTGGCCCTACATAATGCTGACAATACTGTAATCAGTCTCACGCTATAACATAGCCCTTTTATGAGACATGACTCATCCCAAAAGCTGCTATCAAGCCAGACTGGCTCAAAATCACAATGTGGAACTTTAAGCACAATAAAGTATATTCAAACACGCTTTAGCCTACTAGGTGGGATCAAAATATTTTGTTGAAATTAGACTGCAGAAACAGTTGTATTTTGATTATATTTTTGTTTTTATTTCACTCTGGTTTAGATTCACTCACCACATGCCCACTCGGTGTGTCGCTTTTCATGGCACCCCACCAGCCGGCCTGATTGGACCAAAGATGTTTTCCATTTCCACATTTGTCCATTACGCTTCTCATCTGATAATCTTGGAGGATGTGCACCAACCAACCCAAGTTTAATTGGCTTGAGAGTGCATTTTTTGATCTGTCATGCTCAATTATTCCTTATGAATTTTCATTTCCAATGCCTCTGTGAGCACACACCAAGCTCCCGACAAAGGAGACCCTCTGTTTCTTCTCATTAACTTCTGAAATTGGACACATTTAGTCATTTTTTACCTCATAATTCATTTTTGTGTCACACTGAGAAGCTTTGCCAATGTGTATAGACTTTAGTCTCTTTAGAATAACCCACATAGACACATTAGATGTTCATTATGAAGACATTTTAGTGCAGAATCTGTCAGAGAAATAGGTTTTAAAGGTAGGCTAAATCAAATCAAATTTTATTGGTCGCGTACACAGTTTAGCAGATGTTACAGCGAAACTGCCTATGTTACTAGCTCCTAACAAACCTACACAAAAAGACCAGTTTCAAATTCAACCTCAGCTGAATACAGTGTGTTTTGGTGAGTTTTGACCATGGTCATCTGGGGAGCCGATAGTTGTATTCAGGGGTACCGTTGGGAGTTCTTAGGCTCCTCTACTTCCAATTTGGCAGGGTGTCACTGTAAAAGGACTAAACAAAATTAGTAATTAGAGGCGGCGTGTGCGTGTTACTGTATGCAAACGTGTGTGTGTGTGTGTGTGTTCATGCATTTGTGTGTGCGTGTGTGTATTTTGATAGCAGATTTCATTAAATTGGCATTACTAGGCAGATTAGAAAAAAAGTACCTCCTCTAAATGAAAAAAGGGGGACGAAACAGGAGGGACCAGATGGGAAGAGCATTACCGAGGACTGTTGCTGAGAAACTCATTAAGCACCATTTCATCTCTCAGCGGGTTCGCCAGTGAATATTCTAATTGCATCTAAGGAAGGGGAGAAGAAATGCCAAAGTACATTTGGATCAACGATAACACAGGAGATATGATTGCAATACCCTGATTTGAATCTCATGTAGATCGCAGGTTCTAGGCATGAGGGTCTCCTTTTCTCCATGAGTATTCATAGGCTGTCCCAATAATATCTCCTTTCTCCATGAGTATTCATAGGCTGTCCCAATCATATATCCTTTCTCCATGAGTATTCATAGGCTGTCCCAATAATATCTCCTTTCTCCATGAGTATTCATAGGCTGTCCCAATCATATATCCTTTCTCCATGAGTATTCATAGGCTGTCCCAATCATATATCCTTTCTCCATGAGTATTCATAGGCTGTCCCAATAACATATCCTTTCTCCATGAGTATTCATAGGCTGTCCCAATAATATCTCCTTTCTCCATGAGTATTCATAGGCTGTCCCAATCATATATCCTTTCTCCATGAGTGTTCATAGGCTGTCCCAATAACATCTCCTTTCTCCATGAGTATTCATAGGCTGTCCCAATAATATCTAATTTCTCCTTAAGTGTGCACTCATTCATTACTTCCCACAAATCTAAAAGCATTGGATTGGTGGCGGCATTGGCTAGTGGGAGTTTCTGACATATGTCTCATAATACCAGTCATTTTCTTTTAAATCAGTGAAGGGAAATGAACAAGTGCACACTTTGGGAGGAAGGAGAGAGGACTAGGACATACAGTGCATTCGGAAAGTATTCAGACCATAACTTTTTACAAAAAAAAAATTATCCTCAATCTACACACAATACCCCATAATAACAAACCAAAAACAGGTTGATCTACATTTTTGCAAATGTATGAAGAAAAAAAAACTTTAATATCCCATTTCCATAAGTATTCAGACCATTTGCTCAGTACTTTGTTGAAGCACCTTTGGCAGCAAATACAGCCTTGAGTCTTCTTGGGTATGACACTACAAGTTTGGCACACCTGTAGCCCCTACCGATGTAAGGATTTGGCCTGTTGTATTCAGCGCATGTGACAAATAGAATTAGATTGTCTTGGCCACTCAAGGACATTGAGAGACTTGTTCCGAAGCCACTCCTGCGTTGTCTTGGCTGTGTGTTTAGGATCGCTGTCCTGTTGGAAGGTGAACCTTTGGTCCTGAGCACTCTGGAGCAGGTTTTAATCAAGGATCTCTCTGTACTTTGCTCCGTTCATCTTTCCCTCGAACCTGACTATTCTCCCAGTCCCAGCCACTGCAAAACATCCCCACAGCATGATGCTGCCACCAAAATGCTTCACAGACGTGACACTTGGCATTCAGGCCAAAGAGTTCAATCTTGGTTTCATGAGACCAGAGGATCTTATTTCTCACCTTTTGGCAGTCTCCAAGCGGGCGATCATGTGCCATTTACTGAGGAGTTGCTTCCGTCTGGCTTCTCAACCATAAAGGCCTGATTGGTGGAGTGCTGCAGAGATGGTCGTCCTTCTGGAAGTTTCTCTCGTCTTCACAGAGGAACTCTGGAGCTCTTTCATCGGGTTCTTGGTCACCTTCCTGACCAAGGCCCTACTTCCCCGAATGCTCAGTTTGGCCAGGCGGGCCAGCTCCAGGAAGAGTCTTTGTTGTTCCAAACTTCTTCCATTTAAGAATGTTGGGGGCCACTGTGTTCTTGGGGACCTTCAATGCTGCAGAATTGTTTTTGGTACCCTCCCGAGATCTGTGCCTCAACACAATCCTGTATCTGAGCTCTACGGACAATTCCTTCGACCTTCGGCTTTGTTTTTGCTCTGACACTGTCAACTGTGGGACCTTATATAGACAGGTGTGTTCTTTTCCAAATCATGTCCAATCAACTGAATTTACCACAGGTGGACTCCAATCAAGTTGTAGAAACATGTCAAGGATGATCAATGGAGAGGGAGTACCAGGACAAAGAAATGGTTGACTGACAACAAAATCAACATTTTGAGGTTTGAATCAAAGAGGGCAGTCCATAAACGCTGACAAAGGATATCAAGGATCTGGAAAGATTCTGTATGGAGCAATGGTCTTTAAGATCCCTCCCAATGTGTTCTCCAATCTAATAAAATGTTAATGTATTTCATTCATGTTTAAAGAGTGCTTAGGCAAGAGGCCTGAGGGCATACATATACCCGTAGTATGTACTCTGTCTATGCACACTAGGTAAGACCTGGGTGGACCACCCCCTGTAGTTTGGTTAGCGCGCCAAGTGGAGTTAAGGTTAGGTAAGTAGTGGGTAGGCAAGTAAGGTAGGAGAGAAGACTCTTTAACTTTTACTTTCTTTGCTTTGGTTTCATCCAGCCCCTTTTCCCCACATTACCGTGTTAAGGAAATAAATTCCCAGTAAATGTTAATATTCTCTGCCTCCATCATCCTTTTTTTGTCACATACCTCTTTAACTCCATTGAAAGTTAAGTGTAGCAGGGTGTTGCGTAACAGTAATCAAAACTTTTTTGTTGCCGGTCTGGAGAACACCATGTCAAATCAATGTGGAATATCCCCCAAAATAACTGCATCCCCATTACTGGGGCCTGATGGGTTGCGCAAGCTAGCACCATCTCTGAGCATGGAGTTGCCTCATACTGTGTAGCTGGTTCGATAGCAGCCTTTTGTGACAATAAGATAGTGCTTTTACAAATGGATTCCATAGGGAGTCTTTTCGATGGCGTCCCTTTACAAAGGTACTTGGTGGATCAGTGCTTGATGCACGACTCAGCGACACGTGAACCTTTTGCTGAGAGTTGGTTTGACATCCCTTTGGGCCAAGCCAAGGGAAAGCCAGGGGAAAGCTACGACAATGCCTTGTGAAGTCTCACTGCCGCTGAAATGAGCAGTGTGTGCAGGGGAGAAAGAGAATGTGTGTGATAGTCAAAGCCTTTGGTCTAGAAAATAAAATATATGCTGGCTTATCATTTTTTTCCCCATGTCCTGCAGAGACACAGGTGTACCGAAACAGCAGAGGATGAATGACTTTTATGTTCTGCTATCACTAAAGCCTCAAATTTCTAATTTTTCTTTAATTTTGTATTGCTTTGTAATGCTGAATACTAAGTCTGTGTCACAAACTTCCCCAAAGTACTAAGAATTGTGTGCAGAAACTTTCTCCCAAGTATTAAATGGATATTCTGCTGACAGTTTACCCCAATCTCAAGAGTCTCCTTGCTTCAAGAGAAGTTTTTCACAGAAATACACCTTCTGTATATTCTCATTCTTCATGTTACAGATGTAGGATTTTAATTTGAGCCACTTTGATACAGCGCGATAATGTGAATTACTATTATGTGGATTATAATTAATGGACATTTTTGTAGGGGTTGATACATTTCTTTCATAAGGGAAAATTTACAAGTGGAAATTACAAAGTTCACAAGCCTTTTTAAACCTCAAATATGGAACCAGCTACACAGTAAGAGGCAACTCTATGCTCAGAGATGGTGCTAGCTTGCACAACTGTTACATTTCCATTGCAGGAAAGTTCTACTGCAACAGGGTGACGATCACATTAAGATCCTACATCTATTTCATGTTGGGCTCATTGTTAGCTCATTGCATTTGACCATTTACTCTCGAAACTACTCCAAAAACATCCCTAAATAAATGGCGTGTAAATGCATTCCAACTCTTACCACAATGACATCACCCTTATAAATATGAGTTTATTTTTGACCTGAAATGGAACTTTATACTTGGGTTGGCAGGGAGCCTCGTGGTTAGAGTGTTGGGTCAGTAACCAGCAGGGAGCCTCGTGGTTAGAGTGTTGGGTCAGTAACCAGCAGGGAGCCTCGTGGTTAGAGTGTTGGGTGAGTAACCAGCAGGGAGCCTCGTGGTTAGAGTGTTGGGTGAGTAACCAGCAGGGAGCCTCGTGGTTAGAGTGTTGGGTGAGTAACCAGCAGGGAGCCTCGTGGTTAGAGTGTTGGGTGAGTAACCAGCAGGGAGCCTCGTGGTTAGAGTGTTGGGTGAGTAACCAGCAGGGAGCCTCGTGGTTAGAGTGTTGGGTGAGTAACCAGCAGGGAGCCTCGTGGTTAGAGTGTTGGGTGAGTAACCAGCAGGGAGCCTCGTGGTTAGAGTGTTGGGTGAGTAACCAGCAGGGAGCCTCGTGGTTAGAGTGTTGGGTGAGTAACCAGCAGGGAGCCTCGTGGTTAGAGTGTTGGGTGAGTAACCAGCAGGGAGCCTCGTGGTTAGAGTGTTGGGTCAGTAACCAGCAGGGAGCCTCGTGGTTAGAGTGTTGGGTCAGTAACCAGCAGGGAGCCTCGTGGTTAGAGTGTTGGGTCAGTAACCAGCAGGGAGCCTCGTGGTTAGAGTGTTGGGTGAGTAACCAGCAGGGAGCCTCGTGGTTAGAGTGTTGGGTGAGTAACCAGCAGGGAGCCTCGTGGTTAGAGTGTTGGGTCAGTAACCAGCAGGGAGCCTCGTGGTTAGAGTGTTGGGTGAGTAACCAGCAGGGAGCCTCGTGGTTAGAGTGTTGGGTGAGTAACCAGCAGGGAGCCTAGTGGTTAGAGTGTTGGGTCAGTAACCCAAAGGTTGCTGGATTGAATCCCTGAGCTGACAAGGTAAAAAATCTGTCGTTCCCCCACTGAACAAGTGTCACGTTCTGACCTTAGTTCCTTTGATTTGTCTTTGTTTTTAGTATGGTCAGGGCGTGAGTTGGGTGGGTTGTCTGTTGTTTTTAGTATGGTCAGGGTGTGAGTTGGGTGGGTTGTCTGTTGTTTCTAGTATGGTCGGGGCGTGAGTTGGGTGGGTTGTCTGTTGTTTTTAGTATGGTCAGGGTGTGAGTTGGGTGGGTTGTCTGTTGTTTTTAGTATGGTCAGGGCGTGAGTTGGGTGGGTTGTCTGTTGTTTTTAGTATGGTCAGGGTGTGAGTTGGGTGGGTTATCTGTTGTTTTTAGTATGGTCAGGGTGTGAGTTGGGTGGGTTGTCTGTTGTTTTTAGTATGGTCAGGGTGTGAGTTGGGTGGGTTGTCTGTTGTTTTTAGTATGGTCAGGGTGTGAGTTGGGTGGGTTGTCTGTTGTTTTTAGTATGGTCAGGGCGTGAGTTGGGTGGGTTGTCTGTTGTTTTTAGTATGGTCAGGGTGTGAGTTGGGTGGGTTGTCTGTTGTTTTTAGTATGGTCAGGGCGTGAGTTGGGTGGGTTGTCTGTTGTTTTTAGTATGGTCAGGGTGTGAGTTGGGTGGGTTGTCTGTTGTTTTTAGTATGGTCAGGGTGTGAGTTGGGTGGGTTGTCTGTTGTTTTTAGTATGGTCGGGGTGTGAGTTGGGTGGGTTGTCTGTTGTTTTTAGTATGGTCAGGGCGTGAGTTGGGTGGGTTGTCTGTTGTTTTTAGTATGGTCAGGGTGTGAGTTGGGTGGGTTGTCTGTTGTTTTTAGTATGGTCAGGGTGTGAGTTGGGTGGGTTGTCTGTTGTTTTTAGTATGGTCAGGGTGTGAGTTGGGTGGGTTGTCTGTTGTTTTTAGTATGGTCGGGGTGTGAGTTGGGTGGGTTGTCTGTTGTTTTTAGTATGGTCAGGGCGTGAGTTGGGTGGGTTGTCTGTTGTTTTTAGTATGGTCAGGGTGTGAGTTGGGTGGGTTGTCTGTTGTTTTTAGTATGGTCAGGGCGTGAGTTGGGTGGGTTGTCTGTTGTTTTTAGTATGGTCAGGGTGTGAGTTGGGTGGGTTGTCTGTTGTTTTTAGTATGGTCAGGGTGTGAGTTGGGTGGGTTGTCTGTTGTTTTTAGTATGGTCAGGGCGTGAGTTGGGTGGGTTGTCTGTTGTTTTTAGTATGGTCAGGGCGTGAGTTGGGTGGGTTGTCTGTTGTTTTTAGTATGGTCAGGGCGTGAGTTGGGTGGGTTGTCTGTTGTTTTTAGTATGGTCAGGGTGTGAGTTGGGTGGGTTGTCTGTTGTTTTTAGTATGGTCAGGGTGTGAGTTGGGTGGGTTGTCTGTTGTTTTTAGTATGGTCAGGGCGTGAGTTGGGTGGGTTGTCTGTTGTTTTTAGTATGGTCAGGGTGTGAGTTGGGTGGGTTGTCTGTTGTTTTTAGTATGGTCAGGGTGTGAGTTGGGTGGGTTGTCTGTTGTTTTTAGTATGGTCAGGGCGTGAGTTGGGTGGGTTGTCTGTTGTTTTTAGTATGGTCAGGGCGTGAGTTGGGTGGGTTGTCTATGTTCCGTTTACTATGTTGTGTTTTGCGTTTGGCCTGGTATGGTTCTCAATCAGAGGCAGTTGTCGTTAGGTAATCATACTTAGGTAGCCTTTTCCCAATTGTGTTTCGTGGGTGGTTATTTTCTGTCTTTGTGTATGTCACCAGACAGGACTGTTTCTTTCGTATCATTCTCGTTGTTATTTTTGTTTCAGTGTTCTGAGTTGAATAAATATCGTCATGAACACGTACCACGCTGCGCTTTGGACCGATCCTTTCCACTCCTCGTCAGAAGAAGAGGACCAGAGTTACAACAAGGCAGTTAACCCACTGTTCCTAGGCCGTTATTGTAAATAAGAATTTCTTCTTAACTGACTTGCCTTAGCTAAATAAATAAAAAATAAATACTTGAATTTGTTTTCCTACTTCGTATTTCCAATTTGCTCAAAAGCATGTAGTGTCCCAGTCTTGTTTCAGAGAATCAGCTAGATTGTTCTTCTTTCCCTCAGGAGGAGTACATACAGTTTATACACAGTAGCTACTGTATGGAAGACGGACGAGCTACAAATATGGCAGTAGGAGCCGTAACATAATTCCCCCCATACTTGACAGCAAGGCTGGTGAGTGAGGAGACCCATGCTTAATACTTGTACCATCAAAGAGGGGCCTAATTGTTCCCCTAATCCGAAAGCTCCTTAACTGCAAAACTGAAAAAGACAGGATTAGTCGGTGTCACAATATTCTTTGAGATCCATAGAAATGATCCAGTTTATGGCCTGCGATGACAGGATTAAGGGGCGCTTTAGTGCTGTTTAAAGGGGTTTCTGCCTGACTGAAAACTCCAGCTTAATGCCCTCGTGTCAATACCTCCAAAACAGTGTGTTCACAACATGAGCAAAATGCTGCAATTATGTTCTCTATGTTCATGTTATGACCTCACAATAAAAGCCCCCCCCAGCCCCAAACGTCTATCGTGATGAATATTGCTACCTTGAGACACATGCTGTAAAACCAACTGTAGCAAAGGTGTTTTTTTTTTTACCACTATTTGCTTTAATAAACAAGTGTTCATGTTTTTTTTTTACCACTATTTGCTTTAATAAGCAAGTGTTCATACGAATTGAAAGCTTCAGAACCACTTAGCGTTCCAAGAAAAACATGTTTGCTGTCTTGCTCTCTCCCCAAGGGGTAGTGAGGGTGTGAGATGTAATTTGGATGCGTACAATGTTCAATTATCAACTGCATAATTTGTTCAATTTTTTGGGGAAATTCTTTCATGCATCAGAGGTGGGGAGACACAAAGCGATTAGTTTTTCTTTGTGTCGATTTATAATGGTGTTTTTCAGGGAAACACATTTACCAGGTAATAATATTGCATACTGTCTACAGTATGTAAGGCCTGTGTTTGTGACATGTATACTGAACAAAAAAATAAATGCAACATGGAACAATATCAATGATTTTACTGAGTTACAGTTCATAGAAGGTAATCAGTCAATAAAAACAAATTAATTAGGCTCTAATCTATGGACTCACATGACTGGGCGGGGACACAACCATGGCTGGGCTTGGGAGGGCATAGGCCCACCCACTTGGGATCCAGGCCCACCCTACAAAAGGGCTCTATAGGAGACATCAGCTGTCCATGGTGGCTGCTCTCAGAAGATCGCGCAGGTGAAGAAGCCGGATGTTGAGGTCCTGGGCTGGTGTGGTTACACGTGGTCTGCGGTTCTGAGGCTGGACGTTGGAGGCGGCTTATGGAAGAGAAATGAACATTCAATTCTCTGGCAACAGTTATGGTGGACATTCCTGCAGTCAACATGCCAATTGCACGCTCCCTCAAACCTTGAGACATCTGTGGCATTGTGTTGTGTGACAAAACTGCACATTTTAGAGTGACCTTTTATTATCCCCATCACAAGGTGCACCTGTGTAATTATCATGCTGTTTAATCAGCTTCTTCAATAGCCACACCCTTCAGGTGGATGGATTATATTGGAAAAGGAGAAATAATCACTTACAGAGTTGTAAACAAATTTGTGTACAAAAGTTGAGAAATAATATTTTGTGCAATATGGAACATTTTCTGGGATCTTTATATATCTTTATATATCCGGCTTCTTCACCTGCGCGATCGTCTGAGAGCAGCCACCATGGACAGCTGATGTCTCCTATAGAGTCCTTTTGTAGGGTATATATATATATATATTTATAATATTAATAATAATAATAAATTGGTGCAATTTCATTTCAAGACTAAAAAAACTCTAAATCAGAAAATGTTCAACTCCATTTGTAGAAAAGAGTGCATTTCTTGAAAAAAGACACCTTGTTACCTCATCATTGTGGCACAACACTCTTCTACCAGTGGAATGGAACACGTTTTTACTACAGTATTAGCATGTAAAACTGAGGTGTTCAACTCAACACCTGCTTTAAATCTGCTTTCATATGGTGCTAGCTTGAAATACAATTCCCTGTGGACCAATTATAACGTTTTCCTCTGTGTTGTGCCGCTCTCAGAAGTCTCAACAAATGACAGATGGCAGGTAACTCAATAACAACGGACGTTTTTATTGGATCCAAAAGGAATATAGGCATGCAATCAGCACAATGTTTGAGGTGATTTGGGCAAAGGGGGGAGGATTTCAAGCCAGTGGAACATTTTAGGTTTGCCTCTTCACACACTGCCTTCAGTATGCCTATTAATTGGCGTTCCACTTTATATGTAGGCTACTTAACTGATATGTGCTGAGCACTGAAGAAATTCCTGTTGTTTTCATGGTAAGGACATACAGATACGGCATATCTCCCAATCCAACAGACAAATGAGCCTGAAACATCAAGTACCTTCTTTTTGACACGGTCTTCATTCCACTGCACATTCGGTTGTTCATCTCCCCGTGACTTGTTCTGCAGCCATACACAGTTATCTCCTTTCTCTATGCATTTTGGAAGAGTCGCCTTGGATAAGAGTGTCGCCAGATTAATAACTGTGCATAATCAATTTAGGGATAGGCAGTTATGCATCTAAGGTTCCTCGCAGGTAAAATCAATGTTAGTGGCCCACCGCTGATTAAAGGTCCCGATGTTACAGGGTTGTAAACTAGAGAGAGTACAGCTATGACTGGATGTGACTTTCGTAGAAGGTTAGGAGAGCATTTTAGCTAACCCTAACCCTAACCCTTTTCATGTCCTTAACCTAAGTCTCCTAACCTGCCAAGAATAGGTCACTTCCAGTCGTAGTTGTACTCCCTCTAGTCAGAAATTACATTACAGCTTGCGATGGTCTTTCTTCCAGAGGCTCGTTGTATGACATTAGCGTGGATGTTTCTGTGGGCTCACGGATAGGATTACCGCCATTGCAATGACGGCAATCAGCCGCTCAGGTGGAAGTCATATCAGACACCCACTGGGCTTCGGCCACCTTGATCTAAATAGAGAAATGATTATAGGGTGGAAACAACTCCTCTGCGTTAATCAATCTGCCGGTCAGACAGGATATGTATGCTTCCATAGGACCTCCAATATCACACAACAAGAGCCATGTCTGAGTTTCTCTTTTCTTTCAAGTGATGGAAAATACAAAATTACACTATCTTGTCTTGTCTGCATTTTAAATTTAACAGATAGTTTGAGAGGAGGACAATGGGGACAGATATAGAGAGAGGATGACAATGGAGACAGATAGAGAGGGAAGAGGACAATGGGGACAGATAGAGAGAGAGGATGACAATGGGGACAGATAGAGAGAGGAGGACAATGGGGACAGGTAGAGAGAGAGGAGGACAATGGGGAAAGATAGAGAGGGAAGAGGACAATGGGGACAGATAGAGAGAGAGGATGACAATGGGGACAGATAGAGAGGGAAGAGGACAATGAGGACAGATATAGAGGATGACAATGGGGACAATTCAAGAGAGAGGATGATAATGGGGACAGATAGAGAGAGGAGGACAATGGGGACAGGTCGAGAGAGAGGAGGACAATGGGGACAGATAGAGAGAGAGGATGACAATGGGGACAGATAGAGAGAGAGGAGGACAATGGGGACAGATAGAGGGAGGTTGTGGCAAAGGGCAGGAGTACGGATTCAAACCTATGGTTAGGGTTATGGATTCAAACCTATGGTTAGGGTTATGGATTCAAACCTATGGTTAGGGTTATGGATTCAAACCTATGGTTAGGGTTAGGGATTCAAACCTATGGTTAGGGTTAGGGATTCAAACCTATGGTTAGGGTTAGGGATTCAAACCTATGGTTAGGGTTAGGGATTCAAACATATGGTTAGGGATAGGGATTCAAACCTATGGTTAGGGTTATGGATTCAAACATATGGTTAGGGATTCAAACCTATGGTTAGGGTTAGGGATTCAAACCTATGGTTAGGGTTAGGGATTCAAACCTATGGTTAGGGTTAGGGATTCAAACATATGGTTAGGGTTATGGATTCAAACCTATGGTTAGGGTTATGGATTCAAACATATGGTTAGGGATTCAAACCTATGGTTAGGGTTGTGGATTCAAACCTATGGTTAGGGTTAGGGATTCAAACCTATGGTTAGGGTTAGGGATTCAAACCTATGGTTATGGATTCAAACCTATGGTTAGGGTTATGGATTCAAACCTATGGTTAGGGTTATGGATTCAAACCTATGGTCAGGGATAGGGATTCAAACCTATGGTTAGGGTTATGGATTCAAACCTATGGTTAGGGTTATGGATTTAAACTTATGGTTAGGGATTCAAACCTATGGTTAGCGTTAGGGATTCAAACCTATGGTTAGGGATTCAAACCTATGGTTAGGGTTAGAGATTCAAACCTATGCCAACACTTTAGATGTGTGGCGGAGGCTGCAACATTACCACTAGAACAACCAATCAAATTTTGCACATGCAGTACACAAACATATTGTTAAACATTATTGTGAGTTTGGACATCAGGGCCTGTATATCTGTCTGTCTGTCTGTCTGTCTGTCTGTCTGTCTGTCTGTCTGTCTGTCTGTCTGTCTGTCTGTCTGTCTGTCTGTCTGTCTCGTAAGTTCCTACATCAAGAAGAAGGAGAGAATTAAGAGATTTAAGGGCAATCTGTTCTCTCATCTCACAATGTCTGAGAACCTTCCAGGTCCTCCACTCTAGCGTGTCAATAGAATGTGTTAGCCAGTGGAGGAGAGGGTGGGTGTGGGGACGGGAGGAGAAGTGGGTGTGGGGGCAGGAGGAGAGGGTGGTGGCGGAAGCAGGTATCATAGGGGGCTGGAGCAGGTATCATTGGAGGCTTGAGCAGGTATCATAGGGGACGGGAGCAGGTACCATAGGGGACGGGAGCAGGTACCATAAGGGGGCTGGATCAGGTATCATAGGGGGCAGGAGAAGGTATCATAAGGGACGGGAGCAGGTATCATATGGGGCGGGAGCAGGTATCATAGAGGGCGGGAGCAGGTATCATGGGGGCAGGAGAAGGTATCATAAGAGATGGGAGCAGGTATCATAGGGGGCAGGAGAAGGTATCATAAGGGGCGGGAGCAGGTATCATATGGGGCAGGAGCAGGTATCATAAGGGACGGGAGCAGGTATCATAAGGGACGGGAGCAGGTATCATAAGGGATGGGAGCAGGTATCGTATTGGGCTGGAGCAGGTATCATATGGGGCAGGAGCAGGTATCATAAGGGATGGGAGCAGGTATCATAAGGGACGGGAGCAGGTATCGTATTGGGCTGGAGCAGGTATCATATGGGGCAGGAGCAGGTATCATAAGGGACGGGAGCAGGTATCATAAGGGACGGGAGCAGGTATCATAAGGGACGGGAGCAGGTATCATAAGGGACGGGAGCAGGTATCAAAAGGGACGGGAGCAGGTATCATAAGGGACGGGAGCAGGTATCATAAGGGACGGGAGCAGGTATCATAAGGGACGGGAGCAGGTATCATAAGGGATGGGAGCAGGTATCGTATTGGGCTGGAGCAGGTATCATATGGGGCAGGAGAAGGTATCATAAGGGACGGGAGCAGGTATCATATGGGGCAGGAGCAGGTATCATAAGGGACGGGAGCAGGTATCATATGGGGCAGGAGCAGGTATCATAAGGGGCCAGAGTATTTCCTGCTGGACCATTACATTCAGTAGCGGCTGACAGAACAGAACAGATTTTAGAGGCCATTCTTTCATCTGAATCATATGAAGTCTGCTCATTAAATCATTTCAACTCATACCTTGAATGTCGGTTCATTACCTAGGTAGGAGTTGATCCTAAAGGTGATGATCTGAGGAGGGAAAGCTCCAGACCCTTTAAATACGACAGATTGATAGATGGTGTATAGAGCTAGTACAGGCTCTTGTTGCCTAGTTTACAAGGGAAGTATGCTGTGTTCTTCCCACTATGACTACTCCAATGTAGCACAGTCAGGGTTTTCTTTCAAGTGCACCCTCAAAAACCCGAGAATATTCACTGAGTTAAACCCCTTGTTCAAGCGAACAGATAAATCACCACTTGAAGTACTTCTAAACATACAGGCACATCAATGTATCAATTCCATCCCTGTTTTTGCAAGAGTATGGGCAATTAATATGAAAGGTGTAGTTGCAGCAAGGAAGCCCAGAGTCAGATTAACTCGTGGATAACATTTTAATATCTCTGCGTTCAGTTTCAAGGAAGTTGCCAACTACCGTTAGCACAATTGCTAACTAGCATTAGCGCAATGACTGGAAGTCTATAGGAACATTCGATTTTCAGTCATTGCGCTTACGCTAGTTAGCATTGGCTTGTGAACTACCACTTAACTTCCTTCACACTGGACGCAGAGACATACAAATTGTTCCACCACATCATCTGACTCTGGAGAAGTAGATAAAAGACTTCATTGCCAGAATCCCAAACTATCTGATTTAAACGCGATCGAACCTTGAACCGTTTGAGTTTGACGCGGAGAGGCGCGTGCTGGATGTGGGACTGCCAGTAAATCTCTGTGACACTCCCATGCATTCATCAGGACCCTTTCCATCTAGCCCGGAATGGCCACATAAATCCACCCTTTGTGTAACAGGAATAACTCAAGACACTTTACAGATATGGCTGTAAAAGATCCACTTCAGAATGTATTAGGTCACACCGCCACCACCGTAGAAAAAAGAAGAAAAAAAACACGATTACTTGCGGCTGTAAAATTGATCCTGTCCGGCAGATTGTCATACAGACCTCAGTGGATTGGCCACTTATTGATTGCCACTTAAAGAGAGATGAAGTGGATATAGAGGCATTGTGCTGAATGGTGGGACAGAAAGTGTTGGACAGGGAAGAAAAACAGTAGAGGTGGAGGGAGTGATTGTTATGGACTTTCTGATGTTGAAGGTGCATTCTGTAGTATCATCTGTAGTTTCCACTCCGGAACATCCCACTGACTACTCAGATGAGATCAATAAATGAGAAATTACATCATCATCATCATAATTACTTCGGAAGATGGAAAATAACATGCTTTTGAGACTAATAGAAAGAGTTTGGTCGAAGGGAAGATGTATGGTGATGGGGTAATTTAGTTTATTCAGAAATAAACTATTCCTTAATTCATCTACCAGCTCCACCTATCTTCGCTACAGAGATGGAAAATAAACGACATATCGGACTATTCATTATCCAAATTCATTTAGAAACATCCCTGGTGGTATAACGCAGGTCGCTGGATTTTACCGGCTCGCCATTCTCTGTATAGATCTGTATAGACCTGAGACTACAAGTTCATAAATATTGAACAGAACCATGATGCTTTCATTATGCCTTGGTTCCTTAGCGAGGTCCTGTCCTTTTGACTCAGTGAAAAGATGGTCTTCCATTTCCATCTGCCTGGTCCACCATCAATTCAATAGCTAAGAGATGAGGAGGAGGAGACCAAATCGAGACATGCATACCAAAATAAATAATTGAATAATATATAAATCATATGGCTGGCTCCAGGCCCATCAGCATCAAGATAACAATGAGATATCAGCCCGAAACATACCTAAATGTTCCAAAGTCTGAGAATCTGTTTAGTTTTATATTTTGACCATTTTTGAATCACTCCCTTGATTTGACTTGATTTATCAACCAATTTAACAACATGTAGCTGCAGTTAATGTATTGTTATTGTCTGTTTAATATTAAAGTAAGATTTGTATTCATTTTCCCTACATTTAAATGCACCATTGGTTCATCAGAGAGAATCCATGTGAACTTTTTGTTAACTTTGGTCAAGTATACAGAGAATGATATAATTATATCTAGGTATTCACTGTGTACAAAAATAAATGCTCTTTCCATGACATAGACTGACCAGGTGAAAGCCAGGTGAATCCAGGTGAAAGCCAGGTGAATCCAGGTGAATCCAGGTGAAAGCCAGGTGAATTCAGGTGAATCCAGGTGAAAGCCAGGTGAATCCAGGTGAAAGCCAGGTGAATCCAGGTGAAAGCCAGGTGAATCCAGGTGAATCCAGGTGAAAGCCAGGTGAATCCAGGTGAAAGCCAGGTGAATCCAGGTGAATCCAGGTGAAAGCCAGGTGAATCCAGGTGAAAGCCAGGTGAATCCAGGTGAATCCAGGTGAAAGCCAGGTGAATCCAGGTAAATCCAGGTGAAAGCCTTATTGAGGCCACTCTAGAGTCTACACTGGGGCAAGGGCTTCTACTAAGATAACAAATGGATCATTTAGCTATTTGATTGGAATTTTAGGACCCCTTCAGGTTATCCCCCAACATTTTAAATAATGATGAAACATTGAATTTGGCCTTACTAATAGCCCATGGAAAAGCATAAAATCTGTTTTTTCTTTATTTAACTAGGCAAGTCAGTTAGGAACAAATTCTTATTTTCAATGACAGCCTAGGAACAGTGGGTTAACTGCCTGTTCAGGGGCAGAAAGACAGATTTGTACCTTGTCAGCTCGGGGGTTTGAACTTGCAACCTTCTGGTCACTAGTCCAACGCTTTAACCACTAGGCTACCCTGCCGCCCCATAGAAAACAGATAGTAAACAATATACAGTGCATTCAGAAAGTATTCAGACCCCTTGACTTCTTCCACATTTTGTTGCATTTCAGCCTTATTCTAAAATGGAAGAAAAAAAAATTATCACTCAATCTATACACAATACCCCATAATGACAAAGTGAAAACAGGGTATTGTACATTTTTGTATATGTTTTTTAAATGTATACAACTTAAAAAATAAGTTATTTACATAAGTATTCAGACCCTTTTCTATGAGACTCGAAATTGAGCTCAGGTGCATACTGTTTCCATTGATAATTGATGTTTTACAACTTGATTGGAGTCCACCTGTGCTAAATTCAATTGATTGGACATGAGTTGGAAAAGCACACAGCTGTCTATATACATACACAGTTGACAGTGTATGTCAGAACAAAAACCAAGCCATGAGGTTGAAGGAATTGCCCGTAGAGCACCGAGACAGGATTGTGTCGAGGCACAGATCTGGGGAAGGGTACCAAAACTGTTCTACAGCATTGAAGGTCCCCAAGAACACAGTGGCCTCCATCATTCTTAATAAGGAACGGACCATTTTTCAATTTTTGCATAAAATGACATACCCAAATCTAACTGCTCAGGACCTGAAGCAAGGATATGCATATTCTTGATACCAATTGAAAGGAAACACTGAAGTTTGTGGAAATGTGAAATTAATGTAGGAGAATATAACACATTAGATGTGGTAAAAGTCAATACAAAAAATACAAAAACACACGTTGAACCCAGTTCCTACATTTGAATATAAAAATAGATGTTATCAAACAAAACTATGCTACATTTTATGTCTGGGACCCTCAGGATGACAAATCAGAGCCAGATTACTGAATGTAAACACATTATTTACATTCCGAGGTGAATGTATCAAATCAGTTGCCGTGATAAAAATGTTTTGTTGCACTCCTCAACAATAGCATGGTATTTTTTCACTGTAATAGCTACTGTAAATTGGACAGTGCAGTTAGATTAACAAGAATTTAAGCTTTCTGCCCATATAAGACATGTCCATGTCCTGGAAAATTTGCGGTTACTTACAACTTCATTCTACTCACATTAGCGCACGTTTGCAACAACCGTCTCGGTATAGGGACACCGATCCTGTACAGGTTTTAAATGGAACAAGTTTGGAGCCACCAAGACTGGAACCACCAAGAAGGGCCTTGGTCAGGGAGGTGACAAAAAACGCGATGGTCAATCTGACAGAGCTCCAGAGTTCCTCTGTGGAGATGGGAGAACCTTCCAGAAGGACAATCATCTCTGCAGCACTCCACCAATCAGACCTTTATGGTAGAATTACCAGATGGAAGCCACTCCTCAGTAAAAAGCACATGACAGCCCGCTTGGAGGACTCTCAGTCCGTGGGAAACAAGATTCTCTGGTCAGATAAAACCAAGATTGAACTCTTTGGCCTTAATGCCAAGTGTCACATCTGGAGGAAACCTGGTACCATCCCTACGGTGAAGCATGGCGGTGGCAGCAATATGCTGTGGGGATGTTTTTCAGCAGCAGGGACTGGGAGACTTGTTAGGATCAAGGGAAAGATGAACGGAGCAAAGTATAAAGAGATCCTTGATGAAAACCTGCTCCAGAGCACTCAGGATCTCAGACTGGTGCGAAGGTTGACCTTCCAACAGGACAACAACCTTAAGCACACAGCCAAGACAACACAGAAGTGGCTTTAGGAAAAGCCTTTGAATGTCCTTGAGTGGCCCAGCCACTCGATCGAGCATCTCTGGAGAGACCTGAAAAAAGCTGTGCAGCGACGCTACCCATCCAACCTGACAGAGCTTGAGAGGATCTGCAGAGAAGAATGGGAAAACTCCCCAAATAAAGGTGTGCCAAGCTTGGAGCAAATTGAGTCTGTAATCGCTGCCAAAGGTGCTTCAACAAAGTACTGAGTAAAGGGTCTGAATAATTGTGATAAATGTGATAGTTCCGTTTTTTGTTTGTAATAAATTTGCAAACATTTAGAAAAAACTGTTTTTGCTTTGTCATTGTGTAGATTGCTGAGAGAAAACATATTTAATCCATTTTAGAATAAGGCTGTAACAAAATCTGGAAAAAGGGGGTCTAAAAAAAAACTTTCCCACTGCACTGTTTAGCATGAATTCCAAATATATTTATTTGATTTATTTTATATCCTATTATGATGGAATGGTCCCCAGCCCTATACCCTAGACACCCACCCACACACTAAGGAGAAGTCCTTATCTCTTTTATAGGCCTACTGCAAGTACTGTAGCCTATAAGCAGCCAAGTCAGAAAGATAGAGAGACCCACTAAAGCAGTACCGCCCCCCCGAGAGTCTGATCCTGCCTGGCAGGGTTGGTCCAACAAAGCCAAAGCCCTTGGGTGGGTAAAAATATATACAAGTCATTTCTCAAAGCTGCTAATGAGAACCTTGACGACCTTGTACCTAGCCGGTGGGAATTCCAGTGAGACCTCCACCCAGGTAGTGGCAGTGCTGGCAAAACCAGCTGCAGTAACCCATGGGGAGGGGGTCACACTTGGACAATCAGAGAGCGGTCAAATTATTGTGGCCCCGGCGGCACAAAATAATCAAAAGGTCTGAATGCTCAGAGATGCTTTGGAAAATGGGGGACAAGCATGTGTGTTTGTTTCAGGGGAAGGGGGTGTATCTGAGCTCCATCAGCTAGGACTTGACATTGGTTATTAAATTCTCCCCATTCTTGCTCAATTTTGTATGCCTTTGTAGTGGTTATAGGTAACAATCCTTTGAATGACGTGCCTACATTATTACGCATCTTATTTATTAATTGTGGAAATGAATTAAGATATGCAAAATGTTGTAATATATACAGTACCAGTCAAAAGTTTGGACACACCTACTTATTCAAGGGTTTTTCTTTATTTTTACTATTTCCTACATTTTAGAATAATAGTGAAGACATCAACACTATGAAAGGTTTGGATGACAGCTTTGCACACTCTTGGCAATCTCTCAACCAGCTTCATGAGGTAGTCACCTGGAATGCATTTCAATTAACAGGTGTGCCTTGTTAAAAGTAAATTTTGTGGAATTTCTTTCCTTCTTAAACCTCTCTAGGGTAGGTGAGACGCTAACGTCCCACCAGGCCAACATCCGGTGAAACTGCAGAGTGCTAACATTCTAAATACACCCTTTGTTATAGTAAACATTCTTGTAAATACGTTACATCATTTAAAAGATAAACGTCTTATTAATCCAGCAGCTGTGTCAGATTACAAAAAGGTTTTACTGCGAAAGCAAACCATGCGATTTTCTGAGGACAGCTCCCCGCACACACAAGTATTACTAGCATTTTCCAACCAAGTATTAGCATCACAAAGGTCAGAAATAACCTTTGAAGATCTTCCTCTAGTGGCATTGCCAAGTGTCCTAACTACACAGTGAATGCTCGTTTTGTTAGATAACATCCATTTTTATAGCCTAACACGAAACATTTGTTAACCGCTTGCACCGTGATTTCCGTCTCATTCAACTTTGGACAAAGCGTTCGTGGTAATTACACACAATAAACAAATGTTTATCCAGTCATGGTTGGTTTCATTGCAATCCTCTGGTTGTTACTAACACAACCATACTTGATGGTTCTTTTCCCGGGACGTATTGACCGAAACAAATCGATTTGAAGACACCAATCAATGACCTCATTGCGCACCAATGGTAGGACCGGTCTATCGTTGATTGACTGTATTTTGCCCAACGACCACTGATCATCTTGAAATCTAGCTTGGCAGATAGCCAATGAGCTGAGGTAAACGGCAATATGTAATGGTTATACGTTCGAAGACCAGCCTTTGTCGTGAACTCTGGCGTAAAAGAGGTTTATTCGCCATTGCAAATCCTACTTGACGGAGCCACAAGTGTTACGCATAGCAGTACATAGTCAATAGCATTTTCAACAAGTTGATATATTTAAATTATGGCGAATAAATCAGGAAAAGCTAAAACAAAGTCTAGGTATACAGATTTAACCCAAATGATAGAGGAAATTGATAGAGAAAGAGAAACCGAGTTGCTTCATCACCTTCTGTCCCCTCTACCTCTGTCCCTTCTGCTCCAACCAGTGGTGTTCACCTGCCCAGATTCATCTCTGCAGGCATGAATGTGCCTCAGGGCTCTTTGTCACAGGAAATGCCCCATCACTTGCACCACCACAAAACATTCCATTGTTGAACATAAAAGACTGTAAAAACACCAGGAAATCAGCTCCAAGTGATTTTAATTTAAGAAATGTGTCCCCAAGTTTTCCCACACAAGACACATGTGACCGTATACAAATGTAAGCAAAGTTGAAAATGCTGTTTTAGTCAAACATTACCTGTTTATAGCAGAAAGAGACTGCTATGGGCCATGGCACCAGCAGCACAATATTGTGTAGAGGACTGAGGGTCTTCACAATATTGTAAATAGAAAATGTGTAAATAGTTACCCTTGTTATTTGTTTATGTTTAATTATTATTATTATAATTATTAATAATTTTTTTACAATATTTTTATATATTTTTTGGGTGTGTGTGTTAGAATAGCATTTATGTGTTTTGTATATAGTTCCTTCAATATATATAGTTCAATATATATAGTCCTCCTATCCTTCAAAATGTATCACTGTACCAATTCGGCCACTTGGGTACATTAGGGTACATTTGTGTGGGATGCCTGGGTAACTTCATGCTCAATGTCATGTAGCTCGCTCAGCTATTGAAGTTATCTGTCTAAAACTTTGCTCAGCTATTGTTGCCATCTTATGTTCTTCGTTCAAATCCTCCCCAGCATCCTATCTGTATGTTTGGCTGTTCTTGTTCATTTGAAAGATGATGTAGAAACAATAAAAAACAGAAAACGTATGTTTATTTCCTTGTATTTTCCTCCACCAGATCTATTGTGTTATATTCTCCTACATTCAATTCACACTTCCACCAAATTCAGAGTGTTTTCTTTCAAATGATACCAAGAAAATGCCTTGCTTCTGAGCCTGAGCTACAGGCAGTTAGATTAGGGCATGTTTTTAGGCGGAAATTGAGAAGAAAGGGGTGTACCCCAAAGAAGTTAATGCGTGTGAGACAATCAGCTGTGTTGTGACAAGGTAGAGGTGGCATAAAAGACCAAGTCCATATTAATGCAAAAACAGCTCAAATAAGCAAAGAGAAACAAGTCCATCATTACTTTTAGACATGAAGGTCAGTCAATCCGGAAAATTTCAAGAACTTAGAAAGTTTCTTCAAGTGCAGTCACAAACAAACGTCAAGCGCTATGATGAAACTGTCTCTCAGGAGGACCGCCACAGGAAAGGAAGACCCAGAGGTACCTCTGCTGCAGAGGATAAGTTAATTAGAGTTAACTACACCTCAGAAATTACAGCCCAAATAGACAATTCACAGGGGTCAAGTAACTGACACATCTCAACATCACTGTTCAGAGGAGACTGCATGAATCAACCCTTCATGTTTTCACTAATATTTTTTAAATAAGAAAAACCCTTGAATAAGTAGGTGTGTCCAAACTTTTAACTGGTACTGTATATATTAAAATATATATAAATAGAAAATGTATATGGAGGGTTTAGAAATCATGCAGATAATTACATTGATAGAAGCCACAGTCGATTTGAAATATTAATGCTGACCTACCCCCCCCCCCTTTACAAAATGGGAGGGGATGGAAGCTTTATTTATTTATTTAGCTTTCACCCTTATCCAGAGCAACTTACAGTATTGGGTCCCTACATTTTCATACTGGTCCCCGTTGGGAAGCAAACCCACAACCCTGTCCTTGCAAGCACCATGCTCTACCAACTGAGCTACACAGGACAACTCAAAGGAATTGATGGTCACTGAAAAACATGAATGGTTTCAGAAAATCAATACAGCCTGATTGTAGATCTCAGACCCCATTTTCTCAAATCATGCCGTGTGAGAGGGTTTCTCTCATGTTTTGTTTTCTTCAGGTTGCTGGGACACATTGGAGTCCATGCGGGAGCTCATAACTCAACAGGTATATACTAATTCTCTACCCAACCTTTCACAATTTCATGTGTCATTAACAATTGCTCTGAGGAAGAACATGTATCGTGTTGCATTTTTATTGATAGCAACATTGCCAGGACATGCGATAAAATCACAGATGGAGCTGTCTCTTATTTCTGTACAGACGCTTCACTCCACAAATCTTGCTTGCAATTATGCAATGAATCCTTGTGGCAGGGCTTTGCCGGTGTAAGGCCACTACCAACAGGCCCTGTGTCTGTTGGGGAATACATCTGCTGACTGTGCAACCAGACACCATAACCCCATCCCCGTACCATAGAGGAGAAAAATGAGCTTCCAAAAACACTAGCAGAGGAATAACATTTGCATCACTACCCCTGAGACAAAATGTCCTCTGTCTCTCTTCTTCTTCTTCTTCTTCTCCTTCTTCTTCTTCTTCTTCTTCTTCTTCTTTTTAAAGAGGAAGTTGTGCATTCACAATAAAAGCACTACAGTTTAAATTAGTTTGCAATACTCGTCAGAAAACTTGCTCATAAATTAATACATTTAGCAATATTACTCAGAAAACGGGCTCATAAATTCATATATTATGACCATTAAAGTTGATTTGACATTTGAAAAAGGTTTATGTAATGCAATCAATCGGAACTCACAAACAACAGCCTAAAAGCTGAAGTCATAACTTGTTAAGAGATAAAGGAAAGAAGAGGGTCATCACTCAGGGGCTAGCCTAGTGGTAAGTTTAAACCACAAGAGCCATTTATTTTTTCAACTGAAACATCAACATAGAGGTGGCAGAAAGAAAAGAGAAAGATTTATTTTATCCATTTTTTGAAGTTGAAATGTGAGTAAAAGCCTAGAGGTAAACACCCTTGGTTGTCATGGCCCCTCACCGCACCATGTCCCCAGACACAGATGGTCCATATCTGCCAGCTCTGAGGGCCCTAATGAACAGGGAACGTCGCCTCCTGAAATCCACACAACGACCATCTGGGAGCTATGAAGGTGGCTTGTTAGCCGGGTAACAAAGCTACACCCTGCCTCCCCTCAGCGAGTTAATAACTCCACACAGCGGTAGTAGGATTGCAGGTTGACATTCAATTTTTTTCTTTTTGTACGTGTTGGGTTTTTAAGGGACATTGTCAAGGTAACATCCCACGCTCTGAACCCTTTTTCATCAAGCATCTTAATTTGTCCCTGGTTGTCGTGGAATTCTCTGAAAAATATAAACTATATAATATCAGCCAAGACAGAAAGATTTTTGAATTTAAAAGGTGAGGCAACTAGAGCTATTCTTACAAATTGTACTGAATTGATAGTATCTACACTACTGTTCAAAAGTTTGGGGTCACTTAGAAATGTTGTTGTTTTTTAAAGAAAAACACATTTTTTGTCCATTAAAGTAACATCAAATTGATCAGAAATACAGTGTAGACATTGTTAATATTGTAAATGACTATTGTAGCAGGAAATGGCAGATCTTTACATAGGCGTACAGATGCCCATTATCAGCAACCATCACTCCTGTGTTCCAATGGCACGTTGTGTTTCCTCATCCAAGTTTATCATTTTAAAAGACTAATTGTTCATTAGAAAACCCTTTTGCAATTATGTTAGCACAGCTGAAAATGGTTGTGCTGATTAAAGAAGCAATGAAACTGGCCTTCTTTAGTCTAGTTGAATATCTGGAGCATCAGCATGTGTGGGTTCGATGACAGGCTCAAAACGTCCAGAAACAAAAAACGTTAATCTGAAACTCGTCAGTCTATTCTTGTTCCGAGAAATGAAGGCTATTCCATCCAAGAAATTGCGAAGAAACTGAAGATCTCGTACAACGCTGTGTACAACTCCCTTCACAGAACATGCAAACTGGTCCTAACCGAGAATAGAAAGAGGAGTAGGAAGCCCCGCTGAACAACTGAGCAAGAGGACAAGTACATTAGAGTGTCTAGTTTGTGAAACAGACACCTCACAAGTCCTAGAAGGCCAGCATCCCAGAGTCGCCTCTTCACTGTTGACGTTGAAACTGGTGTTGTCACGTTGTCATGTGACTAGGGTGGGCATTCTATGTTCAGTTTCTATATTTTATATTTCTTTGTTGTTTGGCTGGGTGTGGTTCTCAATCAGAGGCAGCAGTCTATCATTGTCTCTGATTGAGAACCATACTTTGGTAGCCTTTTCCCACCTGAGCTTTGTGGGTAGTTGCTTTCTGTTTTTGTGTCTGCACCAGACAGAACTGGTTCGGTTGTTTGTTAATCGGTGTTCAGTTCCATTAATAAAAGGATGAACACGTACCACACTGCACCTTGGTCCTCACCTTCTTCCACCAACAGCCGTTTACAGGTGTTTTGCGGGTACTATTTAATGAAGGTGCCAGTTGAGGACTTGTGAGGTGTCTGTTTACATTGATTAATTAATCAATTAATTTATATTATGCTACACAAAGATAAATCAAATAAATGTTTCTAAACTGATTCTATCTTAGTTGGACTTATTACATCCGTTACTGAAATGGTTATCCAGTTTATTTGGTAGTCTAACGTGTTGTTGTCTATACGTTTTAAACCCTGGCAGTCAGTCTGAATGCAGATTATGGGAATCCACTCTGAATGGATTCCAAAAGGAATTAAACATCACTTTCCAAGCCATCATAATGGGACTTGATGAAGGTTTTGCTTTATAACTTATGCTGGTCACTAGTGTCCAAAACACAGTGAAGGCTGGTCACCAGCAAAAACACAGTGAAGGCTGGTCACCAGCAAAAACACACCGAAGGTTGGTCACCAGCAAAAACACAGTGAAGGCTGGTCACCAGCAAAAACACAGTGAAGGCTGGTCACCAGCAAAAACACAGTGAAGGCTGGTCACCAGCAAAAACACAACAAATGCTGGTGACCAGCAAAAACACAACGATTGCTGGTCACCAGCAAAAACACAATGATTGCTGGTCACCAGCAAAAACAGAGCGAAGGCTGGTCACCAGTGTCCAAACACAAAGAAGGCTGGTCACCAGTGTCCAAACACAAAGAAAGCTGGTCACCAGTGTCCAAACACAAAGAAGGCTGGTCACCAGTGTCCAAAAACAAAGACGGCTGGTCACCAATGAAAAAACAAGGAAATCTAGTCACTAGCCAAAACACAATGAAGGCTGGTCACCAACAAAAAAACAATGAAGGCTGGTCACCAGCAAATACACAAAGAAGGCTGGTCACCAGTGTCAAAAACACAACGACGGCTGGTCACCAGTGTCCAAAACACAAAGAAGGCTGGTCACCAGTGTCCAAAACACAACGACGGCTGGTCACCAGTGTCCAAAACACAACGACGGCTGGTCACCAGTGTCCAAAACACAACGAACGCTGGTCACCAGCAAATGCACAAAGAAGGCTGGTCACCAGTGTCCAAAACTCTACGAATTCTGGTCACCAGCAAAAACACAAAGAAGGCTGGTCCCCAGTGTCGAAAACACAAAGAAGGCTGGTCCCCAGTGTCCAAAACACAAAGAAGGCTGGTCCCCAGTGTCGAAAACACAAAGAATGCTGGTCCCCAGTGTCCAAAACACAAAGAAGGCTGGTCCCCAGTGTCCAAAACACAAAGAAGGCTGGTCCCCAGTGTCCAAAACACAAAGAAGGCTGGTCCCCAGTGTCCAAAACACAACGACGGCTGGTCACCAGTGTCCAAAAAACAACGAACGCTGGTCACCAGCAAATGCACAAAGAAGGCTGGTCACCAGTGTCCAAAACTCTACGAATTCTGGTCACCAGCAAAAACACAAAGAAGGCTGGTCCCCAGTGTCGAAAACACAAAGAAGGCTGGTCCCCAGTGTCCAAAACACAAAGAAGGCTGGTCCCCAGTGTCGAAAACACAAAGAATGCTGGTCCCCAGTGTCCAAAACACAAAGAAGGCTGGTCCCCAGTGTCCAAAACACAAAGAAGGCTGGTCCCCAGTGTCCAAAACACAAAGAAGGCTGGTCCCCAGTGTCCAAAACACAAAGAAGGCTGGTCCCCAGTGTCCAAAATACAAAGAAGGCTGGTCCCCAGTGTCGAAAACACAAAGAAGGCTGGTCCCCAGTGTCCTAAACACAAAGAAGGCTGGTCACCATTGCAAAAACAACGAAATCTAGTCACCAGCCAAAAAAACAATGAAGGCTGGTCACCAGAGAAAACACAACAAAGGCTGGTCGGCCAGCAGAACCAGCTAGACCAGCATCTGACCAGCACTGACAGCATAGACCAGCATGGACCAGCTTGAAATGTATGCTGTTTTTTTTGTGTAGGTTTTTTTGCAGGGATTTGATTTGTGTTTGGCCTCTGAAATCAGCACAGAGCTTTGTTGAAAGCAGAAACTAAAGAGAGACAGAGACTGTGTATCTGTCCAATGTAAAATATGTCACAGTGAATGCAGTTAGACTCTAAGTGAATGTGCATTGATTCAATTATTTACAAAGCGCAATAACCTGTCACAAGCCAAATTTCTCTCTGCAGTTCTGCTGCTGTTGCGAGCAGGATCCGTTTGCACGAAGTCAATCTAACTAGTCAATGACAATGCCTGCAGTACATAGGCCTATAAATGCAGAGCAATGAACTGTGCAGTGGATGTGTATGAGTTTGGGACTCCTCGCTATGGCAAGTGAGACGCCCTCATGTCAGCCCAATATTGTAACACCTAAACTTTAACAGATGAACTGTAATAACTGTAACCTGAACAGTAATATGTCTCAGAGGTGTAACACCTGAACAGTAATATGTCTCAGAGGTGTAACACCTGAACAGTAATATGTCTCAGAGGTGTAACACCTGAAAAGTAATATGTCATTGAGGTGTAACACCTGAACAGTAATATGTCTCAGAGGTGTAACACCAGAACAGTAATATGTCTAAGAGGTGTAACACCTGAACTGTGATATGTCTCAGAGGTGTAACACCTGAACAGTAATATGTCTCAGAGGTGTAACACCTGAAAAGTATTATGTCATTGAGGTGTAACACCAGAACAGTAATATGTCTCAGAGGTGTAACACCTGAACATTAATATGTCTCAGAGGTGTAACACCTGAACAGTAATATGTCTCAGAGGTGTAACACCTGAACAGTAATATGTCTCAGAGGTGTAACACCTGAACAGTAATATGTCTCAGAGGTGTAACACCTGAACAGTAATATGTCTCAGAGGTGTAACACCTGAACAGTAATATGTCTCAGAGGTGTAACACCTGAACAGTAATATGTCTCAGAGGTGTAACACCTGAACAGTAATATGTCTCAGAGGTGTAACACCTGAACAGTAATATGTCTCAGAGGTGTAACACCTGAACAGTAATGTGTCATTGAGTTATAACACCTGAACAGTAATATGTTATTAAAGTATGAAACCTGAACTGTTATGTGTCTCAGACGTATAACACCTGAACAGTAATATGTCTCAGAGGTGTAACACCTGAACAGTAATATGTCTCAGAGGTGTAACACCTGAACAGTAATATGTCTCAGAGGTGTAACACCTGAACAGTAATATGTCTCAGAGGTGTAACACCTGAACAGTAATGTGTCATTGAGTAATAACACCTGAACAGTAATATGTCATTGAGTTATAACACCTGAACAGTAATATGTCATTGAGTAATAACACCTGAACAGTAATATGTCATTGAGTAATAACACCTGAACAGTAATATGTCTAAGAGGTGTAATACCTGAACAGTAATATGTCTAAGAGGTGTAACACCTGAACAGTAATATGTCTAAGAGGTGTAATACCTGAACAGTAATATGTTATTGAGTAATAACACCTTTGCTGTAATATGTCTAAGAGGTGTAACACCTGAACAGTAATATGTCTAAGAGGTGTAACACCTGAACAGTAATATGTCTAAGAGGTGTAACACCTGAACAGTAATATGTCTAAGAGGTGTAACACCTGAACAGTAATATGTCTAAGAGGTGTAACACCTGAACAGTAATATGTCTCAGAGGTGTAACACCTGAACAGTAATATGTCTCAGAGGTGTAACACCTGAACAGTAATATGTCTCAGAGGTGTAACACCTGAACAGTAATGTGTCATTGAGTAATAACACCTGAACAGTAATATGTCATTGAGTTATAACACCTGAACAGTAATATGTCATTGAGTAATAACACCTGAACAGTAATATGTCATTGAGTAATAACACCTGAACAGTAATATGTCTAAGAGGTGTAATACCTGAACAGTAATATGTCTAAGAGGTGTAACACCTGAACAGTAATATGTCTAAGAGGTGTAACACCTGAACAGTAATATGTTATTGAGTAATAACACCTTTGCTGTAATATGTCTAAGAGGTGTAACACCTGAACAGTAATATGTCTAAGAGGTGTAACACCTGAACAGTAATATGTCTAAGAGGTGTAACACCTGAACAGTAATATGTCTAAGAGGTGTAACACCTGAACAGTAATATGTCTAAGAGGTATAACACCTGAACAGTAATATGTCTAAGAGGTGTAACACCTGAACGGTAATATGTCTCAGAGGTGTAACACCTGAACAGTAATATGTCTCAGAGGTGTAACACCTGAACAGTAATATGTCTCAGAGGTGTAACACCTGAACAGTAATATGTCATTGAGGTATAACACCTGAACTGTGATATGTCTCAGAGGTGTAACACCTGAACAGTAATATGTCATTGAGTAATAACACCTGAACAGTAATATGTCTAAGAGGTGTAACACCTGAACAGTAATATGTCTCAGAGGTGTAACACCTGAACAGTAATATGTCTCAGAGGTGTAACACCTGAACAGTAATATGTCTCAGAGGTGTAACACCTGAACAGTAATATGTCATTGAGGTATAACATCTGAACTGTGATATGTCTCAGAGGTGTAACACCTGAACAGTAATATGTCATTGAGTAATAACACCTGAACAGTAATATGTCTAAGAGGTGTAACACCTGAACAGTAATATGTCTAAGAGGTGTAACACCTGAACAGTAATATGTCTAAGAGGTGTAACACCTGAACAGTAATGTGTCTAAGAGGTGAGCAGCTTGGGAATAAACCTTGTTTTATAAGACATACAGTAATTCAATGTTTCTTCAAAATGAGTAACATCAACTAATCAAATCATAGTGGTGTTACCGTCCGTGATATCCAAATGTGTTTTCCCCAGTCAGGTGGCAAAACTTATGCTGTGTGGTGAGAATGTACGGTGCCTTCAGAAAGTATTCACACCCCTTTCCTTTTCCCATATGTTGCTGTGTTACAGCCTGAATACATGTTTTTGTCACTGGCCTACACACAATATCCTATGATGTCAAAGTGGAGTTAGGGTTTTTCGACATTTTGACAAATTAATTAAAAATAAAAAGCTGAAATGTCTTGAGTCAATAAGTATTATTGTGCAGTAATCTGTGAGCTGCTCTGACAGTTGGTGCTTAAAGCTAGTGAGGGAGATAAGTGTTTCCAGTTTCAGAGATTTTTGTAGTTCGTTCCAGTCATTGGCAGCGGAGAACTGGAAGGAGAGGCGGCCAAAGAAAGAATTGGTTTTGGTGGTGACCAGGGAGATATACCTGCTGGAGTGCGTACTACAGGTGGGTGATGCTACGGAGACCAGCAAGCTGAGATAAGGGGGGACTTTACCTAGCAGGGTATTGTAGATGACATGGAGCCAGTGGGTTTGGCGACGAGTATGAAGCGAGGGCCAGCCAACGAGAGCGTACAGGTCGCAATGGTGGGTAGTATATGGGGCTTTGGTGACAAAACGGATGGCACTGTGATAGACTGCATCCAATTTGAGGCTATTTTGTAAATGACATCGCTGAAGTCGAGGATTGGTAGGATGGTCAGTTTTACGAGGGTATGTTTGGCAGCATGAGTGAAGGATACTTTGTTGCGAAATAGGAAGCCAATTCTAGATTTAACTTTGGATTGGAGATTTTGATGTGGGTCTGGAAGGAGAGTTTACAGTCTAACCAGACACCTAGGTATTTGTAGTTGTCCATGTATTCTAAGTCAGAGCCATCCAGAGTAGTGATGTTGGACAGGCGGGCAGGTGCAGGCAGTGATTGGTTGAAGAGCATGCATTTAGTTTTACTTGCATTTAAGAGCAATTGGAGGCCACAGAAGGAGAGTTGTATGGCATTGAAGCTTGCCTGGAGGGTTGTTAACACAGTGTCCAAAGAAGGGCCAGAAGTATACAGAATGGTGTCGTCTGCGTAGAGGTGGATCAGAGACTCACCAGCAGCAAGAGCGAGAGAAGAGAGTCGGTCCAAGAATTGAACCCTGTGGCACCCCCATAGAGACTGCCAGAGGTCCGGACAGCAGACCCTCCGATTTGAAACACTGAACTCTATCAGAGAAGTAGTTGGTGAACCAGGCGAGGCAATCATTTGAGAAACCAAGGCTGTCGAGTCTGCCGATGAGGATGTGGTGATTGACAGAGTCGAAAGCCTTGGCCAGATCAATGAATACGGCTGCACAATGTTTCTTATCGATGGTGGTTAAGATATATCGTTTAGGACCTTGAGCGTGTCTCCCCTTTGAAGAGGGGATTTGAAGAGCTGCTTTCCAATCTTTGGGAATCTCAGACGACACGAAAGAGAGGTTGAACAGGCTAGTAATAGGGTGGTGACAATCAATGGTGACAATTAAACAATTTAATAGCTGTGAAGGGAGAAAACTGAGGATGGATCAACAACATTGTAGTTACTCCACAATAGTAACCTAAGTGACAGAGTGAAAAGAAGGTTGCCTGTACAGAAACAACACTTTCCAAAACAGGCTTCCTGTTTGCAACAAGTAAATCTGCAAACAATGTGGCAAAGCAATTAACGTTTTGTCCTGAATACAAAGTGATACTTTATGTTTGGGACACATCCAATACAATATATTACTCTGTTCCACTCTCCATATTTTCAAGCATAGTGGTGGCTGCATCATGTTAAGGGTATGCTTGTAATCCTTAAGGACTGGGGAGTAGTTTTTCAGGATAAAAAAGAAATGGAATGGAGCTAAGCACAGGCAACATCCTTCAGAAAAACTTGTTTCAGTTTGCTTTCCACAAGACACTGTGAGATGAATTCACCTGTCAGCAGGGCAAGGACCTAAAGCACAATGACAAATCTACACTGGAGTTGCTTACCAGGAAGACATTGAATGTTCCTGAGTGGCCGAGTTAATTTTATGACTTAAATCTGCTGGCAAATCAATGTACTGTAAATGTTGTCTAATGATCAACAACCGATTTGACAGGGCTTGAATATTTTTTGACAGAATAATGGGCAAATGTTGCACAATCCAGGTGTGGAAAGCTCTCAGACACCCAGAAAGACTCGCAGCAGTAATCGATGCCAAAGGTGATTCTAACATGTATTGATTTAGGGGGGTTGAATACTTTTGTAAATTAGATATATTAATATTAAAAAAATGTCATACAAATGTTTGGATTTTTCTTCCACGTTAACATTACAGACTATTTTGTTTAGATCGTTGTCAAAAAAATATGACAATTCAATCCATTTGAATCCCTCTTTGCAACAAAATGAAAGGTCAAAGGGTATGAATACTTTCTGAAGGCACTGTGTCTCGTGACAACCCCGGGCTCTGAAAAGAAAAGATTGATTTTGTTTGGCATTGCACAATCACGAAATTGTTTCCAATAACAACAGGTGCAAAAAAAAAAAAAAAAAAAGATTCCTTGCTCCATGTCTCAAAAGGTACGGTCGGCACCTTCTGGAACCTACATCAACAACAAAACAATATTTCATAGCCGTTTTGCCAAACAATATTACAAAAGCAATTCCAGAACTCGATATACTAGAGGATCGCTTCTCATCCTCTCTCTCCCAAAGGAGCTTCAGAATCATCAATATAGATTTATCCTGCAGCACCTTCCATATCCAAACACAGAGAAAGACCAGTTAAAGCGCATCAAGAAATCTGTCCCCATTTCATGATATGTAATAAAGGAGATGTGCTATTGATAAGCAGCTCTGTCAAACAGACTGCACTCCACTCTTAGAGGTAATTGCGGGCGGTTGTCACTGTATTTTGATGTTGTCCATCATCTCAAGATGGGAAACACTACCCACTGGACACAGACGTCAGTTCAACGTCGAGTTTAGATTTAAATTTGGTTGAGTTGTCAACTAACATTAAATGAAATAATAAAACAATCAATGTCACAATGTCATTGGATTTAGGTTAAAAGGGAGGAAATAAAATATGAAATTCCCTGATGTTGATGACGTGGAAACGACGTTGATTCAACCAGTTTTTGCCCAGTGGGTAGTATGGAAATCAAACTGCTATCCTTTTACATAACACTTGTTTTCTATTGGATGTCCATCCATGTAGCCAATTGTAAGCTTCAAGAGCTGGAAGGGCCGATGTCTCAAACCAGACTAATTTATTACCGAGCTGTATTAATGGTTTCCATTACACGTCTGTAGGACCTCAGTGAGGATCAATGAAGGACAATAAGTGGGATCCCTGTTAGGTTAGTATTGACTAGGGGATGGTCCGAGTTCTTTTTCATTACCGTAAACACAACAGCGGTAGTATTCTTTGTCATTCTGTCACTGATAGTGATAGGGAGACATCGAATAGAGTAAAATATATCCATTTTTGTTGCTTTGTTAATAAAATATACTGTAAATCACAATATCCCAATAGACAAAAGTCTTAACCCAATAGACAAATAATCTTTCTTTCTGACCGATCACATTTATTTCATGAAGCCCTTTTTAGCAGTGGTCACAAAGTACTCTACAGCCTAAAACACTAAAGAGCAAGCAATGCAGAGCAGAAGCACAGTGGCAAGGGAAAACTCCCCAGAAGTAAGGAACCTAGGAAGAAACCTAGAGAGGAACCAGGCTCAAAGAGGTGGCCAGAGGCCAGAACCTAGGAAGAAACCTAGAGAGGAATCAGGCTCAAAGTGGTGGCCAGAGCTCTTCTGATGATAGTCTTTAGTGTTGGGCAACAGGGTTTCTGATCGGGTGACTCACAGGTAACTGGGCAGAGCTCCAGTGTTTTTCAGTGTGCGTCTGAGAAAGCTGCTGACTCTGAGTCTTAGAGGGTTGAAATGTGGAGGGGGTCTGACGTGCGGTCGTCACGGAGGGACACAGGGAGATGTTCTCCTCCATCTGTTCTCCTTCCTGTTTGATGGGCTGTCAGGCGGCGTCCTCCACTGTGATCACCACAGCCGCAGCACCCAGGGTGGCGTCTAATGAGCCGGAGTGTGCCTTGGGGGCCTGGCCATCCCTCTGTGACAACACAACGGCCATATGGACGCCACCGCCAGATCTCTGACCACGCACCTGCACCAGCATCTGGTGCCACCACGCGCTCCCGTCTGTCTCTGTTGTCTCCCCTCTCAGGTCGTGGTAAAAACTAAACAACTGGAGCAGGGACAACAGTAGAACTCTCCTAACATTCTACACAACAGTACAAGTCTTCTAAAATTCTACACAACAGTACAGCTCTCCTATCATTCTACACAACAGTAGAACTCTCCTAACATTCTACACAACAGTAGAACTCTCCTAACATTCTACACAACAATAGAACTCTCCTAGCATTCTACACAACAGTAGAACTCTCCTAGCATTCTACATCAAAGTGTCACAGTGCCAAGACACCGGTTGGCTTTTATTGCTGGAGACAGGCAACATTACAGAGCTCTTGTGGCACATATTATTCAGCAGACTGATGGTGTCACCCTGGTCAGATGCAACGCTTGTTGGTGGATTGTTATATATATATATCAGTCTTCAAAAGGTGGAGGATATAAGAGACAGCAATGTTTGATTGTTTCATTTTGTGACTGGGCATAGTTCAGTTTGCCAGAGCCAGATGGATCTTCGTGTATCCAATACTAATGGGTTGAGTTTGAATATAGTAGAATAGTCATATGGATACTTCAGGTCTTGCTACTCATATTACACCTGCTAACTTTAACAGAAAGCCCAGTTTGTGTGTGAGGGAAGTCACAAGTCTCTCAGAGAAAGCGGGATTGTCAACAACACATCTACAGTACCAATTCTATTAGTGTCATGACTTTTGCGAAAGTATCAGAGGACACCACGGATAAGCAAACAAAACACTTTGTGTGTAAGTAACACTGTATAGTTTATGTACTTTTCTTCCAGTAGTTCTAAAATAAGTATATTGTAGTAGATTCGGGGCTTAGCCAGACTTAGACTCTAACCTTTACCCTGGCCCTGTGACTGTCAGTCCAACACCTTTGCCATTACACCAAGAGACTTTAACCTTAGTTGTACTAAGGTCGCAGTTGAGATTTACTGTGAGCCGGCATACAGACCCATGTAGGCCCTCCTGTGTTGATTGTTGGTGCTGATTGGTGAGTCGATTGGGGATCAATGATCTGTATCCCTGGGGGTGGGTTAACAGAACCCCAATGGCCCTTCCCTTCCAAACCCCTGCACATACCCGTCTTTCAGGCAACCGCTCCGGCCCTCCATCACGTTCACTTTTCATTCGACGGAGGGAGTAGGCCTATTGGCTGGCCATTGATGAGAAATTCACCCCTAGTCCCACAGGCACCCAAACAAACACTGGCTTTCTCCAGCCCAACATCTTCTCTCTGTCTCCACAAATACGACTTCACTTTTATCATCCCCAAAAACAAATAGCCACGGCCGTACTGGACCTGAGGCAATCATTTATTTGTCTAATTCTCTTCTCGCTGTACAGAACAGGGTCTTATATGTGTTCCTCTGGTGATTGATGTGCTAGCAGTTTTCTGATTACTACACGTTTCGATCTCCCCCTCTGCAATGTAATAAGAATAAATGTCGGACTGTAAAAAAACTGGCAGACTGTAAGGCGGAGGTAACTCAACAGCTGGTTAAAAAATAACCGTCTCAAAGTTTGCCGTTGTTTCTTTTGTTTTTTAGTTTTTTAGTTTTTTGGTTATTTTGTAGTTCTCTAGATGTTTGTGTATTGTATACTGTGGTGGATATTGACTGTGATTAATCCCCCTTCTTTCTTTTTTTACATCATCAGGATACAGTGCTTTCTTCACCTGTCAAGGTGAACATAGGCCTAAAAGAATCTTTCCCCAACGATCTCTAGCAAGCCTGAATTAAAGCCACAAATTGAGCACACTGCTTTAAAAGTTCAACCAGTCAACTGACACAGATCAATATTAATAAGATATTGGTTTGCTTGTGCTCTGTCATGTTAAATACCTTTATATTTAGGGTGTATTAAATATTGGATTTAAAGCCATTCCATAGTGCATGAAAAACATTGATGGAGCTAATCTATATTTCTCATTGCAGAGGGGAATGCCTCCATTGGCTCAGGACATGATTTAGTGGTTTGTGGTTGGGGGTTACAGCCATAATGACCTGTTATGTCTATCGCCTCGCAAAGCAAGCCTATGATTGACAGCCCAGGCAGGACCTATTTGAACAGAGGGGGAGGCATTTAATCGAAGTAATGCCTTTTGTCAATGCCAAAATCATTTCGACAATAAATAAAAGAGTCATTGTCAAGCGGCGGCTGTTCAGAGAGCTCACTAAAATCATTCCGGTAGTTGCAAGATCTGGGAGAATCATTTAGCTGTCAGATTGCATTTAGCCAGACACTGCCAGACATTCTATCAGTCCGATTAATCCCAAACTCACCAGGCCTCTG
Source organism: Oncorhynchus kisutch (assembly GCF_002021735.2). NCBI lineage: Eukaryota > Metazoa > Chordata > Actinopteri > Salmoniformes > Salmonidae > Oncorhynchus > Oncorhynchus kisutch. The sequence continues at coordinate 8,122,541 of NC_034176.2, read as the reverse complement.
TCCAGCTAATGTGGTTTCAGAGAGAGGGAGGGGCTGGGTCTTTGATAGTCATAATGAATGTCTGGGGAGAGATACGCATGTCTGGAGAGAGATACGCATGTCTGGAGAGAGATACGCATGTCTGGAGAGAGATAGCATGTCTGGAGAGAGATACACATGTCTGGGGAGAGATACACATGTCTGGAGAGAGATACACATGTCTGGACAGAGATACACATGTCTGTAGAGAGATACACATGTCTGGAGAGAGATACACATGTCTGGAGAGAGATACACATGTCTGGAGAGAGATAGCATGTCTGGAGAGAGATACACATGTCTGGAGAGAGATAGCATGTCTGGAGAGAGATACACATGTCTGGAGAGAGATAGCATGTCTGGAGAGAGATACACATGTCTGGAGAGAGATAGCATGTCTGGAGAGAGATAGAGATACACATGTCTGGAGAGAGATAGCATGTTTGGAGAGAGATACACATGTCTGGAGAGAGATAGCATGTCTGGAGAGAGATACACATGTCTGGAGAGAGATAGCATGTCTGGAGAGAGATAGAGATACACATGTCTGGAGAGAGATAGCATGTCTGGAGAGAGATACACATGTCTGGAGAGAGATAAACATGTCTGGAGAGAGAGACTGATATATGAGAGGGGAGGAGAACACATGGAGAACATTTGATCCTATTGTTACTGTCAACCAGCTACTGCTGTCCATTACAAACTGAAACTGACAACTTACAGTGTCCACACATCCCTCTTTAAATCTGCACCTTTACATTCCTGCACATTCAAATCCTCTTCAAAGCAGAAAGATTATGATTGGTTCTTGGGAAAAGGTCTAGATGAGGGATGGGCCAGGGGCTCAATAAGGAACTCAGTCCGGGTCTCAGTTTACTGTTCAGAGTTAGAATAATAGAATACAAAAAGGTGCAATTTCAAAATGTGGTTGTGCATCTGCAGTTTCTCTCTTGTTATGTCATTCACTCAATTAGTCCATGTCATCATGTCAAAATTGTTTTGATTTGTACGTTAGTCTAGCCAGCTATCTAAACTTGTAGATAGCTGGCTAGATGGGGGATCCCATCTACTAAGCTATATGGAATTGTTTTAATAAGGTCATATCAAGGATCATTTTGTTAATCGATTTAGAATTTTAAGACCTCTTGAAGTATAAAAAATATATTTAAAAAACATGTATACATTTTTTGAGGGGCCTTACTACTACTAGCCCACACAATCACATTGAATGACAGATTCACTACATTGAACACCAGGTAGTTGTTAGGGGCGGCAGGTAGCCTAGTGGTTAGAGCATTGGGACAGTAACCGAAAGGTTGCTAGAATGGATCCCCGAGCTGACAAGGTATAAATAGTTTATTCTGCCTCTGAACAAGGCAATTAACCACCGGTTCCTAGGCTGTCATTGTAAATACGAATTTGTTCTTAACTGACTTGCCTGGTTATATAAAAATAAATAGTCCCCCCAAAAAATATTTTTAAAAATTAACAAGTGTCTGTCCTATATCTGAGAGATCAGGTAACATTTGTTATTTATTTTGATATATATATATATATTTACATGTATTTAACCCCATATTTTTGGCACTAAAAAGTCTCCATATACTGTATGATGTATTTCCATTTTTATTTTTCAACTGGTACCGAGGGACCTTTGGACCCTTGGACCCTCAGTCCTATGAGGCCTGTGGGCATCCTAGAGCACAACAATCGACATGTACGTGACAGTCTCACCTTAGTGTGTAACCCAAACTGTTGGGACGCTACAGACAGAAGTTGGCAGATTGGCTGTACCGACTTCAGATGAGTCCCAAGAAGCTTTTGGGGGTCGTAGAGCAAAACGGAGAACAACTGAGTCTAATTGTTAAGACGCCACATACGGTTTTGTGAGAAGACCGATTTTCGGGAAGTCTCATGGTCTGACAAACACAGCTCAATCTCTGGCACCTTTCACCGCAGATGGTTTTTTTATGGGGATCTTTTTATTATGCTATTTTAATTTCCGCAGGGGTGAACATATCGACTCCAGGGCGTTAGACATTTTTACAAATGAATACAAAATTAAAAGCTGAAATGTCTTGAATCAATAGGCATTGTTTTCAACCCTGTTTTTACGGCAAGCCTAAATAAGTTCAGGAGTTAATATTTCCTTAACAAGTCACATAATAACTTGCATGGACTCACTCTGTGTGCACTAATAATGTTTCGCATGATTTTTGAATGACCACCTCATCTCTGTACCCCACACATACAATTATCTGTAAGGTCCCTCAATCGAGCAATGAATTTCAAACACAGATTACACCAAAGACCAGGGAGGTTTTCCAATGCCTCACAGAGAAGGGCACCTGTTGGTAGAGGGGTATAAAATAAAAAAAAGCAGACATTGAATATCCATTTGAGCATAGTGAAGTTATTAATTACACTATGGAGGATGTATCAATAGACTCAAGTCACTACAAAGATACAGGCGTCCTTCCTAACTCAGTTGCCGGAGAGGAAGGAAACGGCTTTAGGGATTTAACCATGTATGGAATAAAAATATTCTAAAATGCATGCTGTTTGCAATAAGGCACTAAAGAAAAACTGCCCCACCCCACCCCCAAAAAATGCTAAGAAATTCACATTATGTCATCAATACAAAGCATTATGTTTGGGGCAAATCCAACATAACACATCACTGAGTACCACACTTCATATGTTCAAGCACATGGTGGTGGCTGCATCATGTTATGCTTGTCATCGCCAAGGACTAAGGAGTTTTTTAGGATTAAAATAAACAGAATACAGCTAAGCACAGGCAATATCCTAGAGGAAAACCTGGTTCAGTCTGCTGTCCAACAGACACTGAGAGACAAATTCACCTTTCAGCAGGACAATAACCTAAAACACAAGGCCAAATATACACTGGGGTTGCTTACTAAGATGACATTGAATGTTCCTGAATGGCACAGTTACAGTTTTGACTTAAATTGTCTCAAAGATTTATGGCAAGACATGAAAATGGTTGTCTAGCAAGACCCCATTGGCAGCAGATATTGGGGATCCTTAATACATACAAATATAAAAAATGAAAAACTTGACAGAGCTTGAAGAATTAACAAAAATAATCATGTGCAAATATTGTACAATCAAGACGTGCAAAGCTCTTAGAGACTTACCCAGAAATGTGATTCTAAAATGTACTGACTGAGGGGTGTGAATACTAACGCAAATGAGATATTTCTGTATGTCTAAAAACGTTCACTTCATCATCGTAGTGTAGAGGCAACAACAACAAAAACAAGGCTGTAACAACAACAAAACAAGGCTGTAACAACAACAAAACAAGGCTGTAACAACAACAAAACAAGGCTGTAACAACAACAAAACAAGACTGTAACAACAACAACAAAACAAGGCTGTAACAACAACAAAACAAGGCTGTAACAACAACAAAACAAGGCTGTAACAACAACAACAAAACAATGCTGTAACAACAACAAAACAAGGCTGTAACAACAACAAAACAAGGCTGTAACAACAACAAAACAATGCTGTAACAACAACAACAAAACAATGCTGTAACAACAACAAAACAAGGCTGTAACAACAACAAAACAAGGCTGTAACAACAACAAAACAATGCTGTAACAACAACAACAAAACAAGGCTGTAACAACAACAAAACAAGGCTGTAACAACAACAAAACAAGGCTGTAACAACAACAAAACAAGGCTGTAACAACAACAAAACAAGGCTGTAACAACAACAAAACAATGCTGTAACAACAACAACAAAACAATGCTGTAACAACAACAAAACAAGGCTGTAACAACAACAAAACAAGGCTGTAACAACAGCAAAACAAGGCTGTAACAACAACAAAACAATGCTGTAACAACAACAACAAAACAAGGCTGTAACAGCAACAAAACAAGGCTGTAACAACAACAAAACAAGGCTGTAACAACAACAAAACAATGCTGTAACACAACAAAACAATGCTGTAACAACAACAAAACAAGTCTGTAACAACAACAAAACAAGGCTGTAACAACAACAAAACAAGGCTGTAACAACAACAAAACAAGGCTGTAACAACAACAAAACAATGCTGTAACAACAACAACAAAACAAGGCTGTAACAACAACAAAACAAGGCTGTAACAACAACAAAACAAGGCTGTAACAACAACAAAACAATGCTGTAACAACAACAAAACAAGGCTGTAACAACAACAAAACAAGGCTGTAAACAACAACAAAATGTGTCATAAGCCAAGCGGTTTGAAGACTATCTGAAGGCACTGTAAGCCAAACAGAAAGTTGTTGACAATAATGTAAAACATTCAAAGTGAATTTGGCCATTATACGAGAGACCTATCTATTTGAAGGAGAAGCTGTCTTGACAGCAGAAATTCCTGGTAATGGTTCATAGCTGCGACGGTGAGCGAGGGAGAGAGCTTTTTCTTTGTGGTCAGTGTCAGTCATTTTGGAGTGGTGTTAATTAGCCAAGTGATGGTTCTCTATCTGATTTACAGAGAGTGGTTGGCAGGTTCATATTAGACGAATGATTGCCTTGAAGAGGGCATTCATATCTGGGACGGCACAAATGGAGGTTGATCAATACAACAGTTACAGGTCACCCCGAGCACTTTCTCTGTAATGTAAGACACAACATTTTAAAAGCATTTTGAGGATAGAACTACTGAGGATTGCCAATTGCATCGTTGAACGTTTCTCCAGCCTTGTGACCATCTACTTGATTGGTGTGTGTGTGTGTGTGTGTGTGTGTGTGTGTGTGTGTGTGTGTGTGTGTGTGTGTGTGTGTGTGTGTGTGTGTGTGTGTGTGTGTGTGTGTGTGTGTGTGTGTGTGTGTGTGTGTGTGTGTGTGTGTGTGTGTAAAATCCACATCACACACCTGCACCAAAAGAGTGCCACGTTGTATTATTGCATCACTTGCAATGGTCGAGGAGAATGCTTCTTCTACTCTAAAGAGGTTTTGTGTGTGTGTGTGTGTGTGTGTGTGTGTGTGTGTGTGTGTGTGTGTGTGTGTGTGTGTGTGTGTGTGTGTGTGTGTGTGTGTGTGTGTGTGTGTGTGTGTGTGTGAAGCATGCTGTGCAGACAGAATGTTCCAATTGCACCCTCCTGGCTAGATAGGGGAACAAGGGATAGGAGAGAGAGAGAGGGACGAGAGAGAGAGCGAGAGAGAGAGAGAGAGAGAGAGAGAGAGGGGCGGGGGGACTGAATAGAGGGATAGGGAAGAGGACAGTGATTATAATTGCTCTTCACCTGTACTTCAAAGCTTTTAGCTTTGTCAGCATTAAACCAATCAGGACCCGTGCCTAGGCATGTGTCTCTAAATTGTATTTCCTTGTAATTGGCCCACACATCACTTGGCTTACACTTGGAATGTATCAATGTATGAATGTATTCATTTATGAATGTATGTGATGTGCTTCTACACCTGCATTGCTTGCTGTTTGGGGTTTTAGGCTGTGTTTCTGTACAACACTTTGAGATATCAGCTGATGTACGAAGGGCTATATAAATACATTTGATTTGATTTGATTTGATGAATGTAATGTCACGATCTCACTTGTTCTGAATCTAGTGATTTCCTTCACTGGCCCTCAAGTGATGCTCTCTGCCTTTTTCTTCTTCTTCGTGGTTCAATTTATTTTTCATTTTGAGAATTTTCCCCCGATAACTCGGAGCCTCGGAGCATGACAGTCCAACATTTACACAGGTATCATATGGAAACTGATTTCTCTGCTCGTGGCTTAAACCCAAAACCCAAATGTTCTAGTGTTTTCAGATGAGGGTGAAGATAGGCGGGACAGATGTCTCTGCTACCGTTCAATGACATGACGCATGCTGTGGCAATGACAATGCATAATAGCACCACTGGCATTATACTACTCTGTATTATGACTCAAACATGTCTAAATGGCACCAGTGATTAATTGCTTTGACAGAAATTCAACACAGAATCCTCACAACGAAAAGCTGAAGCTGGTAAGGCTTACTGAGAGGAGTTTGTGTTTACATCCAAATATGCTTAGCAGTTTAATCTCTCTCTCTCTCTCTCTCTCTCTCTCTCTCTCTCTCTCTCTCTCTCTCTCTCTCTCTCTCTCTCTCTCTCTCTCTCTCTCTCTCTCTCTCTCTCTCTCTCTCTCTCTCTCTCTCTCTCTCTCTCAGATAGTGATGCTGGCACAAATGTCCATGCATCTCTAAAGGCTTAAAGCAGTCTCAGAGGTCCAAAGATCAGACAAAAGAAAACAAGTGTTTGTTTATTTATCTCTGTGTGCATGTGCGAGAGAGCGACAGAGAATGAGAGCGATGCAGCAAGGGTTATGTTGTTAAAAAGAATAATCCACAAGTAAAAATGTACAGAAATATGTTTAGTTTTATGTTCCAAACCAGAGATTTAAATCCTGATGCATCCTGTTATCTTGTGTTTAGAATCAAATTCTGCTTTTCTAGGTCTTAGATGATGAGCCTGGGTTCATATATTATCTTGGGTCTGTTACCTCTGGAGCCCTTGGAAAGCCTCCATCTCCTATTACCACTCATGTTTATTTTGAGGGGTATAAGTATCACCCCACCCCACACAGAGAGCACAGGGAGAGAACACAAAACGTTGTAGAAACCCAATGCTGAGACAAAGAGAGAGGTAGAGGGAGGAAGAGAGTCAAAACATTGTAGAAACCCAATGCTGAGACGAAGAGAGAGGTAGAGGGAGGAAGAGAGTTAAAACATTGTAGAAACCCAATGCTGAGACAAAGAGAGAGGTAGAGAGGGGAAGAGAGTCAAAACATTGTAGAAACCCAATGCTGAGACAAAGAGAGAGGTAGAGAGGGGAAGAGAGTCAAAACATTGTAGAAACCCAATGCTGAGACAAAGAGAGAGGTAGAGGGGGAGAGAGTCAAAACCATGTAAAAACCCAATGCTGAGACGAAGAGAGAGGTAGAGGGAGGAAGAGAGTTAAAACATTGTAGAAACCCAATGCTGAGACAAAGAGAGAGGTAGAGAGGGGAAGAGAGTCAAAACATTGTAAAAAAAACAATGCTGAGACAAAGAGAGAGACAGAGAGGGGAAGAGAGTCAAAACATTGTAAAAACCCAATGCTGAGACAAAGAGAGAGGTAGAGAGGGGGAGAGAGTCAAAACATTGTAAAAACCCAATGCTGAGACAAAGAGAGAGGTAGAGAGGGGGAGAGAGTCAAAACATTGTAAAAACCCAATGCTGAGACAAAGAGAGAGGTAGAGAGGGGAAGAGAGTCAAAACATTGTAAAAAAAACAATGCTGAGACAAAGAGAGAGACAGAGAGGGGAAGAGAGTCAAAACATTGTAAAAACCCAATGCTGAGACAAAGAGAGAGGTAGAGAGGGGGAGAGAGTCAAAACATTGTAAAAACCCAATGCTGAGACAAAGAGAGAGGTAGAGAGGGGGAGAGAGTCAAAACATTGTAAAAACCCAATGCTGAGACAAAGAGAGAGGTAGAGAGGGGGAGAGTCAAAACATTGTAAAACCCAATGCTGAGACAAAGAGAGAGGGGGGGGGGGGGAAGAGAGAGAAAGGCTGGTGTCCACTAATCAGACATGCCCAATTAAAACCGTTTCCTTTATGCTGCGACTGATCAATGGCCTCAGCACGGCAGCCTGGGACAAAGCAGGGTGATATATATATATATATATAATATTTATGATTCAATTCTTTTTTCATTCCCTGGAGAAAGGAGGCTACTGAAAGATTCGTATTGACTTTCCATGCCAGGCTTTCATCTTGTTTTATTGCATTTCTGCAGAGTTTGGGATAGCGGATGAGGAGGTGGAGGAGGAGTTTGGAGAAATGGATATTGTATCTGGAGGTAAAGGGGAGGCTGGCTGGCTATAGGTCTCGCTCCTCTCTCAACAGGAGGCTCAATTTCAATGTGTGTGCGGCGCGGCAATGATGGCTGGGCAATTTGAGCTGGCTTTAGCCCCCTCCCCGGTAGTTAGTTACACCAGGCGGCCACCTACACTATCACGGAGAGTCGTTTTGTTTTGTCAACACACAGCAACATTATATTTACTGGAGGAATGTGGTTGCACAAAAAGCTCCACAGCAGCCCACAGCAGCACACAGCAGTCCACAGCAGTCCACAGCAGCCCACAGCAGTTCACAGCAGCCCACAGCAGTCCACAGCAGTCCACAGCAGCCCACAACAGCCCACAGCAGTCCACAGCAGCCCACAACAGCCCACAGCAGTCCACAGCAGTCCACAGCAGCCCACAACAGCCCACAGCAGTCCACAGCAGCCCACAGCAGTCCACAGCAGTCCACAGCAGCCCACAGCAGCCCAGAGCAGCCCACAGCAGTCCACAGCAGTCCACAGCAGTAATATGCAGCTAAACATCTATGGACAGAAATAACTCATATCTAATCAGTATGTTTGTCTGATCACATAGACCTGCATCTCTGTACTCAATGTCACCTTGAGGAATTTACACCTTCATATCTCAAAAGCATTCATACTTTATTTAACAAGGCAAGTCAGTTAAGAACAAATTCTTATTTACAATGACAGCCTACCCTGGACAACTGTGTGCCACCCTATGGGACTCCCAACCACAGTCAGATGTGATTCAGCCATGATTTGAACCAAGGACGGCACTGAGATGCAGTGCCTTAGACCACTGTGCCACTCAGGAGCCCAAGTCATTTAGGTTCAAAAGTGACTGAATCTCAATGTGTAGAAAAGGGTTCACCAACTGGCGGCCCGCGGGTGGATTCATTTGCCCCCCCCCAAGCTCTCTGAGCCCCCCCCCCCCCCCAAAAAAAAGACTGTAAAACACCAAGAAATCAGCTCCAAGTGATTTTAATTTAAGAAATCTGTTCTTAAGTATTCTTACACATAATAGACACGTGATCATACACAAATGTAAGCAAGGTTTGAAATGATCATGTTTTAGTCAAACATTTGATCTGTTTGGGTTTCTTGCGGTCAATTTGCAGTCACAAATTATTTGTAATTATGTTCCAGCCACCCCAACCATGCGCTCAAGAAAAAATTGGCTTCTGGCTGAATCTAGTTGATGATCCCTGGTGTAGAACATGTAGTGTGAATTACTGTTTACTGTACTGACAACGGTGCGAAACTGAAAGGAAAGCATTTGATACGCTTAGAAGCTCCAATAGCATACATGTTTACTTGTGGGCTTAGATAACATCTGAAACCTTCACCCTTTGGTGATTAATGTGAAAGAGGGGGGAAAAAAGAGAAAAGAATGAAAATGGAGGCCGAGTTTCTGTGGGAAAGTTTAATTAGATACAAGGCCGCCGGGCTTGCTTTTGCTTTCTGCACCAGGATTAGTTTTTCTTACTTAATCAAGTGTGGAGGAACCCCACAGGTAATTATAGATTTTGGTGTTGTGCACAAAATGTGTTTTTTCTTTTCGTCTTCTATTCGTTGTCTGTGTGAATCAGATATCATTGTATCTCTCCTGATGAACACATTACTTGGACACCACAGAATTTTGTTACGTGATTGCTTTAACAAGCTTGATGTTGTTAATTAGTCGGTAAGGTATGATGAAAGGCACTCTGGTAATACCTTGACGGTGTGCTACACAAAACATAAACAATGAGATCAATGATGCCGTGTGTAATTACAAAGAGTGGGAAATAAAAAATATGGGATTAATGTGAAATAAAGTATGAAATTATCCAAGACAGATTCAATTTGTGTACACTACTTTCAGTCTCTCTTGTTTCTTCAGTCAATCAAGAACATGAAGTCAATCCCCACAAAACATCAAATGAAACATATGAAAGGTTTTACAAGATGTTAGGAATTGGAAAATGGTATTTCAAGAGAGACCAAAGCTCAAAGACACAGTATATGTCCAGGGTGTATTCAATAGGAACCAAACCGAACCAATGGGATGCAAACTAAACGAAACATTGCCAATATTGTTTGGAAAGTTTCTCTTGATATATCAGAGGCTATGTAGAACAACTTTATGCAGTTCAATTGGTTATTACTAACTTTGGGATAAGTATATATATGATAGTTTCATCATTTCCTTGTACTGTACATTAACAACTTCTCAGGACAAGCCGTAACCTTCATTAGTTGAGTAAAAAAAAAAAAACGAAGTAAGAAGCTTTTGCTGTCTGTAAATGGCTTTTGCTATTTAATTAGACAATCTTTTTAATTTATTTGCTTTACCCAGGAAACTTTTTGAATTGATAGGTTCTGCGAAGTAATGACTAAAGCAAACCAGCAGAGCATAAACACTCTGATTTATACATGTTCATGCCAAGTCTGTTTATAAGGCAGTTAGACAAACGTGTTTCATTTATGGACTGGCTTTACCTAATGATATGCATCGTTCAGGAGGGACTCTCATTGGAGTCTTTGACATTGACTCAAAAAGATGGAAGGCTTGCAGTAGATTTTATTTTATAATTATTTATTTTTTAAGATGAGTTGCCGTACATTCTAACGAGTGTGGACTTTCTAATGAGTGTCATAATTGTTCAGTTAATGTACGATAGAATGACCTTGACATTGAAATTCATTCATTACCAATGGAAATACACAAAACACAGTTTTTCCCATTTTTTAAAGATTTTAAAGACTTAAATTTTTTTTAAAGAATGTATTTGTGTTTGTATTTATTATAGATCCCCATTAGTTCCTGCCAAGGCAGCAGCTACTCTTCCTGTGTTTTAACAGGATAATAATATCTTGTATTTTCACCATAACCGTATTCATGAATTTAAATTGCACATTTCTACTTAAAGCTGAAAACAACCTCTATCATGGTTGTTTTGAGAAAGTTAAATTCATTCATTCTCTCAAGAAAGAATTCCATATGACTTAACCCTATGTTTTGTGAACCAAAACATGAACTGGTATAATATTAATGTGAATAATAATATTCACATCTCTTGGAAGGAAAGTGTGGTTATGAGAAACCAGTTGACTGCTCAAAAATAATTACTTGAGCACTACTGGAAGGACTACCACCCATGACTACATTTTGATAATTTCACATCTTTCTGTGCCTTTGATGAAACACACTGTATATATCTGCCTGTCGCTGGTTGTGATGAGGCGTATTGCATGCGCATGACCCCATTGAAAGCTATGGCAGATGAGACAAAAATAATTTTAACAGTAAAGTTACGTAGCCAATAGATCCATAGGATGAAATTGGCATCTCTGTTTCACGTATAGGAATGAGGCATCAGACGTGTCCAGGGACCAGACAGCAATTTCACCAAGTTTCAGTGCCGTGACTATTTACCTTAGATGATTGGAACTCAATCCAAGGGTTAGAGGACCTAGCAGGCAAGCCACCCCCCTGAGAGTCCCCTGGTTCTGTGGGCTCATTGTCGATCTGATGTGCACCTGCATTGAAGCTCCCTTCACATTCACCTTCGACCACAGGTAATGAATGACGAACCAGGGAAATATGTGTCTCGCCGCCAGGTCAGTAGAATCTCCTTTTCTGTTCTGTCCGCTTATGCCGTTCTACTGTGACATTAACGTTATTTGTCAGGTTATTTTCAGACTAATGTAGCAGAATCTGTGGCTTTACAGCTATGATCTGAACTCGAATTGCATTTGAAAATAGCCAAAGACTCTGTAAGCTGGATTCATATCCCTCCGGATCGGTTCAGGGGAACTTCATTTGTGCAGACGAAGAGGGAGAATCTATGAAATGGCCTCAGGGGCCAATTCCCTGGTGCTGTAGGATGTAATTTCATTTTAGCCCCATTTTCCCTTGCCCAGGGACCAGTGGTTTCAGGTTCATAGCTCCGTTGAGTTGTGGAAAAGAGTATTCTTGGAGTGGCGCTTTAGGGACTTGGTCCGCTGAGCTTTCAGGAAGAACCTCACTTTGTCTCGCTGCAGCAGAACCCCCGATGGGGTTGGTGTTGTAGAACTGATAATATACCAACTCATTTCTTGTCAGAGTGTCTTGTCATAGTAGCCTCCATTAATTCAAGGTAGCATAGTGATGAATGAATTGTCCAAACAAAAGGTAATGTTCCATCCCTTTATTTTCCTAACTGCCGCCTGTATGGACTGGCAACTCATAGCTGCTTTGTTGGGATGAGGATGAGTTGGCACAGAAGAAATCAAAACTAAACCGCAAACACAAGAGTGAGCAATTAAGATTCTCCTTTTTCTTCGTCCCATGCCATCCCTGGGTTACGGCTGCAAAAGGTTCAGCAGGCTCTTAGCACTTCATTTCTGGCTTAAGACTACTGCGACTCTGTCGGCATAACTTTTATTGACAATCTTGACACTTTTTTGGAAACAAAAGATGCTCTACAGGGATGATGGACTCCACCCAAATCATCTATGAGTCTGGACCCTCTCTTCACATTTCAAGGACGTGTTAAGATATTGACTCAGAGACAGACCAAGGCCCCGCTCAGGAGACCCCATCGCATCCTCGTCGTACTGCTGTCTATTCCACACTATTCTACAGTGTCTTACTCATTTTTAAATTGTGTTTACATATTGCATCAGCCATCTCATATCTATACACCGCATTGTATTCCTTACTTAGATTTACGTGTATGTTGGGAAACTGTTAGATGTTACTTGTTAGATATTACTGCACTGTCGGAGCTAGAAGCATAAGCATTCCGCAACACCCGCAATAACATCTGCTAAACACGTGTATGTGACCAATAACATCTGATAAACACGTGTATGTGACCAATAACATCTGTTAAACACGTGTATGTGACCAATGTATTTGATTTGATTTGATCTACGTCCAGGGGGTGATGTCAGTTGTTATCTTGTTTTCATTTATTTGAACTCCCAGTAGAGGATGATATTGACCTCATCCCGTCAGTAGAGGATGATATTGACCTCATCCCGTCAGTAGAGGATGATATTGATCTCATCCCGTCAGTAGAGGATGATATTGACCTCATCCGGTCAGTAGAGGATGATATTGATCTCATCCCGTCAGTAGAGGATGATATTGACCTCATCCCATCAGTAGAGGATGATAGTGATCTCATCCCGTCAGTAGAGGATGATATTGATCTCATCCCGTCAGTAGAGGATGATATTGATCTCATCCCGTCAGTAGAGGATGATATTGACCTCATCCCGTCAGTAGAGGATGATATTGATCTCATCCCGTCAGTAGAGGATGATATTGACCTCATCCCGTCAGTAGAGGATGATATTGACCTCATCCCGTCAGTAGAGGATGATATTGATCTCATCCCATCAGTAGAGGATGATATTGATCTCATCCCGTCAGTAGAGGATGATATTCATCTCATCCCGTCAGTAGAGGATGATATTCATCTCATCCCGTCAGTAGAGGATGATATTGATCTCATCCCGTCAGTAGAGGATGATATTGATCTCATCCCATCAGTAGAGGATGATATTGATGTCATCCCGTCAGTAGAGGATGATATTGATCTCATCCCGTCAGTAGAGGATGCCTGTTTTTTTTTTTAATGCCTTCCTCACCATCCTAAATAAGCATGCCCCATTCAAGAAATTTAGAACCAGGAACAGATATAGCCCTTGGTTCTCTTAAGGGCCTGACTGCCCTTAACCAACACAAAAACATATAGCCCTTGGTTCTCTTAAGGACCTGACTGCCCTTAACCAACACAAAAACATCCTATGGCGTTCACACTGTGGCCTGTGTTTTTACACTTTTATAAACACAACATTTAAAGAGTTGGTCCCATGTTTGTTGAGCTGAAATAAAATATCTCAGAAATTGTTCTTACTGTTTGCCCAAAAAGCGTATTTCTCTCAAATTGTGTGCACAAATTTGTTTACATCCGTGTTAATGAGCATTTCTCCTTTGCCAAGGTAATCCATTCACCTGAGAGGTGTGGCTTATCAAGAAGCTGATTTAACAGCATGATCATTAAACAGCTGAACCTTGTGCTGGGGACTGTAAAAGGCCACTCTAAAATGTGCCATTTTGTCACACAACACAATGTCACAGATCAGCTTCAAAATTCCTGGAAGCTGAAAATGTCCCAGTTCTTCTATGGCCTGCATACTCCCCAGACATGTCACCCATTGAGCATGTTTGGAATGCCCTGGATTGACGCCTACGACATCGTGTTCCAGTTCCAGCCAATATCCAGCAACTTCACACAGCCATTGATGAGTAGTGGGACAACATTTCACAAACCACAATCAACAGCCTGATCAACTCTAGGAGAGGTGGTCAAACCAGATCCTGACTTGGTTTTCTGATATGCCCCTACCTTTAAAAAGAAAAATGTATGTGTGACCAACAGATGCATATCTGTATTCCCAGTCATGTGAAGTCCATAGATTAGAGCCTCATGAATTTATTTCAATTGACTGATTTCCTTATATGAACTGGAATATATTTGAAATGGTTGCATGTTGTGTTTATACTGTATTTTTGTACAATATAGTTCAAATGTCAATTCTATAAACTTGAAAACCCCCTTGGTTTCCACATCACATAGAGGGCTTGGGCTGATAGTTACAAGTTTTAATGTCACATGCACAAGTACAGTGAAATGCCTTTCTTGTAAACTTAAAACCCAACAGTGTAATAATCAATAACAATGTAATACTACAAAAAACGCATGAGAAATACGAAGAAATATATAGCAACCAAAGCTCATGTAAGTCAGTCTATAACATTCCATTACTCAGAGTTCCTCATATTGACATTGGCTGTGGCGTCAGGCCTAAGGGTGCGAACCTTGGAAAAGTAATTCAAATTTCTACTCCTTCGTAATAGGGATAGACCACACGGTGCAGTTCTATGCAATCTTATACCATCTATATCAATATCAACCATCAGACAGGGCCTGCAACCGCCTATTGAACATTGTTTGGGTTGGAGTTTCCATGTGACTTTAAAAATGGGTTGGGTTGATGCATCTGACATTAGGAGCTTACTTCCTAAACTGGATTACATTAAGATCCGGACATTCTGGTACTGACTGAAACTGGGACATTCTGGACTGGTATATTAATATTAAGGGTTATCATGTGTTCAGAGCTGACAGAAAGGTTAGAGGTGGTGGAGTGGCCATTTTTATAAAAAATTATTTCTCTGTTGCTTTACTGAAATCCATTTCCCTTGCCAAACAATTCAAGCTATTATCTTTAAGCCTTTGTCTGGCGGGAAAATGTATCCATAACTGTTATAAGGGTCTACCGTCCTCCCTCGAGGATTTAACAAGTTTGTTGTCTTCTTTTACTAAATCAGAAGTTATTATCCTGGGTGACCTAAATTATGATTGGGAAATGCAGGCTTCAGACAAAACATGTGTAATGAACTAAACCTAACCCAGCTGGTGACAAAGCCTACACGGCCCAACCCTAAATATCTTTCAAAGTCATCTCTGATTGATCTTATTTTAACGAATACACCAAAGAAATACACTGAATATACAAAACATTAAGTACATCTTCTCTTTCCATAACATAGACTGACCAGGTGAATCCAGGTGAAAACTATGATCCCTTATTGATGTCACTTGTTAAATCCATTTCTGTGATGGTGAGGAGATGGATTTTTAAGCCTTGAGACAATTGAGACATGGATTGTGTATGCGTGCCAGTCAGAGGGTGAATGGGCATGATACAATATTTAAGTGCCTTTGAGCGGGGTGTGGTAGTAGATGCCAGGCGCACAGGTTTGTGTCAAGAACTGCAATGCTGCTGGGTTTTTCACACTCAACCCTTTTACGTGTGCATCAAGAATGGTCCACCACCCAAAGGACATGCAGCCAACTTGATACAACTTTAAGAAGCATTGGAGTCAATATGGGCCATTATCCCTGTGGAATTCTTTTGACACCTTGAGTCCCTGCCCCGACGAATTGAGGCTGTTCTGATGGCAAAAGGGGCGGGTCCAACTCAATATCAGGAAGGTGTCCTTAATGTTTTCTACATTCAGTGTATGTTTCTACTGGCTTCTTCGCCAAAGATATTAGTGATCATCACCCAGTTGTTTGTGTTAGAGATGTGAGAATGCAAAAATCGAAGTCTCCTGTCATCAAAAAGAGGAACTTTAAAAACTTCAGTGAACAGGCTGAACAGCCTTGGTTGTATTTCAGCTATTGCTGAACTCGATTTAGCTTTGAGCCTTTTTGCAGATGTATCAATACTATTGTAGATAATCATGTTCCATTCAAATAATTAAGGGTTAAAGGTAGATTTAATGCCTTGGTACACTCCAGAATGATCAGAAGTAATTCATAAAGAGATTATGCTTGGGTCAAGGCCAGGAACACAGGCTTTGGCCCGGACTGGCAAGCTGTTAAGCAACTGCGAAATCATTGTGTAAAACAAATCTGAAAGGCTAAATCTGATTATTATGTAACCGCTCATTTACATTGTAATGGAACCGGCAAAATCGGGATAACTGTCAAATTCCTGAAGGGTTCTACTTCCTCCTTTATGCCACAACAAATTAATTCAGACACTGGCCTCATTATGGGAAAAAAATGCCATCATTGATGCATTTAATCCCGATTTTATTTCAGCGGGCTCTTTCAAAGAACTTCTAAGCCTATTCACAATGATATTGAGCTGGATGCTTATAGGGGGAAACTTTCTGAATGATCAGATAAATGATAGTCAAAGCTTTTCTTTTAGGCTATTTACAGAAAAATAAGTCCTGGATGCTTTGCTAGCAATAAACAACAAGAAATCCACAGAGGCCAACCAATTGGATCCTGGTCTTCTTAAGTGTGAGGCGCTCATCATTGTTGGCTCAATAACCCACATTAGTTATTTATCATTGTGATCAGGAAATATTCCTAAAGTATGTAAATCAGCTCTTGTGCTGCCACTTCATAAGGACGGGGATAGTAGAGATCTTAATCATTATCGCCCCATTTCAAGGCTTCTTTGTCTAGCTAAGATTCTAGAATCTTTGGTAAATGTACAACAATTTTTTTATCTGAGAAATGTATTTAGAATGTAAACCAATCAGGGTTTAGTCCTGGACATAGCACTATTACCGCTACCACTTTAGTAGTTAATGATTGTGTCAATGCTTTACACACTGAAAATAAATGTGCTGTTTTGTTTTTTGGACCAGTCAAAACTCTTGATCACGCTATTTTATTGACTAAGTTGTCCTCGATAGGCCTGAGCTCTGACGCCTGTTCATGGTTTCAGAACTCGGGCCAACGTGAGGTGTACAAAAACAGATAGCCATTTTGATACTGCAGTAAAAGTGCAGTAACTGCAGTCGATTTTCGGATTTTGGAATAACTGAATAACTGCAATTACACTGCAAAATTACTGCGGTAAAAAAAACGGTGTTCCACAGGGGTCGATTTTGGGACCTGTTCTCTTCACTATTTATATGAACACCATTGGTCAATCTGTAAAAAAAAAACTTGATCTAGATGCGGATGATACTCTCGCCCCGACTGTTGACCTGGCTGAGTCAAAACTACAGTCAGATTTTATAACTATGCTGATTTATAACTTGAAATTAAATTTCATGCTGTTGTTAAACTCTTGTAAGAATTTTTCAGATTAGATGGTTATTAGATGGTTCTCCAATTGAACATGTTCCCGCATATATAAACTTAGGCATTTGGATTGATATGGATTTGGCATTTAAAAAACATATCGACGAGCTGGTAAAGAAGCTAATATAAGTAAGTTCTCTTTTTCTCCAGAAACAGATAACGTCTTTCTCTAAGCAGTATGAAGCAGATGATTAATTACTATTCAGCCATTGTTTTTATCTATTGTTGATTATGGTGACATTATTTATCAAAGTGCAGCTGCTACTAATCTTAAACCTTTGGATGCTATCATACCTTAAACCTTTGGATACTATCATACCTTAAACCTTTGGATACTATCATACCTTAAACCTTTGGATACTATCATACCTTAAACCTTTGGATACTATCATACCTTAAACCTTTGGATACTATCATACCTTAAACCTTTGGATACTATCATACCTTAAACCTTTGGATACTATCTACCATAATGCACTTAGTTTTGTTACAGGTGACAGTTTTGATATGAATTTATTTAATGAGGCAAGTCAGTTAAGAACAAATTCTTATTTTCAATGACTAGGAACAGTTCACCCACTAGGAACAGTGGGTTAACTGCCTGTTCAGGGGCAGAACAACATATTTGTACCTTGTCAGCCCGGGGATTTGAACTGGCAACCTTCCGGTTGCCACTCTAACCACTAGGCTACCCTGCCGCCCCAATCGCTGTATCCTGTATCAAACGGTTGGCTTCACTAAAGACCTGTAGATCTCTACATTACTCACTACGTCATAACCTTCCGTCTTATCAAACTTTGCTGTTGATGTATACACATCTGTGTTGCCTAACCAGTCAGTTTACAGGATTAGTTAAGTCGTGAGGATCCTAGTTCCCACATATGCTTAGTACTTGTTGGCTGCTTTTCCTTTACTCTGCGGACCAACTCATCTCAAACCATCTCAATTTGGTTAAGGTCGGGTGATTGTGGAGGCCATGTCATCTGATATAGCACTCCATAACTCTCCTTCTTGGTCAAATAGCCCTTACACAGCCTGGAGGTGTATTGGGTAATAGTCCTGTTGAAAAACAAATGATTAAGCGCAAATCCGATGGGATGGCCTATCGCTGCAGAATGCTGTGGTAGCCATGCTGGTTAAGTGTGCCTTGAATTCTAAATATATCACAGGCAGTGTCACCAGCAAAGCACCCCCACACCATCACACCTCCTCCTCCATGCTTCACGGTGGGAACCACACTTGTGAAGATCATCTGTTCACCTACTCTGCATTCCATCAGGGTGGTTGGAACCAAAGATTTCACATTTGGACTCATCAGACCAAAGGACAGAGTTTACCGGTCTAATGTCCATTGCGCATGTTTCCTGGCCCAAGCAAGTCTCTTCTTCTTATTAGTGTCCTTCAGTAGTGGTTTCTTTGCAGCAATCATAAAATTTGCCGATGACACAGCAGCGGTAGGCCTGATCACCGACAACAACGAGACATCCTATAGGGAGGAGGTCAGAGACCTGGCCGATTGGTGCCAGGATATCAACCTCTCCCTCAACGTGATCAAGACAAAGGAGATGACTACAGGAAAAAGAGGACCAAGCACACCCCCATTCTCATCGACGGTGCTACAGTGGAGCAGGTTGAGAGCTTCAAGTTCCTTGGTGTCCACATCACCAACAAACTAACATGGTCCAAGCACACCATGAAATTCATGAAGAGGGCATGACAAAACCTATTCCCCCTCAGGAGACTAAAAAGATTTGGCATGGGTCCTGAGATCCTGAAAAGGTTTGACAGCTGCACCATCGAGAGCATCCTGACTGGTAGCATCACTGCCTGGCATGGCAACTGCTCGGCCTCAAACAGCAAGCTACTACAGAGGGTAGAGAGAACGGCCCAGTACATCACTGGGGCCAAGCTTCCTGCCATCCAGGACCTCTATACCAGGCAGTGTCAGAGGAAGGCCCTAAAAATTCAGCCACCCTAGTCATAGACTGCTCTCTCTGCTACCACACGACAAGCGGTACCGGAGCACCAAGTCTAGATCCAAGAGGCTTCTAAACAGCTTCTATCCCCAAGCCATATGACTCCTGAATATCTACTCAAATGGCTACCCAGACTATTTGCATTGCCCCCCCCCCTCCACACCACTGCCACTCTCTGTTGTCTCTCTGTTGTCATCTATGCATAGTCACTTTAATTAACTCTACCTACATGTACGTACATACTACCTCAACTAACCGGTGACCCCGCACATTGACTCTGTACCGGCACCCCCCTGTATATATTGTTATTTTTTACTGCTGCTCTTTAATTACTTGTTACTTTTATCTCTTATTCTTATCCATATTTTTTTTAACTGCACTGTTGGTTAGGGGCTCATGAATAAACATTGCACTGTAAGGTCTACACACCTGTGCATGTGACTAATAAAATGTTATTTGATTTGATTTTGATATGCAGTCTCCTCTGAACAGTTGATGTTGAGATGTGTCTGTTACTTGAACTCTGTGAAGCATTTATTTGGGCTGCAATTTCTGAGGCTGATAACTCTAATGAACTTATCCTCTGCAGCAGAGGTAACTCTGGGTCTTCCTTTCCTGTGGCGGTCGTCATGAGATCCAGTTGCATCATAGTGCTTGCGACTGCACTCGAAGAAACTTTAAAAGTTCTGGAAATGTTCCGCATTGACTGACCTGACATTCAGGTCGTAAAGTAATGATGGACTGTAGTTTCTCTTTGCTTATTTGAACTGTTCTTGCCATAATATGGACTTGGTATTTTGCCAAATAGGCTATCTTCAGTATACCACTGCTACCATGTCACAACACAACTGATTGGCTCTAACACAATAAGAAGGAAAAAAATTCCACAAATGAACTTTTAACAAGGCACACCTGTTAATTGAATTGCATTCCAGGTGACTAACTCATGAAGCTGGACGAGAGAATGTCAAGAGTGTGCAAAGCTGTCATCAAGGCAAAGGGTGGCTACTTTGAAGAATCTCAAATATAAAATATAACTTGTTTAAAATGTTTATGGTTACTACATTATTCCATATATGTTATTTCATAGTTTTGATGTCTTCATTACTATTCTACAATGTAAAAAATAGTAAAAAATTATGACAAACCCTTGAATGAGAAGGTGTGAACACACTTTGGAATGATACTGTATATACAATACATATTTATAAAAATAACAATGTATTTCACCTTTATTTAACCAGGTAGGCCAGTTGAGAACAAGTTCTCATTTACAACTGCGACCTGGCCAAGATAAAGCAAAGCAGAGCGACACAAACAACAAAACAACATCACAGAGCTACACATGGAATAAACAAACGTACAGTCAATAACACAATAGAAAAAGTCCTTAAACCGTGTGTGCAAATGGCGTAAGGACGTAAGGCAATAAATAGGCCACAGTAGCGAAGTAATTGCAGTAGAAAAACTGGTGTGCAGAAGAGCAAAAAAGTCAATAAAAACAACATGGGGATGAGGTTGGTAGTTGGATGGGCTATTTACAGATGGGCTGTTTACAGCTGCAGCGATCAGCTGCTCAGATAGCTGATGCTTAAAGTTAGTGAGGGAAATATATAAGTCTCCAACTTCAGGGATTTTTGCAATTCGTTCCAGTCATTGGCAGCAGAGAACTGGAAGGAAAGGCGGCCAAAGAGGTGTTGGCTTTGGTTGTGACCAGTGAGATATACCTGCTTGATTAATTTTGGGTGTTGTTATGGGGACCAGTGAGCTGGGATAAGGCGGAGCTTTACCTAGCAAAGACTTATAGATGTCCTGGAGCCAGTGGGTCTGGCAAAGAATATGTAGCGAGGGCCAGCCGACGAGAGCATACAGGTCACAGTGGTGGGTGGTATATGGGGCTTTGGTGACAAAACGGATGGCACTGTGATAGACTGCATCCAGTTTGCTGAGTAGAGTGTTGGAGGTTATTTGATAAATGACATCGCCAAAATCGAGGATCGGCAGGATAGTCAGTTTTACAAGGGTATGTTGGCAGTGTGAGTGAAGGAGGCTTTTCTTGCGAAATTGGATGCCAATTATAGATTTAATTTTGGATTGGAGATGTTTAATATGAGTCTGGAAGGAGAGTTTACAGTCTAGCCAGACACCTAGGTATTTGTCGTTGTCCACATATTCTAAGTCAGAACCGTCCAGAGTAGTGATGCTGGACGGGCGGGCAGGTGCAGGCACCGATCGGTTGAAGAGCATGCATTTAGTTTTACTAGCATTTAAGATCAGTTGGAGGCCACGGAAGGAGTGTTGTATGCATTGAAGCTCATTTGGAGGTTTATTAACACAGTGTCCAAAGAAGGGCCAGATGTAAACCGAATGGTGTCGTCTGTGTAGAGGTGGATCAAGGAATCAAGCATCGTTGATATAAACAGAGAAATGAACGGCCCGAGAATTGAACCCTGTTGTACGGCCATATAGACTGCCAGAGGTCCGGACAACAGGCCCTCCGAAGTAGTTGGTGAACCAGGCGAGGCAGTCATTTGAGAAAACAAGGCTGTTGAGTCTGCCGATATGAATAAAGTGATTGACAGAGTCGAAAGCCTTGGCCAGGTCGATGAAGATGGCTGCACAGTACTGTATTTTATCAGTGGCGGTTATGATATCGTTTAGGACCTTGAGCTTGGCTGAGGTGCACCCGTGACCGGCTCGGAAACCGGTTGCACAGAGGAGAATGTACAGTGGGATTCGAAATGGTCAGTGATCTGTTTGTTAACTTGGCTTTAGAAGACTTTAGAAAGGCAGGGCAGGATGGATATAGGTCTGTAACAGTTTGGGTCTAGAGTGTCACCCCCTTTGAAGAGGTGGATGACCGTGGCAGCTTTCCAATCTTTAGGAATCTCGGACAATACGAAAGAGAGGTTGAACAGACTGGTAATACGGGGTGCAACAATGGCGGCGGATAATTTTAGAAAGAGAGAGTCCAGATTGTTTAGCCCAGCTGATTTGTACGGGTCCAGGTTTTGCAGCTCTTTCAGAACATCTGCTATCTGGATTTGGGTGAAGGAGAAGCTGGGGAGGCTTGGGCAAGTAGCTGCGGGGGGTGCTGAGCTGTTGGCCAGGGTTGGGGTAGCCAGGAGGAAAGCATGGCCAGCCGTAGAGAAATGCTTATTGAAATTATCGATTATCGTGGATTTATCGGTGACAGTGTTTCCTAGCCTCAGTGCACTGGGAAGCTGGGAGGAGGGGCTCTTATTCTCCATGGACTTTACAGTGTCCCAAAACCTTTTGAAGTCAGAGTTACAGGATGTAAATTTCTGTTTGAAAAAGCTAGCCTCTGTTTTCCTAACTGACTGATTGTATTGGTTCCTGACTTCCCTGAAAAGTTGCATATCGCGGGGACTATTTGATGCTATTGCAGTCCGCCGCAGGATGTTTTTGTGCTGGTCGAAGGCAGTCAGGTCTGGAGTGAACCAAGTGCTATATTTGTTCTTAGTTCTAAATTTTTTGAAAGGGGCATGCTTATTTAAGATGGTGAGGAAATTACCTTTAAAGAACGACCAGGCATCCTCTACTGATGGGATGAGGTCAATATCCTTCCAGGATACCCGGGCCAGGTCGATTGTTTTAGGGAGTGTTTAACAGTGATGAGGGGTGGTTGTTTGACCACGCACCCATAGAGGATGTGACCATGTTTACGGATTCAGGGTTGTACTTGGTGGGTTCCTTGATAATTTGTGTGAGATTGAAGGCATCTAGTTTAGATTGTTGGACTTTCGGGGTGTTAAGCATTTCCCAGTTTAGTTCACCTAACAGAATTAACTCTGAAGATAGATGAAGATGGATAGATGGGTCAATCAATTCACATATGGTGCCCATGGCACAGCTGGGAGCTGAGAGGGGTCTATTACAGGCAGCAATAGTGGGAGACTTATTTCTAGAGAGATCCATTTTTAAGAGTAGAAGTTCGAGCTGTTTGGGCATAGACTTGGAAATGACAGAACTTTGCAGGCTATCTCTGCAGTAGATTGCAACTGCTCCCCCTCTGGCAGTTCTATCTTAATGGAAAATGTTGTAGTTGGGGATGGAAATCTCAGAATTTGTGGTGGCCTTCCTAAACCAGGATTCAGACACGGCAAGGACATCAGGGTTGACAGAGTGTGCTTAGGGAGGAGGCTTCTGATGTAAACATGCATGAAACCAAGGCTCTTACGGTTACAGAAGTCAACAAATGAGAGCGCCTGGGGACACACAGGGCCTGGGTTAACCTCTACATCACCAGAGGAATAGAGGAGGAGTAGGACGAGGGTTCGGCTAAAGGCTCAAAACTGGTAGTCTGGTGTGTTGGGGACAGAGAATAAAAGGAGCAGATTTCTGGTTGTGGTAGGATAGATTCAGGCCATAATGTACAGACAGGGGTATGGTAGGGTGCGGGTACAATGGAGTAAAACCTAGGCATTGAGTGACGATAAGAGGTTGCATCTCTGGACGCACTAGTTATGCTGGGTGATGTCACCGCATGTCTGGGAGGTGAGACAAAAGAGGTATCTGAGGCATGTTGAGTGGGACATGGGGCTCCGCAGTAAACCAAAACAATGATAACTATCCTAATTTTTATTTTATTTATTTTACCTTTATTTAACCAGGCAAGTCAGTTAAGAACACATTCTTATTTTCAATGACGGCCTGGGAACAGTGGGTTAACTGCCTGTTCAAGGGCAGAACGACAGATTTGTACCTTGTCAGCTCGGGGGTTTGAACTCGCAACCTTCCGGTTACTAGTCCAACGCTCTAACCACTAGGCTACGCTGCCGCCCCAAATCAACAGTATACAAGGCATATTGACATTAGAGAGAGATATGAAGCGAGGCATAAAGCAATCACAGGTGTTGGGTGGGAGAGCTAGCTAAGACAAGAACGGGTAAGACAACAACAGCTAATCAGCTAAGACAACAACAACAGGTAAAATGGTGATGAATGGGCAGAGAGGGACAGTTAACTACACACAGGGCCTGAGTTCGAGGCTGGGGCTGACAGATAAACAAAATGGAATACCGTGATTAATGAGCAGTCCAACAGGCATCAGCTATGGAGCCAAGTGATCATAGGGTCCAGTGAACAGCAATAGATGAAACAGGGAAGCCGCTGGGTAGTCGTTACTACGCTAGCAAGCGGGAGACACGGCGTTCAAAAAAGTTAGCAGGCCGGGGCTAGTAGAAGCATCTTCACCAACGTCCGGCAAAGGTCGGTTGAGGAGACAATGGATGGAATTACATCGGTAGACCAGTCGTGATGGATCGGCAAGGCTCCGTGTCGACTAAGGGTCCAGGCCAGTTGGCAAAAGAGGCATTGTAGCTGGAGTAACGTTGTTTGCTAGCCGGGAGATACGCCTGGCTCGAGGCTAACTGGTGCTAGCTTCGGGACAAGGGCGTTAGCCACTATAGCCACTCGGTAACAGCTAGCTAGCTGCGATGATCTGATGCAAAGGTCCAGGGCTTACGGCAGGAATCCGGTGTTGTAGTGGAGAAAACAGTCCGGTATGCTCAGGGTTGATATCGCACTGTGCAGACTGGCAGACTGGCAGACTGGCAAGTAT
Source organism: Oncorhynchus kisutch (assembly GCF_002021735.2). Lineage (NCBI taxonomy): Eukaryota > Metazoa > Chordata > Actinopteri > Salmoniformes > Salmonidae > Oncorhynchus > Oncorhynchus kisutch. The sequence goes on along the minus strand of NC_034176.2, from coordinate 8,097,445 downwards.
TATCCAGGCTAAAAGCAGTGTCTGTGCTAAAGGTAAAGGCCACTAGCAGTGGCTAAAAATGACTAAATAGCTAGTAGCTAATTAGCTGGTTAGCTTCTGATGGAGGCTCTGGCTATAAGGTCTAAAAATAGCTGATCCGTATCACATTGGGTGAGGCGGGTTGCCGGAAGGTATGTTTAATTTAAAAATGTAAAAAGAGATCATATACAAAAAAATACACAAAAAAAACAAATTTACATGGGAGAACAACAAACAACGTCTGCACTGTTAAACCATCTTGGATTATTACTGTATATAAGTGTATATTGGGCACATTTGGAAAATAAACCTAGGTCTCAATACGTCTTTCCTGTCAAAATAAAGGTTAAATAACATTTCAACTTCAATTTTTGGTAAATTGAGATTGGCAAAAGTCACAGCACCGTGCCGTGTCATGGACAGGGGCAGAGGGGTTTAGTCCTACCCCCCCACACACACAAAAAAAAAATCTCCACCCTTCCTCTTCCTTTCTCCTCCACTTTCCACAGTGATTATCATAGCGACTAAAGGTTAATTTCAGTGTTAGGAGTCCTGGGCCAGCAGTGGAATGTTGGAATGAGGAAGTCATACCTGAGCTGCAGTAACCACAAAATGGATTTAATTAGACGTGCTGGCTGACTTGTCAGAGAAAAGGGCACTCGCAAGAAGGCGGATGGCGCTGTCTTATGTCAAGCACTCCGCTCCGAGCTCACTTTGGGGAGCTCCTCCGAGGACGCAGACTGTCTGACTGTAGATCAAGCGCCTGCTCTCACTCTCTCTTCCCATCCAGACACTCACTGAGCTCTTGTAAAATAGAATGGTGGTGTTGAAAAATACATATGTGAGTAAACAAATGGATTGGATGGGATTATGACAGATTTTGGCAGTTCAGATTATGCCAATTCAATGTTGAATTGGAATGGCTGAAATATCAGTTGTGGATTTCTTGATGGCATGAACACGTGTTGTCCAGTCGTTATTGTAAAAGATAATGTGTTCTCAATAACTTCCGTGGTTAGATAAAGGCATTAAAATAAAATACACATTTGACTCTGAATGCTGCAGAGCCGTGTAATGACAAGCTGCTCACATTTAAATGTGTTGCAAAGCTACAAAGCAGGTAGTCAGGCAGAGGATAAGCAAATACATCCTTCTACTGGCATTTCTACCCAGTGAATATGTGGCACTCGGGGACAGATGGCACACCAGATGATGATTAGTTTCAGCGTTAAAAATCACTGTGCTGGCACATAGCCGCTTGATTGCCATGCCCAGTCTGCAAAAAACACTACATGTGTGGATGTAGTCCTTGGGACAAGCCTACCGACTCCTTGGTAACAGAGAAACTGTCTTCATGACAGAAAAGGTACATCAAAACAAATGTGATGATCAATATGATCAGAGATTCCCAAAACGGCTTTGTGTCCATCGGGCAACATATCACACCTATGGAACCAGAACTCTACACTACATTACCAAAAAAACGTGGACACCTGCTTGTTGAACATCTCATTCCAAAATCAATGGCATTAATAAGGAGTTGGTCCCCCCCTTTGCTGCTAGAACAGCCTCCACTCTTCTGGGAAGGCTTTCCACTAGATGTTGGATTGTTGCTGCGGGGACTTGCTTCCATTCAGCCATAAGAACATTAGTGACGTTGGTACTGATGTTGGGCGATTTGGCCTGCCTCGCAGTTGGCGTTACAATTCATCCCAAAGGGGTTTGATGGGGTTAAGGGCTCTGTGCAGGCCAGTCAAGTTCTTCCATACCGATCTCGACAAACCCTTTCTGATTGGACTTTACAGTTGCCACTATGCATTGGGCAGGTAGCGTTCTCCTGGTATCCGCCAAACCCAGATTTGTCTGTCGGACTGCCAGATGAAGAATTGTGATTAATCACTCCAGAGGACGTGTTTCCTCTGCTTCAGAGTCCAACAGTGGCACGTTTTACACCACTCCAGCTGATGCTTGGCATTGCACATGATAATCTTAGGCTTGTGTGCGGCTGCTCAGCCATGGAAACCCATTTTATGAAACTCCTGACAAACAGTTATTGTGCTGACGTTGCTTCCAGAGGCAGTTCAAATCAAATCAAATCAAATGTTATTGGTCACATACACAGGGTTAGCAGATGTTGATGCGAGTGTAGCAAAATGCTTGTGCTTCTATTTCCGACAGTGCAGTAATATCTAACAAGTAATCTAACAATTCCACAACAACTACCTACAGTAATACATACAAATCAAATCAAATTTTATTTGTCACATACACATGGTTAGCAGATGTTAATGCAAGTGTAGCGAAATGCTTGTGATTCTAGTTCCGACAATGCAGTAATAACCAACAAGTAATCTAACTAACAATTCCAAAACTACTGTCTTATACACACAAGTGTAAGGGGATAAAGAATATGTACATAAAGATATATGAATGAGTGATGGTACAGAGCGGCATAGGCAAGATACAGTAGATGGTATCGAGTACAGTATATACATATGAGATGAGTATGTAAACAAAGTGGCATAGTTAAAGTGGCTAGTGATACATGTATTACATAAGGATGCAGTCGATGATATAGAGTACAGTATATACGTATACATATGAGATGAATAATGTAGGGTATGTAAACATTATATTAGGTAGCATTGTTTAAAGTGGCTAGTGATATATTTGACATAATTTCCCATCAATTCCCATTATTAAAGTGGCTGGAGTCAAAATCAAAATTGATGGAATAAGAACATGTACATATAAATATATGGATGAGCGATGGCCGAGCGGCAATGGCAAGATGCAATAGATGGTATAAGACAGTGTATATACTGTACATATGAGATGAGTAGTGTAAGATACAGTTGAAGTCGGAAGTTTACATGCACTTAGGTTTGAGTCAATAAAACTAGTTTTTCAACCACTCCACAAATGTCTTGTTAACAAACTGTAGTTTTGGCAAGTCGGTTAGGACAAGTAATTTTTCCAACAATTGTTAACAGACGGATTATTTCACTTACAATTCACTGTATCACAATTCCAATGGGTCAGAAGTTTACATACAATATGGTGACTGTGCATTTAAACAGCTTGGAAAATTCCAGAAAATTAATTAATGGCTTTAAAAGTTTCTGATTAATTAATTAACATCATTTGTGTCATTTGGAGGTGTACCTGTGGAGGTATTTCAAGGCCTACCTTCAAACTCTGTGCCTCTTTGCTTGACATCATGGAAAAATCTAATTAAATCAGCCAAGACATCAGAAAAAAATTGTAGATCTCCACAAGTCTGGATCAACCTTGGGAGCAATTTCCAAATGCCTGAAGGTACCACGTTCTTCTATATAAACAATAGTACGCAAGTATAAACACCATGGGATTACGCAGCCGTCATACCGCTCAGGAAGGAAAAGTGTCTCCTAGAGATGAACGTACTTTGGTGCAAAAAGTGCAAATCAATCCCAGAACAACAGTAAAGGACCTTGTGAAGATGTTGGAGGAAACAGATACAAAGTATCTATATCCACAGTAAAATGAGTCCTATATTGACATAACCTGAAAGGCCACTCAGCAAGGAAGAAGCCACTGCTCCAAAACCACCATACAGAAAATATGTGGACAGAACTGAAAAAGAATGTGCAGGCAAGGAGGCCTACAAATCTGATTCAGTTGCACCAGCTCTGTCAGGAGGAATGGGACAAAATTCACACAACTTATTGTGGGAAGGTTGTGGAAGGCTACCCAAAACATTTCAATTGTTTAATATGGGTAAAAGGTAATGCTACCAAAGACTAATTGAGTGTACGTAAACTTTTGGCCCACTGGGAATATGATGAAGGAAATAAAAGCTAAAATAAATCATTCTCTCTACTATTATTCTGACATTTCCCATTCTTAAAATAAAGTGGTGATGCTAACTGACCTAAAACAGGGATTTTTTACTAGGATTAAATGTCAGAATTTGTGAAAAACTGAGTTGAAATGTATTTGGCTAAGGTGTATGTAAACTTCTGACTTCAACTGTATGTAAACATTATTAAAGTGGCATTGTTTAAAGTGACTAGTTATCAATTTATTAAAGTGGCCAATGATTTGAGTCTGTATGTCGGCAGCAGCCTCTCTGAGTTAGTGATTGCTGTTTAACAGTCTGATGGCCTTGAGCTAGAAGCTGTTTTTCAGTCTCTCTGTCCCTGCTTCGATGCACCTGTACTGACCTCGTCTCCTGGATGGTAGCGGGGTGAACAGGCAGTGGCTTGGGTGGTTGTTGTCCTTTATGATCTTTTTGGCCTTCCTGTGACATCTGGTGGTGTAGGTGTCCTGGGGGGCAGGTGGTTTGACCCCGGTGATGCGTTGTGCAGACCGCACCACCCTCTGGAGGGCCTTGCGGTTGAGGGCGGTGCAGTTGTCGTACCAGGCAGTGATACAACCAGACAGGATGCTCTCAATTGTGCATCTGTAAAAGTTTGTCAAGGTTTTAGGTGCCCAAGGAAAATTTCTTCAGCCTCCTGAGGTTGAAGAGGCACTTTTGCGCCTTCTTCACCACATTGTTTGTGTGGGTGTACCATTTCAGTTTGTCTGTGATGTGTATGCGGAGGAACTTAAAACTTTCCACCTTCTCCACTACTGTCCCGTTGATGTGCTCCCTCTGCTGTTTCCTAAAGTCCACGGTCATCTCCTTTGTTTTGCTGACGTTGAGTGAGAGGTTGTTTTCCTGATACCACACTCCGAGTGCCCTCACCTCCTCCCTGTAGGCTGTCTCATCGTTGTTGGTAATCAAGCCCACTACTGTTGTGTCATCTGCAAACTTGATGATTGATTTGGAGGCGTGCATGGCCACGCAGTCATGGGCAAACTGGGAAGACAGGAGGGGGCTGAGCATGCACCCTTGTGGGGCCTCAGTGTTGAGGATCAGCTAAGTGGAGATGTTGTTTCCTACCCGTCATAAAGTCCAGGATCCAGTTGCACAGGGTGGGGTTGAGACCCATGGCCTCAAGCTTAATGATGATCTTGGAGGGTACTATGGTGTTGAATGCTGAGTTGTAGTCAATGAACAGCATTCTTACATAGGTATTCCTCTTGTCCAGATGGTACAGGGCAGTGTGCAGTGTGATGGCGATTGCATCGTCCGTGGACGAGTCTCTCAAAGCACTTCATGATGACAGAAGGGAGTGCTACACTTTGGAACTCGGTAGTGAGTGGTGCAACTAGAGGACAGACTATATTTACGAGCTACGCACTTCGTCACTTGTCGGTCCAGTTCTGTGAGCTTGTGTGGCCTACCATTTCCAGCTGATCCGTTGTTGCCCCTAGATGTTTCTACTTCACAATAACATCACTTACCTGGGGAAGCACTTGCAGGGCTGAAATTTGACGAACTGGCTTGTTGGAAAGGTGGCATCCTATGACGGTGCCACGTTTAAAGTCACTGAGCTCTTCAGTAAGGTCATTCTACCGCCAATGTTTTCCTATGGAGATTGCATGACTGTATGCTCAATTTTATACACCTGTCAGCAACGGGTGTGGCTGAAATTGACGAATCCACATACTTTTGTATCTATAGCGTATGAGTGGTGACAGTCCTAGTCATTGCTTTGAATCCTGAGCTCTGTGTGAGGCCCTCGTTTCACATTACAAGCGTATAGGACACCTTTTGACGTGTGTCTGCATGTTAAGGCACCAAACGACATGTCTAATTAGCTAGAGAAAAGGGAGGCCCATTTTCCATGTCTTGCCTGCACAGGGCCCATCATGTTCAAAGTGCCAAAACCACAGCCTTGGCAGAGCTGTGTTGATGTGACACTGCGTTTGCCTTTAATTAGTGGATTGTGCCAAAGTGCACTTCCAACGTTGACAAGAACAAGCCCACCATTACACATGCACCCTGCACACACGTGCACACACACACACACACACACACAAACACATACACAAACACATACACTGTATATGATCATAGCATTAAACTATTAAACTGTATTATGCTCAACACTGTAAGTGAGCTAGTTTTCTACATGATGAAAATGTAGTTTTCAAAGATTGTTGGACCTCATCTTATAGCCTACATGTACCAAAGAACTCGGGACTCGACTTGGGATTCAAGCATATTATACAGTGTTGCATCCTACCAACTCAGTGGCCTTGTGTTAGAGTGTCCTCCCTGAGATTGGCAGGTTGGAAGTTTGATCCCCTGGCCGAGTCATACCTAAAAAAAATAGACAAAGAAAATGGGACTCCACGCGTCTCTGCTTGGCACTCAGCATGAAAGCGATAGATTGGGGGTACTGTAAGTCCCTGTGATAGACTAGCTCCTATCCAGGGGGTGTAATTGTACAGCTCGGCCCTAATTCATGTGCTTTCTGTCACCTCTGTCCTCATGGCAAATGGCCTAAGGCAGTACGTCCTTCCTCCCTATGAGGGGCCAAAATGTATCTCAGTATCTCTAGATAAGTATCCCAAAATGTATCTCTCTCTCTCTCTCTCTCTCTACACCAGGGGTATTCAACTCTTACCCTACGTGGTCTGGAGCCTGCTGGTTTTCTGTTCTGCCTGATAATTGATTGCACCCACCTGGTGTCCCAGGTCTAATCAGTCCCTGATTCGAGGGGGAACAATTAATAAAAGTGGAACTGACTTTGAAGTTCAGAGTTGAGTTTGAGGGCTGTACTGTACAGTATCCAGAGGACTGATTAATGTATGATACAGTGCCTTGCGAAAGTATTCGGCCCCCTTGAACTTTGCGACCTTTTGCCACATTTCAGGCTTCAAACATAAAGATATAAAACTGTATTTTTTTGTGAAGAATCAACAACAAGTGGGACACAATCATGAAGTGGAACGACATTTATTGGATATTTCAAACTTTTTTAACAAATCAAAAACTGAAAAATTGGGCGTGCAAAATTATTCAGCCCCCTTAAGTTAATACTTTGTAGCGCCACCTTTTGCTGCGATTACAACTGTAAGTCGCTTGGGGTATGTCTCTATCAGTTTTGCACATCGAGAGACTGACATTTTTTCCCATTCCTCCTTGCAAAACAGCTCGAGCTCAGTGAGGTTGGATGGAGAGCATTTGTGAACAGCAGTTTTCAGTTCTTTCCACAGATTCTCGATTGGATTCAGGTCTGGACTTTGACTTGGCCACTTTACGTTTGACCCAAGTTAGACAATTTAAAGGCAATGCTACCAAATACTAATTGAGTGTATGTAAACTTCTGACCCACTGGGAATGTGATGAAAAAAAAAAAGCTGAAATAAATCATTCTCTCTACTATTATTCTGACATTTTACATTTATAAAATAAAGTGGTGATCCTAACTGACCTAAAACAAGGAATTTTTACTCGTATTAAATGTCAGGAATTGTGAAAACTGAGTTTAAATGTATTTGGCTAAGGCGTATGTAAACTTCTGACTTCAACTGTATTTATTGAATAAACGTTATACCATATAGCTACAAAAATGGAAGTATATGTTCTTCTTGAAGAAAGGTTTTACTTTTCAGGTCATACAGAGCCTTCAGAATGTATTCACACCCCTTGACTTTTTACACATTTTGTTGTGTTACAGCCTGAATTTAAAATATATTAAATATAGATTTTATGTCACTGATCTTCACACAATAGCCCATCATTTCAAAAAGGAATTTAGTTATTCAAAAAAATGTTACAAAAAAAAAACGGTAATGTCTTGAGTCAATCAGTGTTCATACCCTTTGTTATGTACAGGATGAATAAGTCACATAATAAGTTGCATGGACTCTGTGTGCTATAATAGTGGTTAACATGATTTTTTAATGTCTACTCCATCTCTGTACCACACACATACAATTATCTGTGAGCTCCCTCTGTCAAAAAGTGAATTTCAATTATGCTTTGGGTGGTGTATCAATACACTCAGTCACTACAAAGATACAGGCATCCTTCCTAACTCAGTTGCCAGAGAGGAAAGAAACCGCTCAGGAATTGCAATGGTGATTTTAAAAACAAATACAGAGTTTAATGGCTGTGATAGGAGAAAACTGAGGATGGATCAACAACCTTGTAGTTACTCCACAATACTAACCTAAATGACAAAGTGAAAAGAAGAAAGAATACAAATATTCCAAAACACACATTCTGTTTGCAATAACACAGTAAAGTAATACTGCAAAAAAAACTTGGAAAAGAAATGAACTTTTCCTCCTGAATACAAAGTGTTTGGGGCAAATCGAACACAACACATCACAGAGTACCACTCTTCATATTTTCAAGGATGGTGGTGCCTGTATCATGTTATGGGTATGTTTGTCATCGGCAAGGAATAGGGAGTTATTTAGGATAAAAATGAACATAATAAATCTCAGCACAGGCAAAATCCTAGAGGAAAACCTAGTTAATTCTGCTTTCCACAAGACACTGGGAGACAAATTAACCTTTCAGCAGGACAATAACCTAAAATACAAGGTGCAAAATGCAAATATACACTGGAGTTGCTGGCTGTCACATAATGATCAACAACCAACTTGACAGAGCTTGAAGAATTTTTAAAAGAATAATGGGCAAATATTATACAATCCAGGTGTGCAAAACTCTTAGAGACTCCCCCCAAAACACTCACAGCTTAACGCAGCCAAAGGTGATCCTAACATGTTTTTTTAATTTACCTTCATTTAACTAGGCAAGTCAGTTAAGAACAAATTCTTATTTACAATGACAGCCTAGGAACAGTAGGTTAACTGCCTTGTTCAGGGGCAAAACGTCAGATTTTTACCTTTTGGTTACCGGCCCAACGCTCTAACCACTAGGCTATCTGCCACCTCTACACTCTAACCACTAGGCTACCTGCCACCTCTACACTCTAACCACTAGGCTACCTGCTCTAACCAATAGGCTACCTGCCACCTCTACACTCTAACCACTAGGCTACCTGCCACCTCTACACTCTAACCACTAGGCTACCTGCCACCTCTACACTCTAACCACTAGGCTACCTGCTCTAACCAATAGGCTACCTGCCACGTCTACACTCTAACCACTAGGCTACCTGCCACCCCTACACTCTAACCACTAGGCTACCTGCCACCTCTACACTCTAACGACTAGGCTACCTGCCACCCCTACACTCTAACCACTAGGCTACCTGCTCTAACCACTAGGCTACCTGCCACCCCTACACTCTAACCACTAGGCTACCTGCTCTAACCACTAGGCTACCTGCCACCCCTACACTCTAACCACTAGGCTACCTGCTCTAACCACTAGGCTACCTGCCACCTCTACACTCTAACCACTAGGCTACCTGCCACCCCTACACTCTAACCACTAGGCTACCTGCTCTAACCACTAGGCTACCTGCCACCTCTACACTCTAACCACTAGGCTACCTGCCACCTCTACACTCTAACCACTAGGCTACCTGCTCTAACCACTAGGCTACCTGCCACCTCTACACTCTAACCACTAGGCTACCTGCCACCCCTACACTCTAACCACTAGGCTACCTGCTCTAACCAATAGGCTACCTGCCACCTCTACACTCTAACCACTAGGCTACCTGCCACCCCTACACTCTAACCACTAGGCTACCTGCTCTAACCACTAGGCTACCTGCCATCCCTACACTCTAACCACTAGGCTACCTGCCACCCCTACACTCTAACCACTAGGCTACCTGCCACCTCTACACTCTAACCACTAGGCTACCTGCTCTAACCACTAGGCTACCTGCCACCCCTGTATTGCCTCAAGAGGTTGAATAAATGAATCTAATCAAGATATATTAGTGTTTTAGTACATTTCTTTCTTCCACTTTGACACAAAAAATAAAAGTCCAAGTCAAATGTAATGTTCTCTGCAGTGTAATGACACTGTATAATTCTTAGGTAATCACCTGTACTCTTATGCCACTAAGATCACAGCAGGCACAGTTCCGCTTGGAAGGTTTGACATGATTAAAAGGGGATACTGTTGAAATGACCTTTTCTCGCCCCAGATTCAATTTGATTAAAAAATATATAAATATTAAACCATTATATTCATACAATGTGGATTTGATTGTCCGTTTCGTTATAGACAAGAACCAAACTTACATTTGTGCTTGCTGAAAGTAAAACTTTCCAGAAAAAATATTGGCAGAAATGTTAGTCTTCATCATCACGTTCTCCATTGTAAAAAAAAGAAAAAACCGACTGCAGCTTAAATCATGTTTTTACACCACCCTGTGCATCTCACAGAGCCAGACGTCCTGCTCTTCTTCTCTATCTTACTGGGTATGATAAGGGGTACCTGTCTCTTTACAGGGAGGGATGCCTTTTCTCCCATCCAGGACCTTGGAGGAGTAACTTAATCTCGCTGAGGTTGGGGAGGGTCAAATGCCTCATCTGGCCCAAGATGAAAAGTAAACTGCAATCGTCGGCACAAATACAGATGTCATCCTGGGGAATTGGTTGGTGTTTTTTGCAAAATTGAGGGTGCCATTTATATTTCATTGGATGGACCAGGCTTGAAATTGATGTCAGCAGCAGGCGTGGGGGAAGCTGGACTTGTTCCGCCGTCTTGAGAGACTTCCCAAGGTTAATCTGGTTCAAATATACATTGTATTGGGGTGAGCTAAAGCACTGGTTACCGTGAGGAGAAGGTATATGCTTGAGAGAGAGAGAGAGAGAGAGAGGGACAGAGAGAGAGAGAGAGAGAGAGAGAGAGAGAGAGACAGAGAGACAGAGAGAGAGAGAGAGAGAGACAGAGAGAGAGAGAGACAGAGAGAGAGAGAGAGAGAGAGAGAGAGACAGAGAGAGAGACAGAGAGAGAGAGAGAGAGAGAGAGAGCAAACAGGCCACAATCTACTGAGCTTGATGAGGCAGGCTAAACTGAAAAGGTAATCCATTGGTAGAAGTGATCACAGCAGACACTTGTAATCTACTGTAATATAGTATAATTGTTCAAAATTAGCACAGCATCCAAAATGATTGCGGTGGATAGGCTAATGTAACAGTACCTTTTATTAACTCTAATCTACATTTTCCTACAGATACTAGCAATAGAGGAGATTAGGTATAGTGTCTGTTCACTTTGTGTAAAGATGGCAGAGTCAACATGGCACACACAGTGATTTATGAGTGAATGAATAGAGTCCTCCAGTACTGGACAGACATGGGATGGAAACTGATAAGTCTACTGCCTCACTCCCACTTCCACCCAGGCGTTGAAGGAGAGACAGGAAGAGAGAGTGGCCATGGAAATTGGAGGTTTCGCCGTCTACCTGGGTTATCAGTGAAAGCTGACAGCTTAAACTCTCACATTTACACATCAAGAAAAAGGCTGTTCTCACACCACTATTAGAGGCTTCTTCCTTTCCTGCTTAGTCGTGCCAGCCATTGTTCCTTTCCTGCTTAGTCGTGCCAGCCATTGTTCCTTTCCTGCTTAGTCGTGCCAGCCATTGTTCCTTTCCTGCTTAGTCGTGCCAGCCATTGTTCCTTTCCTGCTTAGTCGGGCCAGCCATTGTTCCTTTCCTGCTTAGTCGTGCCAGCCCTTGTTCCTTTCCTGCTTAGTCGTGCCAGCCATTGTTCCTTTCCTGCTTAGCCGTGCCAGCCATTGTTCCTTTCCTGCTTAGCCGTGCCAGCCATTGTTCCTTTCCTGCTTAGTTGTGCCAGCCATTGTTCCTTTCCTGCTTAGTCGGGCCGGCCATTGTTCCTTTCCTGCTTAGTCGTGCCAGCCATTGTTCCTTTCCTGCTTAGTCGTGCCAGCCATTGTTCCTTTCCTGCTTAGTCGTGCCAGCCATTGTTCCTTTCCTGCTTAGTCGTGCCAGCCATTGTTCCTTTCCTGCTTAGTTGTGCCAGCCATTGTTCCTTTCCTGCTTAGTCGTGCCAGCCATTGTTCCTTTCCTGCTTAGTTGTGCCAGCCATTGTTCCTTTCCTGCTTAGTCATGCCAGCCCTTCTTCCTTTCCTGCTTAGCCGTGCCAGCCCTTGTTCTTTTCCTACTTAGCTATGCCAGCCCTTTGCAAAATAGTGCCCTTTTTTCAACCAGAGTACTATGGGAGGGACCTGGTCAAAAGTAGTGAACTATGTAGGGAATAGGGTGCTATTTGAGACGCCATGTTTACACATTTGTCCCTCTCATTGCACTCAGCCCTCATACAGATGCACTTCTCCATTTCCTGGTGCTATGTTACTGGAAAGCCCCCCTTTTCCTGGTGCTATTTTACTGGAAAGCCCCCCTTTTCCTGGTGCTATGTTACTGGAAAGCCCCCCTTTTCCTGGTGCTATTTTACTGGAAAGCCCCCTTTTCCTGGTGCTATGTTACTGGAAAGCCCCCCTTTTCCTGGTGCTATGTTAGGGGAAAGCCCCTCTTTTCCTGGTGCTATGTTATTGTAATGCCCACAGTCTCAAGAAGTCGGCACTATGTCTCATTTATTCAGTTTTACTGTTGGAATGTTTCTCAGTGTTTTGTTGTCCCAGAAATTTTGGGGGTAGCAGATGAAAATGAAAAGATGATTTGTCATATCTTTTCAATGAGTAGTCCGCATTGCCATACAGTATACCAGTGACATTTAAATAATCACACACATTAGCACCAGTACATACAAGTGTCTCATATGCAGAATATTGGTTAAACTGCTAGATTGGTTAAGCTGCTATTGTATGTGTTGCAAATGGGCAGTTACCAGCCTGAGTTAGTGTGTGTGTGTGTGTGTGTGTGTGTGTGTGTGTGTGTGTGTGTGTGTGTGTGTGTGTGTGTGTGTGTGTGTGTGTGTGTGTGTGTGTGTGTGTGTGTGTGTGTGTGTGTGTGTGTGTGTGTGTGCACTTGTTTCCCTAATTCATCAGGACTCCAATGTTGTACGTGTGTGTGAGGAGGGATGCCAGGAATCAAATCAAATCAAATTTTATTTGTCACATACACATGGTTAGCAGATGTTAATGCGAGTGTAGCGAAATGCTTGTGCTTCTAGTTCCGACAATGCAGTAATAACGAACAAGTAATCTAACTAACAATTCCAAAAAAACTACTGTCTTATACACAGTGTTAGGGGACAAGGAATATGTACATAAGGATATATGAATGAGTGATGGTACAGAGCAGCATAGGCAAGATACAGTAGATGAAATCGAGTACAGTATAACATATGAGATGAGTATGTAAACAAAGTGGCATAGTTAAAGTGGCTAGTGATACATGTATTACATAAGGATGCAGTCGATGATATAGAGTACAGTATATACGTATGCATATGAGATGAATAATGTAGGGTAAGTAACATTATATAAGGTAGCATTGTTTAAAGTGGTTAGTGATATATTTACACCATTTCCCATCAATTCCCATTATTAAAGTGGCTGGAGTTGAGTCAGTGTCATTGACAGTGTGTTGGCAGCAGCCACTCAATGTTAGTGGTGGCTGTTTAACAGTCTGATGGCCTTGAGATAGAAGCTGTTTTTCAGTCTCTCGGTCCCAGCTTTGATGCACCTGTACTGACCTCGCCTTCTGGATGACAGCGGGGTGAACAGGCAGTGGCTCGGGTGGTTGATGTCCTTGATGATCTTTATGGTCTTCCTGTAGCATCGGGTGGTGTAGGTGTCCTGGAGGGCAGGTAGTTTGCCCCCGGTGATGCGTTGTGCAGACCTCACTACCCTCTGGAGAGCCTTACGGTTGAGGGCGGTGCAGTTGCCATACCAGGCGGTGATACAGCCCGCCAGGATGCTCTCGATTGTGCATCTGTAGAATTTTGTGAGTGCTTTTGGTGACAAGCCGAATTTCTTCAGCCTCCTGAGGTTGAAGAGGCGCTGCTGCGCCTTCTTCACGATGCTGTCTGTGTGAGTGGACCAATTCAGTTTGTCTGTGATGTGTATGCCAAGGAACTTAAAACTTGCTACCCTCTCCACTACTGTTCCATCGATGTGGATAGGGGGGTGTTCCCTCTGCTGTTTCCTGAAGTCCACAATCATCTCCTTAGTTTTGTTGACGTTGAGTGTGAGGTTATTTTCCTGACACCACACTCCGAGGGCCCTCACCTCCTCCCTGTAGGCCGTCTCGTCGTTGTTGGTAATCAAGCCTACCACTGTTGTGTCGTCCGCAAACTTGATGATTAAGTTGGAGGCGTGCGTGGCCACGCAGTCGTGGGTAAACAGGGAGTACAGGAGAGGGCTCAGAACGCACCCTTGTGGGGCCCCAGTGTTGAGGATCAGCGGGGAGGAGATGTTGTTGCCTACCCTCACCACCTGGGGGCGGCCCGTCAGGAAGTCCAGTACCCAGTTGCACAGGGCGGGGTCGAGACCCAGGGTCTCGAGCTTGATGACGAGCTTGGAGGGTACTATGGTGTTGAATGCCGAGCTGTAGTCGATGAACAGCATTCTCACATAGGTATTCCTCTTGTCCAGATGGGTTAAGATGGGGGAAGTGGCATCCAGCAGGGTGTGACGGGTAAGGGCATTGGTGGTTCCCACAGAAACCACAGAGGTTTGCCAACTGTAATGCAGGTTCCAGCAGAAGTGCTCCTGAAGTGTGAGTAACAACTGAAGACGCTGGCTGTGAGGAGTGTTAATGAAAGAACATGGCACCATCTTCCCTTCATAGTGGAGTATAAAAGTAGTATAGAGAATAGGGTGCTATTAAAGACCCTCTCTCTCACTCATTCAGTCTCTCATTCTCTCCCTCTCCCTCTCTGTCTCTGTCTCTCTCTCTCTCTCTCTCTCTCTGTCTCTCTCTCTCCCCCTCTCTGTCTCTCTCTCCCCCTCTCTCTCTCTCCCCCCCCCCTCTCTCTCTCTCTCTCTCTCTCCCTCTCTCATTCTCTCTCTCTCTCTCTCCCTCTCTGTCTCTCTCCCTCTCTCTCCCTCTCTCTCTCTCTCTCTCCCTTTCTCTCTCTCTCTCTCTCTCTGTCTCTCTCCCTCCCTCTCTCTCTCTCTCTCTCTCTCTCTCCCGCTCTCTCTCTCTCTCTCCCCCTCTCGCTCTCCCCCTCTCTCTCTCTCTCTCTCAATTCAATTCAATTCAAGGGCTTTATTGGCATGGGAAACATGTGTTAACATTGCCAAAGCAAGTGAGGTAGACAACATACAAAGTGAATATATAAAGTGAAAAACAACAAAAATTAACAGTAAACATTACACATACAGAAGTTTCAAAACAGTAAAGACATTACAAATGTCATATTATATATATATACAGTGTTCTAACAATGTACAAATGGCTAAAGGACACAAGATAAAATAAATAAGCATAAATATGGGTTGTATTTACAATGGTGTTTGTTCTTCACTGGTTGCCCTTTTCTCGTGGCAACAGGTCACAAATCTTGCTGCTGTGATGGCACACTGTGGAATTTCACCCAGTAGATATGGGAGTTTTTCAAAATTGGATTTGTTTTCGAATTCTTTGTGGATCTGTGTAATCTGAGGGAAATATGTCTCTCTAATATGGTCATACATTGGGCAGGAGGTTAGGAAGTGCAGCTCAGTTTCCACCTCATTTTGTGGGCAGTGAGCACATAGCCTGTCTTCTCTTGAGAGCCAAGTCTGCCTACGGCGGCCTTTCTCAATAGCAAGGCTATGCTCACTGAGTCTGTACATAGTCAAGGCTTTCCTTAATTTTGGGTCAGTCACAGTGGTCAGGTATTCTGCCACTGTGTACTCTCTGTGTAGGGCCAAATAGCATTCTAGTTTGCTCTGTTTTTTTGTTAATTCTTTCCAATGTGTTAAGTAGTTCAAATCAAATCAAATCAAATCAAATGTATTTATATAGCCCTTCGTACATCAGCTGATATCTCAAAGTGCTGTACAGAAACCCAGCCTAAAACCCCAAACAGCAAGCAATGCAGGTGTAGAAGCACGGTGGCTAGGAAAAACTCCCTAGAAAGGCCAATACCTAGGAAGAAACCTAGAGAGGAACCAGGCTATGTGGGGTGGCCAGTCCTCTTCTGGCTGTGCCGGGTGGAGATTATAACAGAACATGGCCAAGATGTTCAAATGTTCATAAATGACCAGCATGGTCGAATAATAATAAGGCAGAACAGTTGAAACTAGAGCAGCAGCACAGTCAGGTGGAAGTTGAAACTGGAGCAGCAGCATGGCCAGGTGGACTGGGGACAGCAAGGAGTCATCATGTCAGGTAGTCCTGGGGCATGGTCCTAGGGCTCAGGTCCTCCGAGAGAGAGAAAGAAAGAGAGAAGGAGAGAATTAGAGAACGCACACTTAGATTCACACAGGACACCGAATAGGACAGGAGAAGTACTCCAGATATAACAAACTGACCCCAGCCCCCCGACACATAAACTACTGCAGCATAAATACTGGAGGCTGAGACAGGAGGGGTCAGGAGACACTGTGGCCCCATCCGAGGACACCCCCGGACAGGGCCAAACAGGAAGGATATAACCCCACCCACTTTGCCAAAGCACAGCCCCCACACCACTAGAGGGATATCTTCAACCACCAACTTACCATCCTGAGACAAGGCTGAGTATAGCCCACAAAGATCTCCGCCACGGCACAACCCAAGGGGGGGGGGGGCGCCAACCCAGACAGGATGACCACAACAGTGAATCAACCCACTAGTTATCTTTTTGTTTTCTCATGATTTGATTGGGTCTAATTGTGCTGCTGTCCTGGGGCTCTGTAGTGTGTTTGTGTTTGTGAACAGAGCCCCAGGACCAGCTTGCTTAGGGGACTCTTCTCCAGGTTCATCTCTCTGTAGGTGATGGCTTTGTTATGGAAGGTTTGTGAATCGCTTCCTTTTAGGTGGTTGTAGAATTTAACAGCTCTTTTCTGGATTTTGATAATTAGTGGGTATTGGCCTAATTCTGCTCTGCATGCATCTCTCTCTCTCTCTCTCTCGCTCTCCATCTCTCTCCCTCTCTCTCTCTCTCTCTCTCTCTCTCTCTACCCTACCGTACTCCACTCATCCACTCCTATACACAGGCCAGTCCTATTGCGATTGGTGACTAAAGCAGAGGTATCTATTATTTATCAAGATGACTTGTCTTGTGTCAAGGGCATTAGCAACTACATTACATTTATTAGAGCGTACTGCTCATTTATTAAAGATTCCTGACAACAAATGTTGTGACGGGGTTCCTGTCCCGCCAAGCGAGACATACAGACAGCCAGCAGACATCAGGCCAGACTAAATCAAGGCTGAGACATGACGTCTCAGGAGAACATTCCACAGGCTAAAACATCTAGAAGCATATTCCTGCCATATCATGAAAATGATAATTCCATATACATTTTTGAATTACAATTTTCAATTTGTCACAAACAATGCATACACACTTTGGAAAATAAATTGTAAATATTGATTCATAATTTTCAGATTTGAATTTAAGATTTCATTATGGCAGAAATATGCTTCCATATACCGTTGAATTTAACATTTCATTATGGCAGAATAATTGTTATTTATTTTTTACCTTTATTTATTTAACTAGGCAAGTCAGTTAAGAACAAATTCTTATTTTCAATGACGGCCTAGGAACAGTGGGTTAACTGCCTGTTCAGGGGCAGAACAACAGATTTGTACCTTGTCAGCTCGGGGGTTTGAACTTGCAACCTTCCAGTTACTAGTCCAACGCTCTAACCACTAGGCAAGTCAGCTAAGAACAAATTCTTATTTTCAATGACGACCTACTCCGGCCAAACCCAGACGATGCTGGGCCAATTGTGCACCGCCCTATGGAACTCCCAATCACGGCCGGTTGTGATACAGCCTGTAATCGAACCAGGGTCTGTGGTGAAACCTCTAGCACTAAGATGCAATGCCTTAGACCGCTGTGCCACTTGGGAGCCCCAATATGCTTCCATATACTGATAAATGTAAGATTTAATTCTGTCAGGAAAATGCTTCCATATACTTTTGAATTTACAATGCGTGGTGTGCTGTCCATTTATATATTTTGGAAGAAGAAGAGGCATTTCGAGGCATGTCAGTCTTATTCTTACTATTATTTATTTATTAACAGCTATCAATCACACAACAACAAACAGTTAGGTGGAGTTTGGCCATGCTAGGCAGTGGTCAGAGTTAGGTTGAGTTTAGCCATGCTAGGCAGTGGTCAGAGTTAGGTTGAGTTTAGCCATGCTAGGCAGTGGTCAGAGTTAGGTGGAGTTTGGCCATGCTAGGCAGTGGTCAGAGTTAGGTGGAGTTTAGCCATGCTAGGCAGTGGTCAGAGTTAGGTTGAGTTTGGCCATGCTAGGCAGTGGTCAGAGTTAGGTGGAGTTTAGCCATGCTAGGCAGTGGTCAGAGTTAGGTTGAGTTTGGCCATGCTAGGCAGTGGTCAGAGTTAGGTGGAGTTTGGCCATGCTAGGCAGTGGCCAGAGTTAGGTGGAGTTTAGCCATGCTAGGCAGTGGTCAGAGTTAGGTTGAGTTTAGCCATGCTAGGCAGTGGTCAGAGTTCGGTTGAGTTTAGCCATGCTAGGCAGTGGTCAGAGTTCGGTTGAGTTTAGCCATGCTAGGCAGTGGTCAGAGTTAGGTTGAGTTTAGCCATGCTAGGCAGTGGTCAGAGTTAGGTTGAGTTTAGCCATGCTAGGCAGTGGTCAGAGTTAGGTTGAGTTTAGCCATGCTAGGCAGTGGTCAGAGTTAGGTTGAGTTTAGCCATGCTAGGCAGTGGTCAGAGTTAGGTGGAGTTTAGCCATGCTAGGCAGTGGTCAGAGTTAGGTGGAGTTTAGCCATGCTAGGCAGAGTTTCCATAAAATTGAGTTGCTGTGGATAAAAGGCTGTGCGTGATGAAAGAGGAAAGGGGGATACCTAGTCAGTTGTACAACTGAATGTATTCAACTGAAATGTGTCTTCCACATTTAACCCAACCCCTCTGAATCAGAGAGGAGCGCTGTCGGCTGGCCCTCGCTACATATTCGTCGCCAGACCCACTGGCTCCAGGTCATCTACAAGTCTATGCTAGGTAAAGCTCCGCCTTATCTCAGCTCACTGGTCACGATGGCAACACCCATCCGTAGCACGCGCTCCAGCAGGTGTATCTCACTGATCATCCCTAAAGCCAACACCTCATTTGGCCGCCTTTCGTTCCAGTACTCTGCTGCCTGTGACTGGAACGAATTGCAAAAATCGCTGAAGTTGGAGACTTTTATCTCCCTCACCAACTTCAAACATCAGCTATCTGAGCAGCTAACCGATCGCTGCAGCTGTACATAGTCTATTGGTAAATAGCCCACCCTTTTCACCTACCTCATCCCCGTACTGTTTCTATTTATTTACTTTTCTGCTCTTCTGCACACCAATATCTCTACCTGTACATGACCATCTGATCTTTTATCACTCCAGTGTTAATCTGCAAAATTGTAATTATTTGCCTGCCTACCTCATGCCTTTTGCACACATTGTATATAGACCCCCCCTTCGTTTTCTACTGTGTTATTGACTTGTTAATTGTTTACTCCATGTGTAACTCTTTGTTGTATGCTCACACTGCTATGCTTTATCTTGGCCAGGTCGCAGTTGCAAATGAGAACTTGTTCTCAACTAGCCTACCTGGTTAAATAAAGGTGTTCTCAACTAGCCTACCTGGTTAAATAAAGGTGTTCTCAACTAGCCTACCTGGTTAAATAAAGGTGTTCTCAACTAGCCTACCTGGTTAAATAAAGGTGAAATAAAAAATAAAAAAATAAAAAAAATCGACATCCACGTCTTCGGCGCCCGGGGAACAGTGGGTTAACTGCCTTGCTCAGGGGCAGAACGACAGATTTTTACCTTGTCATCTCAGGGATTCGATCCAGCAACCTTTCGGTTATTGTAGGGCACGTAAAAATAAGTTGCGGTTAAATTCCCCACCCTGTGAAGTTCATAATAAGGTCTTTCATCTTCAGCCTAATAAACTGCATGCTTTCCTGAGTCATAGTGGGAGGACCACACACCATATCATCGCATGACTCCAATTTGACTTTGATATTTTGATATGAGGGTTATTATATCGATATTTGCACATCATTTATTTTTACAGACACAAAAGGATCCCACCTTGTCTAGCATATTTTGTTTTGTCGACATTTGAATAGTTAACAAATGTGCTGTTTCCATCAGGCCTGTCGTGACATTTTTGTCCGATGTATTTGACTCTCATAAAAAGATTTGGATGAAAACCTGTTCAGTGTCTTTTGTATTTATTTTTCCTAAAAACATTTGTTAGATGCACACAAATGACCTACTTAAATAAGGGAATCATTAGATATTTATCTTGTTATGCATTTCGCTTCACACAAAATAAAAGTGCTAATGCGATCATTTGGGGCAGCAGCAGTTTGAATTCCTCCTTCACCGTGGCCTGTTTACGGAGACACTCATCCCATAGTGGGGGCCATGTTTCGCCTACAGGACCCAGCCCGTGTTGTGTGTATGTGTCTTTTTAATCAACAGTTAATCTCAGTCGCCCCCGCCCCCCTCCCCACCCCCCCACCCCCTGGTTTCTGTGTTTATTAATTATGGCAGTGTGGAAATGAAACAGAGGAAAAAAAGGTCAGTGTGTTAATTAAGAAACAGCCCAGGCACATTTGTTAGTTTGGGATAGGGAAGACGGGAGGAGAGGGGAGAGCTGGGGAAAGGGGAAGAACAAATGACTGCATGGGAGAGGGGTAGTACATCAGCGGCAGAAACCCTAATTAGTGTCTGGGTTGGCTGTATGGGTGGCCACAGTCAGACAGTCTGGCCTAACCATCAGGGTGCACATGCCCATCTTAATTACGCTGTTTGGCCCCCGGAGATGCCCTCAGATAATGACTCTCTGCGCAGCAAAAGCCCAGATAATCTCCAGCACAGGTGTGAGAAAATGCACACACAAATAAATACACACGGTAAACACCAACACAACATCAAGAGATTTGATATGCACACACACACACACACACACGAACACACACACACACGAACACACACACACACACAGGCATTGTACTTCCAATCAGAGTGACATGTGTCATACCTTTCGTGGTAATTGTTCGAAGTGTCAAATATCCAGTCACTCCTACTCCAAGTCACAGGTCAGGGTAATTGGAAAATACCTTTCTAAAATTTACCATGATGCTTTAACAAATTGATGAGCAGTCAAACTATGTCACGCGGAGTGGAACAGGTCAACCCAAGAGCAGACTCAGACGAGGAGACTGGGATGAGGTAACCATGGTATTTATTGAAACACAGGGGGAACATTGAGTGGTTGCAGCTGGTGGGGATCTACTCTGACTCCAGCACACCTGTCTCCACCCACACAATCACACACACACACACACACAGAGAGGGAGAGGGAGAGGGAGAGGGAGAGGGAGAGGGAGAGGGAGAAGGAGAGGGAGAAGGAGAGGGAGAGAGCACTGCGGGAGTGGCGGCGGGTCAAGGAGACACAGGATGAGCACTAGAGGGTGTGGCAGGAGCAGATGTGACAGTAGCCCCCCCCCCCCCCTGTCTCCACCCCCCCCCCCCTCCACACACACACTTCAGGCTTATCTGGGTGTGAGGAATAGAAATCTCATAAGAGCGAGGGGTCCAGAATGTGACGGCGGGGCACCCAGCAGCGCTCCTCAGGCACGTATCCCTCCCAGTCCACCAGGTACTGCAAACCGCGACCCCGGCGGCCGAGGGGGTGGAGGAGCTGCTGCAGGAGGGGACAGGGGACTGGAACAGACAGTTTTAGTCAGGGACACATGGACGATTGGGTGGATCTTAATAAGAGAGTCTGGGAGGATCAGGTGCACAGCAGAGGGGTTAATGACATGATCAATCTCAAAGGGACCAATGAATCGGGGGGCAAGTTTCCTGGAAGCCACTTTCAAAGGCAAGTCATTCGACGAGAGCTACACCTTTTGGCCTGGAGTGTGGACTGGAGCTGAGGCGCGACGAAGGTTAGCTTGGGATTGGGTCCTGGCGGATGCACAGTGAAGGGCAGCCCAGGCCCTCCTCCGGGTGCGATGACAACGGCGCATTTGGTCATGGACTGAAGGCACCGCTACCTCGACCTCTTGCCCAGAGCACACTTGAAGGGTGACATACCTCACGAGGCATTGATGAGGGTGTTGTGGGCATATTCTACCCAGGGTAGTTGAGCGCTCCAGGAGGAAGGGTTAGCAGAAGTCACACAGCGTAGGGCAGTCTACATCTCCTGGATGGCCTGTTCGGTCTGGCCGTTGGTGGTATCCAGATGAAAGACTAACATAAATATCAAGTGCTAAACAGAAGGATCTTCATACCTGGGATGTAAACTGGGGTCCCCTGTCGGAAACGATGTCAGTGGGAACGCCATGCAGCCGAAACACATGGGATACCAGCAGGTCCGCAGTTTCCCTGGAGGATGAAAGCTTGGAAGGGAATGATGTGAGACGCTTTGGAAATTCTGTCTGATGGTGAGGATGACTGAGTTACCGTTAGATGGCCAGTGACGAAGTCCAGAGCTATGTGTGACCAGGGGCAACTGGGTATGGGAAGAGGGCAAAGAAGACCGGAAGTGGGTGTGGTGGAGGTTTTGTTCCGTGCACAGACCGAGTAGACTGAGGCGAACTCCCAGATGTCTCTCTCCATGGTGGGCCACCAAAAGACTGATGCAAGAAGGCGACAGTGCGGTTCATGCCAGGGTGACAGGTGAGGTGAGTAGAATGGGCCCACTGAAGAACTTCAGAGCGAACGGAATCTAGAACAAATAGAGCCTTTCTAGGACTGTCACCTGGGTCAGGCTGGTTCTGCTGAGCCTGGCGAGTACGGGACTCGATCTCCAGGGAGACAGCGGCAATCTCTGGCTCAGAACCTGTGTTGTCGGTGGTGAACTGACAGGAGAGGGCGTCAGGCTTGGTATTCTTAGATCCGGGGTGATAAGTGAGTGTGAAGTTGAATCTACCGAAGAACAAGGCCCACCTGGCTTGCCGGGAGTTCAGACGTTTGGCAGTCTGGATGTAGGACAGGTTTTTGTGGTCCGTCCACACAATGAAGGGGAGAACCCAGTCCTCCAACCAGTGACGCCATTCCTCAAGAGCCAGCTTCACAGCCAGAAGTTCCCGGTTACCTATGTCAAAATGTCTTTCTGCAGGTGAGAGCTTCCGGGACAAGAAGGCACATGGGTGGAGCTTCTGATCAGAGAGGGAACATTGAGACAGAACAGCACCTACCTCGGTGTCGGAAGCGTCCACTTCGACGAAGGACTTGAGTTCTGGATCTGGCTGGGTGAGGATCTGGCTGGGTGAGGATCTGGCTGGGTGAGGGTCGGAGTGGAAGTGAAGCGGCGCTTTAGTTCCTGGAAAGCTGCCTCCGCCTCAGGGGTCCAGTTGAACAGAGTGTGGAGGTGGAGGTGAGAGTGATGAGAGGGGCTGCCAAACGGCTGTAGTTACGGATGAAATGTCTTTCGAAATTGGCAAAACCCAGGAAACACTGTAACTGCTTGAGATTCGAGGGCACAGGCCACTCTGTGACTGCCCTGACCTTGGCAGGGTACATCCGTAACGGTCCTGGCGCAATTATGTAACCCAGGAAGGACACAGAGGAAGCATGCAACTCACATTTCTCAGCCTTAACATAAAGCTTATTCTCCAACAGTCACTGGAGAACTTGGTGAACATGTTGCTGGTGAGCCTCAGGGTCCTTAGAAAAAATGTGAATGTCATCCACATAGGCACAAATGAAGTGTCCAATCACATCCCTCAGAACGTCATTAACTAGGCTCAGGAAAACAGCAGGAGCGTTAGTGAGACCAAACGGCATGAACAGATACTAAAATTGTCCAAGTGGTGTGTTGAATGCCGTTTTCCACTCGTCCCCCTCTCTGATGCGGACAAGGTGGTAGGCAATCCAGGCATTCCAAAACCAGGTGTGTATGGAACAAGACAAAACAAATGGACATATGAAAAATGGAGTGGCGATGGCTAGAACACCGAACGCCGCACGAACAAGGAGAGGAGCCGACTTCGGCGGAAGTCGTGACAGTCCCACTAAGCGCAAACCAGATGGTATGGCGTATTTCTGCAGAATGTTGTGGTAGCCATGCTGATTAAGTGTGCCTTGGATTCTAAATAAATCACAGACAGTGTCACCATTAAAGCTCATCAGACCAACGGACAGATTTCCACTGGTCTAATGTCCATTGCCACCAGCAGGTCAGAAGAGGATTGGTCACCCCTCAGAGCCTGGTTCCTCTATAAGTTTATTGCTAGGTTCCAGACCTTTCTAGGGAGTTTTTCCTAGCCACGTGCTTCTACATCTGCATTGCTTGCTGTTTGGGGTTTTAGGCTGGGTTTCTGTATGAGACATCGGCTGATGTAAAAAAAGGTCTTTAAAAATACATTTGATTGATTAATTGCTTGTGATTCTTGGTCCAAGCAAGTCTCTTCTTATTATTGGTGTCCTTAAGTAGTGTTTCTTTGCAGAAATCCGACCATGAAGGCCTGATTCACGCAGTCTCCTCTGAACAGTTGATGTTGAGATGTGTCTGTTACTTGAACAGTTGGTATGGCCGTATTATACCATATTATATGAAGCAAGCACATCTTTGTAAATCCAGATACAGTCACACCATATATGAAGCAAGTAATTTATTTGGACTGCAATTTCTGAGGACGGTAACTCGAATGAACTTATCCTCTGCAGCAGGGGTACCTCTGAGTCTTCCTTTCCTGTGGTGGTCCTCAATGAGAGCCAGTTTCATCATAGTGCTTGATGGTTTAAGCGACTGCACTTGAAGAAACTTTAAAAGTTCTTCAAGTTTTCTGGATTGACTGACCTTCATGTCTTAAAGTAATGATGGACTGTTGTTTCTCTTTGCTTATTTGAGCTGTTCTTGCCATAATATGGACTTGGTCTTTTACTAAATAGGGCCATCTTCTGTAACCCAATGGAACATCTCTGAAAATATCTGTAAAGCATCGCTCCCCATCCAACCTGACAGAGCTTGAGATGGTCTGCGGAGAAGAATAGGAGAAACTCCCCCAAACACAGGTGTCCCAAGCTTGTAGCATCATACCCAAGAAGACTCTAGGCTGTAATCACTGCAGAAGGGGCTTCAACCAAGTACTGAGTAAAGGGTGTGTATACTTATGTAAATGTGATATTTCAGTTGTTGTTTTTTATACATTTGCTAAAAAATCTAAAAACCTGTTTTTGCTTTGTCATTATTTGGTATTGTGTGCAGATTGATGTGGAGGGAAACAATGTAACACATTTTAGAATAGGGCTGCAACATAACAAAATGTGGAGAAAGTCAAGGGGTCTGAATACTTTCCGAATGCACTGTATGGTAACCCTATACCCCTCCACAGTTGGTCAAGATTATTTTAATGGATACAGTACTATCTAGAACCTAAAGGGGTTCTTCGGCTCTCCACATAGGACAGGGTTCCCCAAATGGACATCCCCGCGGGCTGAATTTGGCCCACAGTTGGTTTTAATACAAATCTGAGATGTATTTATTTATTATGATAATTAAAAAAAATGTTTATTGTTGGACATGTAAAAACACAAGGAAATCAGCTCCAAGCGATGTTAATTTTAGAAATCCATTCCCAAGTATTCTCACACATAATAGAGAGACACATGATTGAATACAAATGTAAGCAAGATTTGAAATGATCATGTTTAGTCTAAAATATGATATTTTGTGGGGGCTTCTTGTGGTCAATTTTCTGTTATTTGCTATTATGTTCCGGCACCCAGACCATCTGTTAAAAAAATGGGAAAAAATGGTCCTGCAGCTGAATCTAGTTGATGATCCCTGCCATAGGAGAACCCTTTGAAGAACCCTTTTGGTTTCCAGGTAGAACCCTTTTGAGTTCCATGTAGAACCATTTACACAAAGGGTTCTACATGGAACCCAAAAGAGTTCTTTCTACATGGAACCAAAAAGGGTTCTCCTATGGGGACAGCCGAGGAACGTTTTTGGAACCCTTTGTTGTAAGAGTGTACTGTATATGGCGACCATTCTCTATCAGAAGACAACGGTATAATGAAAAGTTCTGCTTGGGACAGATTCGTTGAGGAGCGGTTTGCTCTCTCTTTTCCTCTCCATCTCCCAGGTGTGTGACTACTTCATCATCCAGGGCCCTCTGACAGTGCTGCATTAATCCCAGCCTCACAACCCCCAAAACCTCCCCCAACCACCCCCCATCTGATAGACCTGCAACCTGGCAGTTTAAGAGACTGATGAAAAACGGGCCATGAACTAAACATGGCCAAGCGGATGTTAAAACAATGCCGACCAAAGAAGAAAATAGTAAAAGATTTTTAGTGGAAGGCTCGGTAGGAAAAAACACTCGCAGAACCTCTAAAATGGACAAACTTGGGTCCAAGATGTGTAACAATGTTATGAGCCATCGCTATGTAGGACAATGTGTGAGGCCAGTTATAACATGCAGTGGTTACAAGCCGCAACAGAGACGATGTAGTTAAAGCATGATACACAGCTGCCTACACATATTAGAAAAACATTTAATTTTTATTTTACCTTTATTTAACTAGGCAAGTCAGTTGAGAACAAATTCTTATTTTCAATGACAGCCTAGGAACAGTGGGTTAACTGCCTGTTCAGGGGCAGAACGACAGATTTGTACCTTGTCAGCTGGGGGGTTTGAACTTGCAACCTTCCGGTTACTTGTCCAACGCTCTAACCACTAGGCTACCCTGCCGCACATGATAATATCTTATCAATGTAATGCATGTATGTTATAAAACAACACCTGTACCGTGCAAAATCTGGTGATATGGTGTGCAATACGTATGCTCACCCTTGACCTGTGCCATAGTCTGATGTTTAACACACACGGGTGCAAAATGACAAGCAAACACCAATTGACCTAGTTCACTGGAATTAATATTGCGAGGAGAGTGCACATGTGGCAGGTTGTGCTGGCAAGGGTCCTCAGCAGTGAGTAATGTGGAGAGTGAGCTATGGGAAAGCCCTCCGTGGTCATTACTCTGGAGTGGCTGGCTACTTAAAGGGCCCCCGGGCCGATGTGTCCGTTTGTGCAAGAAACAAGCAGCACATAAGGATTGTGGAATTCTGCTCTCACCGCAAAGGACATTCTAAACAGCCAAGTGAGTTTCTATCCATGAAATTCTCAAAAACATTCCTACATTTCCCGCATGGGAAAAGCATGGTTCTGAAGGTTGACTGTGAAGAGCTTTGTGTACGTTGTTTTGTGTTATGCCAAAAACCCCACAGGCCATTTCAGTGCAATGGACAGCAGAATGGGCAGCCATTTCCAGTCCCTTACTGACCTGGGCACACATTCACAAAACCTTCTTAAGAAGAAATGTCTTCTTAACTGCCATTTTTTTCCTTAACTATAGACAAGTCGCTATTCCTCAAAAAGTTATCGGAAATTTTCCACCAACAAAAGGTTCTTCAAAATAAAGTTCATGGAAATGTTGTTAATTCTGAGATAGCTAAATGCTTGTCTTAAACTGAGGGCAGTGAGAGAAAACACCAATTGAACATGTTTAATTCACTCACAAACTTAACCTGAAAGTTTCAGTATTGATTATTTTAAACCCAATAACATGTTTTATAACTGTAATCTCAGTAAGAAATATGCTAGCATAATTGCCATTGCTAGCTAGAAAGCTAGCTAAAGTGGTTGCCTAGCAACAAACATTATAAGAATATTTGTAAGAAGATCTTTAAGAAGTTCCTAAGAAAATCCTGGAATATTAAGATATTGCACTTCCAAACTATCTTGTGAACTTCTCAGTTGTTTTCTTAAGAATTCAATTCAATTTTATCTTATGTTTTTTGCGTAAGAAGTGTTTTGTGAATCTGGGCCCTGACCTGCAAGCTCCCACACCTGCTCTGGTTCTTCCTGCGTCTCAACCAAAGGACTGTAGCGTGTCCAAAAAAAAGCATCTGCCTTGTTCTCAGACATGTGACACTGTGACATGTCGACTGGACACACCACCAACAAAATATGAGCCCTCCCTTCCTACCTTGCCATATTGTTGGAATAAAAATCTTCACCTTCTCATAATTGGCCCAGAGACAGGGTCTGCCATGGTGACCCCAGCAGGGTGTGATGGGAGCTGTCACACTGTGGTGGATTTATTATTAGTTACCAGCCACTGACACTGGACCACACAGATTTCATCATTCATAGCAGGAAAGGTGGGCGCATCTGTTGCGGTCTAGTGTTGGCGGTCAGTTTGTCAGAGAGGGGTGGCGTTGGTGGGCAGGGGATTTGGAACATAGGGGTTGGATCATGACAAATGGCTCTTTCAACAAGATAAAAGATGGGCTACAAACTTTGACCAAGGTCACTGGATCTCCATGTCAGTTTAACAGTTTAGACAGATTTACCCTCAGGCAGTTTTTATTACTGCATCTATCTCTCTTTTCCACAGACAAAGGTTTTGTTAGTGACCCTCTCTCAATGTTAGTGTTTTCAACAACTACCCAGAGACTACCTACATTCTGGTTAGAAAGCGCTGTTAGATGTCTTTCTTGTATCTGCAGTACCTGGGGAAAATATTAAACACCAAGGGTGTTAAAATATTAATAGTTCTGGCAATTGACGCTGATAATCTGTTACCTTGAACTTCTTAAGTTATTTTTGCACCATATCCCCTAACCCTGTTACATTATTTATCCAATGCTGTGGTGTTGCTGTAAGTAGCCACATTAGTGTCAGTATCCATGTATCATTTGTTAGCTTTCAATAATTGTCTTATTAAAATGAATCCATTTGCAATGTATTAATTGATCAAGTGTGATTAAAACTCTGATTGGGTTATATAATTATTATATAATATAGAATTTCACAGGTGAATCTGACTGATTGATAATGTTTTTGGTCGAGGAAGTAGAAAGTAGTTTTACATTAAATCTAACCGGTGTTAACTTGATTGATTGGGGATTTAATTAGCTAGCTAAACAGCAATTAGAAAACGACATATTAGGGACAGACTGGGGGCCCCCATTACTCAAGGCCCCACATTATTAGCCAAATACTGATAATACCTCTTGAAATATTCCACATCTTGTTTTGTTTGGATAAAAAATGTATTAAATATATATATATATATATAGGAAAAACATGTGTTTATACATTTTTGCGACTGTATTGAAAATGAAATACAAAATATCGAATTTACATAACTATTCAGACCCCTGAGTCAATGCATGTTAGAATCAACTTTGGCAGAGAATACATCTGTAAGTCTGTAAGAGCTTTGCATACCTGGAATGTACAATATTGGCACATTATTCTTTTTTTTAATTCTTCAAACTCTGCCAAGTTCATTGTTGATCATTGCTAGAGAGCCATTTTCAAGTCTTGCCATGGATTTTTAAACCGATTTAAGTCAAAACTGTAATTAGGCCACTCAGGAACATTCAATGTCGTCTTGATAAGCAACTCCAGTGTATATTTTGCCTTGTGTTCTTGGTTATTATAAAGCAGACTGAGTCAGGTTTTCCTCTAGGATTTTGCCTGTGTTTAGCTCTATTTCATTTATTTTAATCCTAAAAAGCTCCTTAGTCCTTGGCGATGACAAGCATGATGCCACCACTCCAAACGCTTGAAAATAAAAAGAATAGTACTCAGTGATGTGTTGGATTTGCCCCAAACAAAACACTTTGTATTTAGGACATAAAGTTAATTTCTTTGCTCAATTTTTTGCAGTTGTACTATAGTGCCTTATTGCAAACAAGATGCATGTTTTGGAATATTTGTATTCTGTACAGGCTTCCTTCTTTTCACTCTGTCATTTAGGTTAGTATTGTGGAGTAACTACAATGTTGTTGATCCATCCTCAGTTTTCTCCTGTCACAGCAATTAAACTCTATAACTGTTTTAAAGTCAGTATTGGCGTCATGGTGAAATCCCTGAGTGGTTTCCTTCCTCTCCGACAACTGAGTTAGGAAGGATCTTTGTAGTGACTGGGTGTATTGATACACCATCCAAAGTGTAATTAATGACTTTACCATTTGATCAAAGGGATATTCAATGTTTACCAATAGGTGCACTTTTTTGCGAGGCATTGGAAAACCTCTCTGGTTTTTGTGGTTGAATATGTGCTTGAAATTCACTTCTTGACTAAGTGACCTTATAGACAATGTGTGGGGTACAGAGACGGGGTAGTCGTTTAAAAATCATGTTAACCATTATTATTGCACGCAGATTGAGTCCACGCACTTTATTATGTACCTTTTTTAGCACATGTTTTACTCCTGAACTTACAATAACAAAGGGATTGAATCGTTATTGACTCAAGACATTTTCATTGTAAAACATTTTGAAATGCATAATTCCACTTTGACATGATTGGGTATTGTGTGTAGGCTAGTGACACAAAATCTACATTTAATCCATTTTTAAATTCAGGCTGTAACACAACAAAATGTTGGCCTATGTCATATGTCCTATCGCCAGTCAATTTCTGCTACTTCCTGTATGTGGAAGTGTCCTTGGTAAGGGATAGATGCATTTTTATTTATTTAGGGTGTTGCTATTCAGGTCTCACAGACCCATTTCCTAATTGCATTTGTCTGACTAGATTTGTCATTCTCTCCTCGTTTCCCAGTGTATGAAACCGATGCAATGATATTCTTCACAGTAGGTTTTGAAATAAGTAGCTCATCACATCTGGCAGGAATCTCTAGCAGAAGCGTGTGAATATCAAGTGGGATTCAAAAGTGAACGTTCAAGAGAAAATATTCCTGTTTTGTCAAGTTTCACCTGCTTTATCAAACCAATGATTCCAGTCTACAGACTTATGTCAAAACCTTGACAGGTGGTTGGTTGTCCGAAAACGCTGGCTTTATAAACATATACTCTGCAAGAAAGCACTGTGTTTGTTTTGAAATACTCTCATTTGAACAAGCGAACAGGGTGGGGACAGTCAACAATGAATGTAGACCTCTGTTGGGGGGTTTACGTGCACGGTCAAAGCTGGATCAAGCCAGAAAATGTTTGCCAGTGTGATTTAAATCTGAAACACGACCAATTTCACCAAACCAATTATCAAAGATCTCACCTTGAAGGGAGAGAAAACGAAGACGATCGCAGCGGAAGAGAGTCGTCATTTAGCTGCAACACACACTCCCAGTGGGCCATGGGGATGGGGCCCAGCATGAGCTGCCTGCGTCTAGCTCTCTCCGGGGACTAAATATCCTATTGTTGCCAGAGTGATGTATCGTTTAAAGCCCCTGGGACGAGACCACACTTATTCAGACATCAAATTAAGGCTATGTTCTTTTCATCTGGGAGAGAAAAAGAGAAGTCCTAGGCATCCCCGGAAAATATGAATTAGGAGAAGAGCGGAGCGGAGTGGAGTGGAACGCCTACCACTTTCGTTTTTGTTTGTTGGTTTCCTCTTGTCCATACACACGTGACAGATGATGGGTGAAGTAATGACAGATGCGGCATGAAGAGAACAGGCCATGGACACTGAATGAAGTCCATGATATTTAATAGGAGTAGCCAACGGTGTAAACAAAAGGTCCATACCCAATGAGTAAAATGTATTGAAAATGTGTCACCTGTCAAGCTCTGCCCGCTGTATCGGCTATAAAAGTACAGGTAACATACAGTAGCTGCCCGTCTTTTCACCAATCAACATTTTACCCAAGGCATTTCACATCTTGAATATATAATCCCTTTCCTCCCACTATCTATTTAAATACCATTAATCATAAACGTGACTTAATTCAAGAGCATGGTCATCTGACAAGAAAAATGGATAAATGCGTACCGGGGGATGAGTCTTCATTTAAACAGTAATAATGAGACAACTTTCACGGGCTGCTCTAATACATTAACCAAACCCTCCAAGCTGATTACAATATTAATGAGAGATGATGAGAACCTTGGAGTATGAAATGGAATAATCCTGAAAAGAATGGAGCTGCACACTTCCTGGATATCCCTTATCAATACTAGATCTCCTGGTGGAACACCGTAGGACCTATGATAAACTGGTTCGGACTGAGAAATGTGGAAATTGGACACTTATTTAAGAGGATTGACATTCCACTGTGACTTTCCCAACACAAGCTCCAAAGAAAGTGTCATCCCTCTGCACCAACAGAAATATGACTTGGCTGGCCATTTTATTAATGGCGTGTGTGACCGTCTGTGGGGCCGTCTGTATATTATGGAGTGTTGCCGTTTCAATTACGTATATTTCATATATTTCGCTGTATGCTAGCTTTCAGTCAAAGTGTGCCTCTGTGGTTAAGGTTAGGTTTTAAACAAAAATTGTTATGGTAAGGGTTAAGGTTTGGGATAGAGTTAAACAGAAAAGGTTAACTATTAAGGTATTAATTCAGAGTTGTTTAGGTTTGTTAAAACTAGGGTTACAAAATTCAGGTAACTTTCCCAGAATTCCCAGGTTTTTCAAGGAATCCCGGTTGGAAGATTCCCAGAATCTTGCAGGAAATCTGTGGATTTTGGAAAAGTTACAGTAACTCTGCAACCCTACTTAAAACAGAAAAACTAAAATGACAAAATAAGTGCCTAGCACTGGGATTGAACCTGTGATCCTCTGAGCAGTAGCTCATGGTTTCAACCCCATCCCTAGATCGTCATGAGCCTACTAGATGCTAATAGCTTACGTTGCCTCTAGTGGACTGTAGGAAATAATATGTTGTTTGTTTCCACAATTCAAAAAGAATAATATGTTGACATGTTGCGTTATGAAATGTAAATACTCTATCAGAATTGTACACATACAGAATTTATAGATTGGGTGCATTTTTCCAAAGTCTCAGGTCATTAATGTAATGTGATTGTAGTCAACAGGGGTTGTGTTTCTTGTATAAAGATAGAAAAACACTTTTGAGGTTCTATTTTCCAATTATACAAACATTACCAGGACAAGCTGAGGCATATCAAAATGATTCGATAATCGAGGCTTCTCAGAGAAGGTGATAACCATCTTCCTTCGTGTATTTCATTGAAAAAATATATAGTGAACCATTCAAAAAAGTTATCCTTTTTAGATAACTATAGTAAATATTTTCACGTGTCACCAAATAATTGATTCAAACACACTGTTTTGCAATGAAGGTCTACAGTAGCCTCAACAGCAGTCTGTATTGTAACACCATAGTGAAGCCGGAGGACAGCTAGTTTCCGTCCTCCTCTGGGTACATTGACCTCATGGTTTTCAACCCCTTCCATAGACTTACACAGTAATTATGACAACTTCCGGGAAGACGTCCTCCATCCTATCAGAGCTCTTGCAGCATGAACTGACATGTTATTCACCCAATCAAAGGATCAGAGAATGAATCTAGTACTGAAAGCATAAGCTACAGCTAGCTAACCCAGCGGTGCATAAAATGTGATGAGTAGCTGGCTCAAAGAGAGAGAAAGACAATAGTTGAACAGCTTTGAACAAATACATTTCTTACAAAATGAAGGAGAAGCAAGAGAGAGAGAGAGATAGATATATTTCATTGTATTACAGTATTTATTTCACTTTCACTTAGCTAGCGAATGCAGCTAGCTAGTTTAGCCTATTCAAACACCCGGCTCAAACAGAGAGGGATGCTATCTATGTTAGTAGCCTGGCTATGGTTATCCAACACTGGAACTCTTCCAAGTCAAGGTAAGCATTTGGTTTTATTAATTTATTGGCACTGGGGCCCGCCAGTGTAACTGCTAAACTGCTTTCTGACTGTACACTGTACTGCATGATTGTGGCGGATTTACTAACGCATTAGTTCTAGTAACTATGTTGACTCTGACATTAGCTATTGTGACACCGATGTAGGCTGTGTGTAGAGGTTAGCAGTTATGATTTGAAGGTTTGGCTTGCAATGTTTTTTTGGGGGCTGGTCACAGACAGCTGATGTGTTGTGCACTGAAGTCCACAAGTAAGGGAAAAAGTGAGGGAAGGAGAGCGCGTAGATGTGAGAAGGAATTATACAATCATGCAGTTTGTATGTGGTTAAGAAAGTGCACTGTTTGTGTGTGTGATCAGGGGTGTAGGAGGAGTGGCTTCCGTCTGACCACTCTACCATAAAGGCCTGATTGTTGACGTGCTACAGAGATGATTGTCCTTCTGGAAGGTTCTCCTATCTCCACAGAACAAATGAGTCAATGGAAAGATGTGGGGTGATGAAAGAGAGCCATGCCACCACCACTCAGAGCAGCCAGGGCCAGAAGAGGAAGAGGTGACAGCTCTGCCCACCACTCAGAGCAGCCAGAAGAGGAAGAGGTGCCAGCTCTGCCCACCACTCAGAGCAGCCAGAAGAGGAAGAGGAAGAGGTGCCAGCTCTGCCCACTACTCAGAGCAGCCAGGGCCAGAAGAGGAAGAGGTGCCAGCTCTGCCCACCACTCAGAGCAACCAGGGCTACTGTTTAGCGCTGTGGGATGTCAATCGTCTCCCATGTTCAAACATTCTCTCACTCAGAGGCGTCGTGTATTCTATTGCTCACACTGGAAAATCCATTTGTTTATTGACTAGACATTATATTAACTTTAACCTATAACCCTTTAGCTGGCTAGCCAGGTGGCTAGCAGTGTGAACAACGTGACAGTGGTCTGAGTGAACAATAGTTTCAATCAATCACACCATGCCTTTATGAACATCTGACCAGTCTGCTAGGCCAAGAAGAAACATCCAATCAAACCAGGATAAACTGGAAGAGTCATCCTAATGAAAATAGGATTTGATCTGGAGCCGAGTGAAAGCAGCCAGCCACCCTCAAAGAGAATAGCAGTAGTGTCAGTACCAAACATTGTGAGGCTCAGTCCCCTCAGCTAGGGTTCACAATATGTTGTTGTGAGGATCAGTCTCCTCAGCTAGGGTGCACAATATGTTGTTGTGAGGATCAGTCCACTCAGCTACGGTTCACAATATGTTGTTGTGAGGCTCAGTCTACTCAGCTAGGGTGCACAATCAGGGCCATAGCTACATATTGTATGAGGACACCGAGGTCCGGACCTTGGTAATATATTTGTTTTATCCCGGTGCTGAATTAATGTGAGTTAATTAATGTGAGTTAATGGGTAGCGGCTAATCGTATAGCTAATAGGCTGTGTGTTTGTAGATGGACTGAGGTGAACGAAGCTACAGCAACCAATGTGATAATGACTGGGGCCATTTCTGCTTGTTTGTTTGTTTGTTGCTTGAAGGCCTCTCTAAAACTCAGACCCTGGCTACGGCCCTGTCTACAGTATATAGGGTTATTTCATGAAGCGCAGTAGATGTGACAGCAGAGCTAACTCAGAAGATATCAAGCAGCCTGTACTATACATAAGGCTAGTGTTGATGGCATAAAGGAATGGCATACCAAAGTTTGGTATGACATTATTTTATTTTTTAATGATATTCAGCTTCTGAATGAACCTAAATACAGCCATAGATATAGCCGGTAAGATCGAATAGCACGCAGGTAAACATGTAACATTCATAAAAGATGTCTATCTATAAAAGTGTCCCGTTGGCTCAAAGGGGAATATTAAAGCTGTTGGTATTATGTAATGTCAATGCAATGCATTTGTAATTCATAGTAAAATCAACTGTATTCGGTTTGATGTCACCTCAGACGTCTTTGAGACGAGGAGTGAGTCTTACCCCACCTGTCTGCTTAATTACTCCTGAGTTACAGAACACAGAACACGTGTTCCGAGATGCTACCATGCATAGGAATATACACACACACACACACACACACACACACACACACACACACACACACACACACACACACACACACATACACACACACACACACACACACACACACACACACACACACACACACACACACACACACACACACACACACACATACACACACACACACACACACACATACACACACACACACACACATACACACACACACACACACACACACACACACACACACACATACACACACATACACACACACACACACACACACATACACACACACACACACACACACACACACACACACATATCTTTCCCCTGCCCTTCTCCCCTGGCTCTTTATGGAAATTGACTTCACAAGGACTGTGTTTTTTATTTTCTGTGTTATTGGGGGACATTGCTGTCAGGGGGGGGGGGGGGGGGGGGGGGGTCTGTGGGCTGAGACAGTGGGTGATTCATCTGGCCATGGCTCACAGACTGGCCCATTTTTCAGGCCCCTGTTGTTTAAGAACCTGTGGCTGCCACCCCTCAGGTGTGTATGTGCATTTCCCCTTGGTGTTTATTGATATTCGGTTTCCCTAAATACAGCGCTATCCGTCTCCTTTGTCACATCCCCGGGCTGGACCGGAGGGCCACAAGCGGGCGCATAAAAACGCTCAGTGATTGATAGGCAATCTGCGCATCTGTGTCATCCATAGACTCCACCTCCATGGATACAAAGGGAGGGATTATGCGTCTCTTTTCACTGTGAAGTGCATTAATTGCCACTTTCCTGTCTCTTAATTGCAGAGTTTATCGCTTTATGTATAAAATGAATTAATTTGGACTGATTCCCCGTCCTGAGGCTCCTCCAGAGGCGTAGCATCTGCTAAAGGCTTTCATATCACTGGTCTGAGCGCTCAGCTGCAGCTCCTTCTCAACCACGCCGAGCTGCGACTCCTTCTCACCAAGACACTCCAAACCCATCTGCAGCACCTCTCATTGACATTAACGTTTCGATCAGCATCCGATTCTCCTACAGACTGTTCAATCCTTTCGGTCCTTATTTGACAAAGATACACACGGACGAGAATGGCTGTACCATTTCCCTGGACTGTCAGATTCAGACTGCATCGTAGGTTGAATTTCTCCAGTGGAGTGCCCCTTGTTATCGTTGATGAAGAGGAGGAATAGAACAACCTTGTCCATTGCAAACAAACAGAGATGTGTTGCATTGAAAATACATTCACTGACTTCACTGATGAAGTGCCACAAAATCCAAGGTCTCTCAAACGGGACTGACTAAAACCTCCACAGACTATATTTATATGTACAGTGGGGCAAAAAAGTATTTAGTCAGCCACCAAATGTGCAAGTTCTCCCACTTAAAAAGATGAGAGAGGCCTGTAATTTTCATCATAGGTACACTTCAACTATGGCAGACAAAATGAGAAGAAAAAAATCCAGAAAATCACATTGTAGGATTTGTAATGAATTTATTTGCAAATTATGGTGGAAATAAGTATTTGGTCAATAACAAAAGTTTATGTCAATACTTTGTTATATACCCTTTGTTGGCAATGACAGAGGTCAAACATTTTCTGTAATGTTTTCACACACTGTTGCTGGTATTTTTGCCCATTCCTCCATGCAGATCTCCTCTAGAGCAGTGATGTTTTGGGGCTGTTGCTGGGCAACACGGACTTTCAACTCCCTCCAAAGATTTTCTATGGGGTTGAGATCTGGAGACTGGCTAGGCCACTCCAGGACCTTGAAATGCTTCTTAAGAAGCCACTCCTTCGTTGCCCGGGCAGTGTGTTTGGGATCATTGTCATGCTGAAAGACCCAGCCACGTTTCATCTTCAATGCCCTTGCTGGTGGAAGGAGGTATTCACTCAAAATCTCCCGATACATGGCCCCATTCATTCTTTCCTTTACACGGATCAGTCGTCCTGGTCCCTTTGCAGAAAAACAGCCCCAATGCATGATGTTTCCACCACCATGCTTCACCGTAGGTATGGTGTTCTTTGGATGCAACTCAGCATTATTTTGTCCTCCAAACACGACGAGTTGAGTTTTTACCAAAAAGTTATATTTTGGTTTCATCTGACCATATGACATTCTCACAATCTTCTTCTGGATCATCCAAATGCTCTCTAGCAAACTTCAGACGGGCCTGGACATGTACTGGCTTAAGCAGGGGGACACATCTGACACTGCAGGATTTGAGACCCTGGCGGCGTAGTGTGTTACTGATGGTAGGCTTTGTTACTTTGGTTCCAGCTCTCTGCAGGTCATTCACTAGGTCCCCTCGTGTGGTTCTGGGATTTTTGCTCACCGTTCTTGTGATCATTTTGACCCCATGGGGTGAGATCTTGCGTGGAGCCCCAGATCGAGGGAGATTATCAGTGGTCTTGTATGTCTTCCATTTCCTAATAATTTCTCCCGCAGTTGATTTCTTCAAACCAAGCTGCTTACCTATTTCAGATTCAGTCTTCCCAGCCTGGTGCAGGTCTACAATTTTGTTTCTGGTGTCCTTTGACAGCTCTTTGGTCTTGGCCATAGTGGAGTTTGGAGTGTGACTGTTTGAGGTTGTGGACAGGCGTCTTTTATACTGATAACAAGTTCAAACAGGTGCCATTAATACAGGTAACGAGTGGAGGACAGAGGAGCCTCTTAAAGAAGAAGTTACAGGTCTGTGAGAGCCAGAAATCTTGCTTGTTTGTAGGTGACCAAATACTTATTTTCCACCATGATTTGCAAATAAATTCATTAAAAATCCTACAATGTGATTTTCTGGATTTTTTTCTTCTCATTTTGTCTGTCATAGTTGAAGTGTACCTATGATGAAAAGTACAGGCCTCTCTCATCTTTTTAAGTGGGCGAACTTGCACAATTGGTGGCTGACTAAATACTTTTTTGCCCCACTGTATTACATTTCACGTTACACTCTAGGATGATATGATTGTCCTAATACACATTTTATTGTAAACCAAGGATGTTTTACCTTCCGTTGTCATTGGCTATTCCAGCCTCAGACACAAAAAGCAGACATGGATGGATTTGTGTTTCTTTGGGTAAAGTATTGTGGTTTTGATCCCCCCGATGTCTGAGTTTAGCTGAACTGTCAGGAAACACAACGGACATTATTCTGCCATACCAAAGCAAAAAGACAGTAACTGCTTATTTGGTTGAAAATTAGTTAATATCATTAACAAGTGGACAAGTGTCCTGCCTCTATTGTATTGTGTTCAGGAGAAATGGGGGTCATGTTAGCAGTAACTGTATAAAGGTACTGTGAAACCAAGGTAGATAAAAGCCATTTTTCTCAGTTCCACTCTATGAGCAGTTAGTGCCTTTTTGCTTGGTAGGGCAGTATTAACTTCTATGTCAATTATATTCTTAGAGTTGACATCAACACCATAATTGACATCAAACCGTAATTGGAAACACCAGTGAATCCTGTCCATGAATATGCCTGCATTCTCGTTTGTATATTCGTTTAGCATTGTTTTTCATTGAGCCCTCATAAGGCAGATTCGTGGTTTTAAAGATAAGTTAAAACGTGTCCTGTGTACTTGTGAAATATTTAAGAGATACTAACTTAAAAGTAAGAGGAACCTGAGGACAAATCTCAAACTAGGACGAAGAATGCCAAGGTCCTCCTCATTCAGAGAGGCTAAGACTGCCATCTCAAGGTGCTCATCATTCAGAGAGGGTAAGACTGCCATCTCAAGGTGCTCCTCATTCAGAGAGGGTAAGACTGCCATCTCAAGGTGCTCATCATTCAGAGAGGGTAAGACTGCCATCTCAAGGTGCTCATCATCAGAGAGGGTAAGACTGCCATCTCAAGGTGCTCATCATTCAGAGAGGGTAAGACTGCCATCTCAAGGTGCTCATCATCAGAGAGGGTAAGACTGCCATCTCAAGGTGCTCATCATTCAGAGAGGGTAAGACTGCCATCTCAAGGTGCTCATCATTCAGAGAGGGTAAGACTGCCATCTCAAGGTGCTCATCATTCAGCAAGGGTAAGACTGCCATCTCAACGTGCTCCTCATTCAGAGAGGGTAAGACTGCCATCTCAAGGTGCTCCTCATTCAGAGAGGGTAAGACTGCCATCTCAAGGTGCTCATCATTCAGAGAGGGTAAGACTGCCATCTCAAGGTGCTCCTCATCCAGAGAGGGTAAGACTGCCACGGTCCTCATCATTCAGAGAGGGTAAGACTGCCATCTCAAGGTGCTCATCATCCAGAGAGGGTAAGACTGCCATCTCAAGGTCCTCATCATTCAGAGAGGGTAAGGCTGTCACCTGTCTGTCTCCAAGGTTTCCTAAAGTATTTCATATTAGGCGGTTCAGTTACATCTGTTTACTACTCCATTGTTGATCATTGTTTTGTTGTATCGAATCCCCTCTCTAGACTCATTCGAGTTCGCTAGCTGTACTTCCTAGATGTCACACTGCAATGCAAAAGCATCATGGAATAATGTCAGATTCCTGTCACAAGCACTGTGAAATTAAGGAACGGTTAAGGGAAACGAGAGGCATTATTCAGCTGTGTATCATTTCAGCCGTGCCAGCATTGCTTCAGCTAAGCCTGCGAGATACCTAGAGGGTAGTGGAGGATGACAGTGGCATGCAGAGGTACAATCGGCAGCTTGCTCACCCATTAATACTTTAACACAGTGGCTGTAGCGTTGATCTCTCCGAAATAGGATACAGTCCAGTTTGTTCTCAACAGTGGGGCATCCATGAACTCTCCCCAGGGTTTTCCACACTGTGATGTAGCCCAGGCTTAAGCGGTAAGTTCCTACATGCAGGCCTGTCTAGTTTTTCAGGATAGTGATGGGCATTGTTGACTTTTTCCCCTTGCCACAGAAAAAAAGGTTTTCCTTATCTGAGAGTTTCACTCTGTGACATATTTTCAATTGCATTATTTCTTTGTTAGCTGGTAATTAAATTAGGAGATGACATCTCTGCAATTATGCAGTCCAATTATTTCCACACTTTGAGTTGTGTCAAGGGTTCTGCTACATTTCTTTGTATATTAAAGAGAAATGGACTTCTAATGTGTGATAAGAGCCCTCATCAAAAGGTTGCTCGCTTCCAATTGTTCTATTTGTGAGAAATGAACACTTCCAGACAATGTACAGTAACAGCCAATGCAGTACTTTTTGGGGAGCTTCCTTGAAATCTTGCTGTTGTCAGCTGAACATCCTAGCCTAACGTGTATCTACTCTGTATGAAAGACTGATAGGATCTTATATTCAGTGTCTGACAAATGCAGAGATACCGTGGAGTGCCAGCAGCTGCAGGTTGACTTTGTCAAACAAACAATCAATGAATTGAAAAGTTATTGGTTGAAGTGGGGAAAACAGATCTAAAAGAATAACATTTTGATTTAAAAGCTCTCATTGTTTAAATCATTGGACTAGAAAGAGTTGAACATCGTGATGGCAGAATGCTTTTTCAAGAGGTGTAAAATTAGCTCGGAAGAAAATCTGTGTTAGGCTGAAAGAGAGCTTAAGAGATTTCTAATTTTGTACATTTCAAAACACCCCGTGGAGTGTACAGACGTATTCGTTTGGGATGTTGATAACATTAGGAGATTTAACATTAACACTAAGCTCATAATCAAACTTGTGAAAAAATTATAAATGAACCTCACCACCCCATCCAGCTGTCCCTGCACCACCCCATCCAGCTGTCCCTGCACCACCCCATCCAGCTGTCCCTGCACCACCCCATCCAGCTGTCCCATCACCACCCCATCCAGCTGTCCCAGCACCACCCCATCCAGCTGTCCCAGCACCACCCCATCCAGCTGTCCCAGCACCACCCCATCCAGCTGTCCCAGCACCACCCCATCCAGCTGTCCCAGCACCACCCCATCCAGCTGTCCCTGCACCACCCCATCCAGCTGTCCCTGCAAACCCATCCAGCTGTCCCTGCAAACCCATCCAGCTGTCCCAGCACCACCCCATCCAGCTGTCCCTGCAAACCCATCCAGCTGTCCCTGCACCACCCCATCCAGCTGTCCCATCACCACCCCATCCAGCTGTCCCAGCACCACCCCATCCAGCTGTCCCATCACCACCCCATCCAGCTGTCCCAGCACCACCCCATCCAGCTGTCCCATCACCACCCCATCCAGCTGTCCCAGCACCACCCCATCCAGCTGTCCCATCACCACCCCATCCAGCTGTCCCATCACCACCCCATCCAGCTGTCCCAGCACCACCCCATCCAGCTGTCCCTGCACCACCCCATCCAGCTGTCCCAGCACCACCCCATCCAGCTGTCCCTGCACCACCCCATCCAGCTGTCCCAGCACCACCCCATCCAGCTGTCCCAGCACCACCCCATCCACCCCGCCCCAGCACCACCCCATCCAGCTGTCCCTGCAAACCCATCCACCCCGCCCCAGCACCACCCCATCCAGCTGTCCCTGCAAACCCATCCACCCCGCCCCAGCACAACCCCATCCAGCTGTCCCTGCCATCTCATCCCCCCGAACAAGCACAACCCCATCCAGCTGTCCCTGCCATCTCATCCCCCCGAACCAGCACAACCCCATCCAGCTGTCCCTGCCATCTCATCCCCCCGAACCAGCACAACCCCATCCAGCTGTCCCTGCAAACCCATCCACCCCGCCCCAGCACCACCCCATCCAGCTGTCCCTGCCATCTCATCCCCCCGAACCAGCACAACCCCATCCAGCTGTCCCTGCCATCTCATCCCCCCGAACCAGCACAACCCCATCCAGTTGTCCCTGAAAACCCATCCACCCCGCCCCAGCACCACCCCATCCAGCTGTCCCTGCCATCTCATCCCCCCGAACCAGCACAACCCCATCCAGCTGTCCCTGCCATCTCATCCCCCCGAACCAGCACAACCCCATCCAGCTGTCCCTGCCATCTCATCCCCCCGAACAAGCACAACCCCATCCAGCTGTCCCTGCAAACCCATCCACCCCGCCCCAGCACCACCCCATCCAGCTGTCCCTGCCATCTCATCCCCCCGAACAAGCACAACCCCATCCAGCTGTCCCTGCCATCTCATCCCCCCGAACCAGCGCAACCCCATCCAGCTGTCCCTGCCATCTCATCCCCCCGAACCAGCGCAACCCCATCCAGCTGTCCCTGCCATCTCATCCCCCCGAACAAGCGCAACCCCATCCAGCTGTCCCTGCCATCTCATCCCCCCGAACCAGCACAACCCCATCCAGCTGTCCCTGCCATCTCATCCCCCCGAACAAGCACAACCCCATCCAGCTGTCCCTGCCATCTCATCCCCCCGAACCAGCACAAACCCATCCAGCTGTCCCTGCCATCTCATCCCCCCGAACCAGCACAACCCCATACAGCTGTCCCTGCCATCTCATCCCCCCGAACCAGCACAACCCCATCCAGCTGTCCCTGCCATCTCATCCCCCCGAACCAGCGCAACCCCATCCAGCTGTCCCTGCCATCTCATCCCCCCGAACCAGCACAGCCCCATCCAGCTGTCCCTGCCATCTCGTCCCCCCGAACCAGCACAACCCCATCCAGCTGTCCCTGCCATCTCATCCCCCTGAACCAGCACAACCCCATCCAGCTGTCCCTGCCATCTCATCCCCCCCGAACCAGCACAACCCCATCCAGCTGTCCCTGCCATCTCATCCCCCTGAACCAGCACAACCCCATCCAGCTGTCCCTGCCATCTCATCCCCCCGAACCAGCACAACCCCATCCAGCTGTCCCTGCCATCTCATCCCCCCGAACCAGCACAACCCCATCCAGTTGTCCCTGCAAACCCATCCACCCCGCCCCAGCACCACCCCATCCAGCTGTCCCTGCCATCTCATCCCCCCGAACCAGCACAACCCCATCCAGTTGTCCCTGCAAACCCATCCACCCCGCCCCAGCACCACCCCATCCAGCTGTCCCTGCCATCTCATCCCCCCGAACCAGCACAACCCCATCCAGCTGTCCCTGCCATCTCATCCCCCCGAACCAGCACAACCCCATCCAGTTGTCCCTGCAAACCCATCCACCCCACCCCAGCACCACCTCATCCAGCTGTCCCTGCCATCCACCCAGACCCAGCTCCACCTCATTCAATCCGCCAGGAATCTACAAGAGACTTTTAAAGGTAAATTACGCTCCAGCTGGGTAGTCAAACAGGAACGCGATGTCTGTGAATATCGGAGAAAATGCCTTTAATTAAAACCCGACTGACAGTTGTCTAGAGCGCTATTCTGTAACAAGCCTTGGATTGAATCCCGATCTATTTCTGGTTTTGGCAAGAATAATTATGTTTGTAAGTGGATGATTCCGACTTTCCTACACATGCCTTTTCTATACGCACTTCTCAGTATTTGGTATCCAGACGTACCTTATTCAGTAGTGTAAAGTGCTCTGCATGTGTGGCTACCTTACGCGCTCTAAATAAATGTTATTCAACAGCTGAAAAATCTTCCACTTGCTGGTCAACATATTGTCTCGTCGAGTTTTCATTCAATATGGTTTTCAGTAGATGTATCTTTAGCCATCCCTTTAAATATGGTGTACCTTTTAGTTAGAATTGTGTCGACACACTCCAGAGAACGGGTTCAGAATATTAGGGCTCAATGAAAGAAAACCATCTAAATATATGCATATTCGTCTCCGTTTCAGCACCATTTCGTAGATAAAAAAATACTATATTCTTGTAAATTATTTAGGTTTAGGACAGTGTTTATGAGTCGTAAAAAAACAGGTTAGGAGAGACTTTACATGCTGAAGAAATACAACCGTGGTTTGATTCATTCTTAAAATTGCCCCATTCAGTTATTCATCCCATG
The DNA here is from genome assembly GCF_002021735.2 of Oncorhynchus kisutch. Taxonomy (NCBI): domain Eukaryota; kingdom Metazoa; phylum Chordata; class Actinopteri; order Salmoniformes; family Salmonidae; genus Oncorhynchus; species Oncorhynchus kisutch. Next base: position 8,053,122 of record NC_034176.2, on the reverse strand, counting down.
GTGATGTTGGAAGATTAGTGTACATTCAATTATAATAGGGAGAATAGTGTACAAAAGTCGGCTATAACCTCATCTATTGCCTGCACTAACCATGGAACTGTGCGATGACACGGCCAAGTTTTGGTTTAAACTGTTATGGCTTGGTCTGCGCTCCCCTCATAACGATTTAATTAACCTACATGTCTTTTTATATATTATCAACTGTTACTAACCACATGGCCATGATTGCTTTTACAGAGGAAGCAAATGAAGGTAAACGAAAGGATGTCATTAAATGGAATGATAATCTAGGCTATAACAACTAAAGGGATCTAAAAGTAAATATGTGTGGTTATTAGGCCTACTGATGGTCGATACTGATAGTGGTTCATATTTAACACGATAGAAATAGGAGACAGAGAAAGTCTGGGAAGCCTATAATTAAGACATTCCACGGTGCCCATCCCAGCAAGTTACAATTTAAATTCTGGATAATGGCACAGCATTTTATACACTTTACTGTGGGGAAGTTCATATGCTTCCGTTGGCTGCCATATGACTGGTTTCACATTTGTCTCCAGCTATTATAAGGTAAACTAGATCTTAAACAAGTGTCATTTATATTTTCAATTCCCTTATCCTAACATATTACTCATTTACCTAGCTCTTCAATACCTCTTATCAAGTTGGGTATTACAGTGCATGGAGAATTGTGTTATTTCTATTGGAACCAGAAGGTTTGCTAGACGTTATTCATGGATTCCCCACGTGGAACCAGAAGGTTTGCTAGACGTTATTCATGGATTCCCCACGTGGAACCAGAAGGTTTGCTAGATGTTATTCATGGATTCCCCACGTGGAACCAGAAGGTTTGCTAGACGTTATTCATGGTTTCCTCGCTTGGAACCAGAAGGTTTGCTAGACGTTATTCATGGATTCCCCACGTGGAACCAGAAGGTTTGCTAGACGTTATTCATGGTTTCCTCGCTTGGAACCAGAAGGTTAGCTAGACGTTATTCATGGATTCCCCACGTGGAACCAGAAGGTTTGCTAGACGTTATTCATGGATTCCCCACGTGGAACCAGAAGGTTTGCTAGATGTTATTCATGGTTTCCTCGCTTGGAACCAGAAGGTTTGCTAGACGTTATTCATGGTTTCCCCACTTGGAACCAGAAGGTTTGCTAGATGTTATTCATGGTTTCCCCACTTGGAACCAGAAGGTTTGCTAGACGTTATTCATGGTTTCCCCACTTGGAACCAGAAGGTTTGCTAGACGTTATTCATGGTTTCCCCACTTGGAACCAGAAGGTTTGCTAGACGTTATTCATGGTTTCCTCGCTTGGAACCAGAAGGTTTGCTAGACGTTATTCATGGTTTCCTCGCTTGGAACCAGAAGGTTTGCTTGACGTTATTCATGGTTTCCTCGCTTGTAAAGGTGGTGGAATTATTAGGGAATTAAGTCAAGGTCTGAATAAGCCATATCTAGACACACCCATAGCCTGGGAAGTAGGAGTGATGAGGGTGCTACACTCCCTGAAACATCAGAATAATAAAACACATGTATGCAGTACCAGTCAAAAGTGTGGACACACCTACTCATTCAAGGGTTTTTCTTTATTTTTTAGTATTTTCTACATTGTAGAATAATAGTGAAGAAATCAGCACTATGAAATAACACATATTTACAAACAGGTGATTTCACTTATAATCCATTGTAATCCATTGTATCACAATTCCAGTGGGTCAGAAGTTTACGTACACTAAGTTGACTGTGCCTTTAAACAGCTTGGAAAATTCCAGAAAATTATGTCATGGATTTAGAAGTTTCTGATAGGCTAATTGACATCATTTGAGTCAATTGGAGGTGTTCCTGTGGATGTATTTGAAGGCCTACCTTCAAACTCAGTGCATATTTGCTTGACATCATGGGAAAATCAAAAGAAACCTGCAAAGACCTCAGAAAAAAAATTGTAGACCTCCACAAGTCTGGTTCATCCTTGGGAGTAATTCCCAAATTCCTGAAGGTACCACGTTCATCTGTACAAACAATAGTACACAAGTATAAACACTATGGGACCACACAGCCGTCATACTTCTCAGGAAGGAGACGCGTTCTGTCTCCTAGAGATGAACGTACTTTGGTGCAAAAAGTGAAAATCAATCCCAGAACAACAGCAAAGGACCTTGTGAAGATGCTGGAGGAAACAGGTACAAAAGTATCTATATCCACAGTAAAATGAGTCCTACATCGACATAACCTGACAGGCCGCTCATCAAGGAAGAAGCCAGTGCTCCAAAACCACCATTAAAAAGCCAGACTACGGTTTGCAACTGCACATGGGGACAAAGATCATACTTTTTGGAGAAGTGTCCTCTGGTCTGATGAAACAAAAATAGAACTGTTTTTCTATAATGACCATTGGGGCTGTAGGAGTGCTTTGCTGCAGGAGGGACTGGTGCACTTCACAAAATAGATGGCAGCATGAGATAGGAAAATTATGTGGATATATTGAAACAACATCTCAAGACATCAGTTAAAGCTTGGGTCTTCCAAATGGACAATGACCCCAAGCATACAAAGTTGTGGCAAAATGGCTTAAGGACAACAAAGTCAAGGTATTGGAGTGGCCATCACAAAGCCCTGACTTCAATCCCAATGAAAATTTGTGGGCAGAACTGCAAAAGTGTGTGCGAGCAAGGAGGCCTACAACCCTGACTCAGTTACACCAGCTCTGTCAGGAGGAATGGGCCAAAATTCACCCAACTTATTGTGGGAAGCTTGTGGAAGGCTACCTGAAACGTTTGACCCAAGTTAAACCATTTAAAGGCAATGCTACCAAATACTAATTGAGTGTATGTAAACTTCTGATACACTGGGAATATGATGAAAGAAATAAAAGCTGAAAGAAATCATTCTCTCTGCTATTATTCTGACATTTCACATTCTTAAAATAAAGTGGTGATCCTAACTGACCTAAGACAGGGAATTTTTACTAGGATTAAATGTCAGGAATTGTGAATAACGGAGTTTAAAAGTATTTGGATAAGGTGTATGTAAACTTCCAACTTCAACTGTACGCTGAGCACTTGTTGACTGCTTTTCCTTCACTCTGCGGTGCAACATCCCAAATCCATCATTTGGGTTGAGGTTAGGTGATTGTGGAGGCCAGGTCATCTGATGCAGCACCATCACTCTCCTTCTTGGTCAAATAGCCCTTACACAGCCTGGAGGTGTGTTTTGGTTCATTGTCCTGTTGAAAAACAAATGATTGTCCCACTAAGTGCAAACCAGATTGGATGGCATATCACTGCAGAATGCTGTGGTAGCTATTCTGGTTAAGTGTGCCTTAAATTCTAAATAAATCACAGACAGTGTCACCAGCAAAGCACCATCACACCATTACACCTCTTCCGTGCTTCCTTTCACCTACTCTGCGTATCACAAAGATAGGGTTGTTGGAACCAAAAATCTCAAATTTGGACTCATCAGACCTTGAACTCTGTGACGCATTTATTTGGACTGCAAACTGGGGTGCAGTTCACTAATGAATTCATCCTCTGCAGCAGAGGTAACTCCGGTCTTTCTTTCCTGTGGTGGTCCTCATGAGAGACAGTTTCATCATAGTGCTTGATGGGTTTTGTGACTGCACTTGAAGAAACTTTCAGTTCTTTAAATTTTCCGCAATGACTGACCTTCATGTCTGAAAGAAATTATGAACTGTTGTTTCTCTTTGCTTATTTGAGTTGTTCTTGCCATAATATGGACTTGGTCTTTTACCAAATAGGGCTATCTTCTGTATACCACCTCTACCTTGTCACAACACAAGTGATTGGCTCAAACGCATTAAGAAGGAAAGAAATTCCACAAATTAACTTTAAAAAGGCACACCTGTTAATTGAAAAGCATTCCAGGTGACTACCTCATGAAGCTGGTTGAGAGAATGCCAAGAGTGTGCAAAGCTGTCATCAAGGCAAAGGGTGGTTACTTTGAAGAAACTCAAATATAAAATACATTTTGATTTGTTTAACACTTCTTTGGTTACTACATAATTCCATATGTGTTATTTCATCGTTTTGATGCCTTCACTATTATTCTACAATGTAGAAAATAGTTAAAATAAAGAAAAACCCTTGAATGAGTAGGTGTTTCCAAACTTTTGACTGTTACTGTATATACACTACCATTCAAAAGTTTGGGGTCACCTAGAAATGTCCTTGTTTTTGAAAGAAAAGCACATGTTTTGTCCATTAAAATAACATAGCATTTATCAGAAATACAGTGTCGACATTGTGAATGTTGTAAATGACTAATGTAGCTGGAAATGGCTGATTTAATGTAGAATATCTGCATAGGTGTACAGAGGCCCATTATCAGCAACCATCACTCCTGTGTTCCAATGGCACGTTGTGTTGGCTAGTCCAAGTTTATCATTTTAAAAGACTAATTGATCATTAGAAAACCCTTTGGCAATTATGCTAGCACAGCTGAAAACTGTTGTCCTGATTAAAGAAGCAATAAAACTGGCCTTCTTTAGACTAGTTGAGTATCTGGAGCATCAGCATTTGTGGGTTCGATTACAGGCTCAAACTGGCCAGAAACAAAGAACTTTCTTCTGAAACTTGTCAGGCTATCCTTGTCCTGAGAAATGAAGGCTATTCCATGTAAGAAATTGCCAAGAAACAACTCTGGGATGCTGTTCCTCTGTCCAGTGTCTGTGTTCTTTTGCCCATCTTATTCTTTTCTTTTTGTTGGCCAGTCTGAGATAAGGCTTTTTCTTTGCAACTCTGCCTAGAATCCCAGAGTCGCCTCTTCACTGTTGACATTGTGACTGGTGTTTTGCGGGGTACTATTTAATGAAGCTGCCATTTGAGGACTTGTGAGGTGTCTGTTTCTCAAACTAGACACTCTAATGTACTTGTCCTCTTGCTCAGTTGTGCACCGTGGCCTCCCACTCCTCTTTCTATTCTGGTTAGAGCCAGTTTGCTCTGTTCTGTGAAGGGAGAAGTACACAGCATTGTACGAGATCTTCAGTTTCATGGCAATTTCTCGCATGGAATAGCCTTCATTTCTCAGAATGGTAGCTGATAATGGGCCTCTTTACTCCTATGTAGACACTCCGTTAAAAATCCTCCGTTTCCAGCTACAATGGTCATTCACAACATTAACAATGTCTACACTGTATAGATGGCCCTTGGGGCAGCAGGTAACCTAGTGGTTAGAGCCTTGGGCCAGTAACCGAAGGGTTGCTTGATCGAATCCCTGAGCTGGAAAAAAATTGTTATTCTGCCCCCAAACAAGGTAGTTAACCCACTGTTTCTAATCTGTCATTGTAAATAAGAATTTGTTCTTAACTGATTTGCCTAGTTAAATAAAGTTCTGATCAATTTAAATGGACAAAAAATGTGTTTTTCTTTTAAAACCCATGACATTTCTAAGCGACCTCAAACTTTTGAACGGTAGTGTAGATCAAGAAAGTATTTTTGTATTCCACAAGTATTATCAGATGAATTGTTTTGTAAAGATAATCAGACTCAAATACATTAGTTAAAAAATGTCACAAAAGTAGTGCACTGGGCCTTTACTAGTCCTGTATTAGCGAACAATCTAGACGTCTTTAGCGTATTCTTAGCGAGGGTATTCTTAGCGAGGGTATTCTTAGCGAGGGTATTCTTAGCGAGGGTATTCTTTGTTTCTGTATTCCCCCTTGTTGGCAAAAAAAAAACGCTAAACTACTTCCTGTGGCTATGGACACACCTCCGCCACACCTTAATTTATCTCCATCACAAAGGAAAAGAGGGTGAATAGCATGCTATTCTCATGTTTAAATTCTATGTCAGTATACGCGCAGAGAGAAAAGTGCATAAAAAGGGAATTATGTTCCCTTTATGTGCGCTTAACTCGGGTCAGAATCGGGCCCATGAACAAAATCCTACATTTGTTGTAATTTACCCAAATGTAATGTTAAATTGTACCATTTGTGACTCCAATGATTCCAATGGCTCCTCCAACTGTGTTGAGTCCTAAAGCTTGAGAGGTTGCCGTGGAACCAGAGAGTAAAGGTCACTGCCTTGGGCAAATGTAAGAATCATTGGTGCAGTTTCATTAGTTAGTTTCTCGTCAAAGACCTGATGGATTAGAGGCTCGTTATTGGTATCTATTGAGCTGTTATGAGATGCATAGTAATGTGCCTAACAGCCACAGTCTCATGCCTACATTAATGGACGTTGTGAGATCACATTTGTAAACACAAACCGTATGATTGTTATCGCTCTCTGGTCTGATACGCTTGAATTGATGCTTGTGTAGAGCACTGCATTGTGTCAAGGCCTGTCCTATTGGAATATTATTCCATAGTTCAAAGGGTCTCCTGAGAAGTTCCCCACTCAGTGTTTTCCTCTCCACAGAAAATAACACTAATGTGCAAATTGAGTGTTAAACCTTTGCTAAATTAATATTGTAGTTTAAATTGCTGCAGAATAGCAACACAATACAATATACGTGTAATTAGATACCTCCAGCTAGGCTTTTTAAATTCCCTGGAACTTTGAAATAAAGTTTTTAAATGAGCGTCTTAATCAAAAAAGAAAAAATGAAATCTGGCAAGGCCAAGAAATGCCTGTTTCTAGCAGACTTTTGAGAAGCCTGTTTCCTTGACTTTACTCTTCGTGCTCACCGAGAGGCAGTGAAACAAGAGGCAAGGGAAGAGAAAGTAGCTACAAACAGTACTTCAACTTACCCGGCAAGTTTATTAGGTTTCCATCTTTCGAATGATTAGGTGCATGTAGCTTTGAAATGGAACTGGACGTCAGTTTCTTTAATGAACTGTGAAAACACAAAGCAATTAATCTTCCATTAAATGCTAGCTGAACAGGCACTTCACTCTGAATGAACAAGTTTCTCAGCCCTGCCTTCCCACTTTTTAAATGTGTGACTGCTCCACCAGGCTGTGGTGGTGAGCCTCCAGTGGGAATTGGTGGACATAAATCATGGTTTGGGGGTTTAGCTGGGAAGGCCTGTCACACAATGGAGGCCATCTTGGTTACGGAGCCTCAATACCCTCTGCAATCTGTCCTTTATGCTTGACTTTGGTGTGACAGATTTCTTTCATAAGCATAAAGTGACATGGCAGAGCTTTAAACTTAATTTTCAGACCAGGGAGGCAGTGTAGGTGTTAGAGCCTCTGAACGCATTCCCCGCCATTTCCCCTGGCCCCTCCCACGGGCTTCCTGCCTTCCTCCCTGTTTTTCAATGTTACAATGACACGTAAAATAGTTCCCCGATTGTCAGGAGGATATCAAAAATCATGTCGAAACAATGTCTGCTCTTTCAACCATTTAAAAGCACAACAAAGTTCAAATGGGAATAGAAGGTCAGATATTGTTGATTTATACAACTTAATGTGTTGTCACTGTGCTTCATCTAATAGCACAACTAAATTACCTGTATTGCAGTTGTGATTACATTAAAAGTATATAATGCCAGTGATCAACGCTGTTCAATATTCTGCACAGCTTATTGTAGCAATTGTTAAGAACTCCACAGACCTGGGACCTTTTCATGCTGTCTTGAACATGCACGCTATCTTGAACATGCACGCTATCGTGAACATGCACGCTATCGTGAACATGCACGCTGTCTTGAACATGCACGCTATCTTGAACATGCACGCTATCTTGAACATGCACACTATCTTGAACATGCACGCTATCTTGAACATGCACTCTATCTTGAACATGCACGCTGTCTTGAACATGCACTCTATCGTGAACATGCACACTGTCTTGAACATGCACGCTATCTTGAACATGCACGTTATCTTGAACATGCACGCTATCGTGAACATGCATGCTATATTGAACATGCACGCTATCTTGAACATGCACGCTATCTTGAACATGCACGCTATCTTGAACATGCACGCTATCGTGAACATGCACACTATCTTGAACATGCACGCTATCGTGAACATGCACACTATCTTGAACATGCACGCTATCGTGAACATGCACGCTGTCTTGAACATGCACGCTATCTTGAACATGCACACTATCTTCCACACCTTTCTATGATTACATAAGAAGACATCTATAGTTACAGTAATCTCAAAATGTGGCCATGGATTTGTTACTAATTTGTTACTAATTTTAAGGTTGAATAAATACTGTTACATTAGCTTGTAAGATAGCCTTAACTTTAGGCTATTTAGTGTATTACAAAAGTCATATCGAATTGTGTTTGGTTGCCAACGCAACCAAATATCAACATTTAAAGGAGATGTGTCGTATCTACTGCTTTGATAGTTTAATCTGAGCCACTGGCTTTAATCCTTTAACTTTTATTTTTGGTTGAGTTGGAGCCGTGAATCCAACATGCCATTTGTTAACTTGTCGACAAGTTAATAGTCTATTTAATGTATTGCAAAAGTGATATTGAATTGTGTTTGGTTATCAACGCAACCAAATATCAACATGTGAAGGAGATTTTTTTTTTTTTTTTTTTGAGTTTGAGTTGAGTTTGAGTCTATTTTATTTTTACAGGGACAAGTGCACATTAATCAACGTTTCAGTAAAAGTGCCGGTTTTAGCCAGCCGGCTAATTTTCAAACACAGTCCCTGGGCAGGTTATTAAAAACAATTACAATACAGACAGTCAATGAGCAGTGAGCACACGCAGAGCAACATAGGACAAGCAAGACATAGCATACAGACAGAGCAACATGGAACAAGCAAGACATAGCATACAGACAGAGCAACATAAGACAAGCAAGACATAGCATACAGACAGAGCAACATTGAACAAGCAAGACATAGCATACAGACAGAGCAACATAACACAAGCAAGACATAGCATACAGACAGAGCAACATAAAACAAGCAAGACATAGCATACAGACAGAGCAACATTGAACAAGCAAGACATAGCATACAGACAGAGCAACATAAAACAAGCAAGACATAGCATACAGACAGAGCAACATTGAACAAGCAAAACATAGCATACAGACAGAGCAACATAGGACAAGCAAGACGTAGCATACAGACAGAGCAACATAGAACAAGCAAGACATATCATACAGACAGAGCAACATAGGACAAGCAAGACGTAGCATACAGACAGAGCAACATAGAACAAGCAAGACATAGCATACAGACAGAGCAACATAGAACAAGCAAGACATAGCATACAGACAGAGCAACATAGAACAAGCAAGACATATCATACAGACAGAGCAACATAGAACAAGCAAGACATATCATACAGACAGAGCAACATAAAACAAGCAAGACATAGCATACAGACAGATCAACATATGACATAAGCAGCGATACTTTTTTGTGCTATTGTCTTAGTCTGGCTTCAATTCCAGTTTGTCTACAAATGAATAATTGATATGCTTGAGGATTCACTTCTCCATCTCAAACAAGAATACAAGTTAAAGAATAGGACTAAATCAAATCAAACCTTATTTAAAGTGCATTTCAAGTTTGATTTGATTTATAGTAGTTCTATAACTTCGATTTTGTCGATTGAGATTTATGACATGAATCCAACATATCAATCAAATCAAATCAAAGTTTATTGGTCATGTACACAGATTTGCAGATGTTATCGCAGGTGCAGCGAAATGCTTGTTTCTAGCTTTTACTATTATTAATTAAAGCCAGACTATGTCGGTGGCACAGATGGAACTATGCAAGCAGAATATACATCTATTTGGTTGCGGTGACAACCAAACACAATTCAATTTCCAGTTTGTCTATAAACTTCCCTTTAAATAAAGTTTGATTTGATTTAGTCCTATTGTTTAACTTAGATGTTTGGTTGAGATTAATCAAATAAGTTAATTATTAACATGAAAATTACATTTGAAATCAACCAGAGCTTGAAACCCTAGGCTTACTGTATAAACTCAGCAAAAAAAGAAGCGGCCCTTTTTCAGGACCCTGTCTTTCAAAGATAAATCGTCAAAATTTGAATAACTTCACAGATTTTCATTGTTTTTCAAATGTAATTTCACCTTTATTTAACCAGGTAGGCCAGTTGAGAACATGTTTTCATTACAACTGCGACCTGGCCAAGATAAAGCAAAGCAGTGCGACAAAAACAACAACTCAGAGTTACACGTAAACAAACGTACAGTCAATAACACAATAGAGAAATCTATGTACAGTGTGTGCAAATGTAGAAGATCAGGGAGGTAAGGCAATAAATAGGCCATAGAGGTGAAAATAATTGCAATTTAGCATTAATACTGGAGTGATAGATGTGCAGATGATGATGTGTAAGTAGAGATACTGGGGAGCAAAAGAGCAAGAGGGTAAGTAATAATATGGGGATGAAGTAGTCGGGTGTGCTATTTACAGATTGGCTGTGTACAGGTACAGTGATCGGTAAGCTGCTCAGACAGCTGATGCTTAAAGTTAGTGAGGGAGATATAAGACTCCAGCTTCAGAGATTTTTGCAATTCGTTCCAGTCACTGGCAGCAGAGAACTGAAAGGAAAGGCGGCCAAATGCAGTGTTGGCTTTGGGGATGACCAGTGCAATATAGCTGCAGGAGCGCATGCTATGAGTGGGTGTTGCTATGGTGACCAGTGAGCTGAGAGGCGGGATTTAGCAAGCAATGACTTATAGATGACCTGGAGCCAGTGGGTTTGGTGATGTGTATGTAGTGAGGGCCAGCCAACGAGAGCCTAGAGGTTGCAGTGGTGGGTAGTATATGGGAATTTGGTGTTAAAATGAATGACACTGTGATAGACTACATCCAGTTTGTTGAGTAGAGTGTTGGGGTCTATTTTGTAAATGACATCGCCGAAGTCAAGGATCGGTAGGATAGTCTTAGTTTTAGTTTTACGAGGGTATGTTTGGCGGCATGAGTGAAGGAGGCTTTGTTGCGAAATAGGAAGCCGATTCTAGATTTCATTTTGGATTGGAGATGCTTAATGTGAGTCAGGAAGGAGAGATTACAGTCTAACCAGACACCTAGGTATTTGTAGTTGTCTACATATTCTAAGTCAGAACTGTCCAGAGTAGTGATGCTAGTCGGGCGGGAGGGTGCGGGCAGCAATCGGTTGAGGAGCATGCACTTAGTTCTACTAGCGTTTAAAAGCATTTGGATGCCACAGAAGGAGTGTTGTATGGCGTTGAAGCTCATTGGGAGGTTTGTTAGCACAGTGTCCAAAGAAGGGGCAGAAGTATACAGAATGGTGTCGTCTGCGTAGAGGTGGAGAATCTACCTCTACGAGAATCACCAACAGCAAGAGCGACATCATTGATGTATATAGAGAAAAGAGTCGGCCCGAGAATTGAACCCTGTGGCACCCCCATAGAGACTGCCAGAGGTCCGGACAACAGGCCCTCCAATTTGACACACTGAACTCAGAAGTAGTTGGTAAACCAGGCTAGGCAGTAATTTGAGAAACCAAGGCTATTGAGTCTGCCGATAAGAATGCAGTGATTGACAGAGTCAAAAGCCTTGGCCAGGTCGATGAAGACGGCTGCACAGTACTGTCTTTTATCGATGGCGGTTATGATATCGTTTAGGACCTTGAGCGTGGCTGAGTTGCACCCATGACCAGCTCGGAAACCAGATTGCATAGTGGAGAAGGTACGGTGGGATTCAAAATGGTCGGTGATCTGTTTATTAACTGCAGAAGATTTTCGAAAGGCAGGACAGGGTGGATATACTGTAGGTCTGTAACAGTTTGGGTCTAGAGTGTCACCCCCTTTGAAGAGGGGGAAGACCGCGGAAGCTTTCCAATGTTTGGGGATCTCAGACGATACTAAAGAGAGGTTGAATAGGCTAGTAATAGGGGTTGCAACAATTTTGGCGGGTAATTTTAGAAAGAGAGGGTCCAGATTGGTAAGCCCAGCTGATTTGTGGGGATCCAGATTTTGCAGCTGTCTGGATTTGAGTGAAGGAGAAGGAGAGGGGGGGGGCAGGTTGCTACAGGGGGTGGTGAGATGTTGGCCAGGGTAGGGTTAGCCAGGTGGAAAGCATGGCCAGACGTGGAAAAATTGAAATTTAATTGAAATAATCGATTTATATTGGTTATATTGGTTCCTGACTTCCCTGAAAAGTTGCATATCGCGGGGGCTATTCGAGGCTAATGCAGAACGCAACAGGATGTTTTTGTGGTCAAGGGCGGTCAAGTCTGGGGTGACCCAAGGGCTATATCTGTTCTTAGTTCTACATTTTTTGAATGAGGCATGCTTATTTATGATGGAGAGGAAAGCACTTTTGAAGAGCAGCCAGGCATCCTCTACTGACGGGATGAGGTCAATATAATTCCAGGATACCCGGGCCAGGTCAATTAGAAAGGCCTGCTCGCTGAAGTGTTTTAGGGAGCGTTTGACAGTGATGTGGGGTGGTCGTTAGACTGCGGACCCAGTATGCACGCAGGCAATGAGGCAGTGATCGCTGAGATCCTGGTTGAAGACAGCAGAGGTGTATTTAGAGGGCAGGTTGGTCAGGATGATATCTGAGAGGGTGCCCATGGTTACGGATTTAAGGTTTGTAAAATGTTTAAACACAAGGAGGCATGAGGACTGCAGATGTGGCCAGGGCAATAAATTGCAATGTCCGTACTGTGAGACGCCTAAGACAGTGCTACAGGGAGACAGGATGGACAGCTGATTGTCCTCGCAGTGGCAGAGCACGTGTAACAACACCTGCACAGGATCGGTACATCCGAACATCACACCTGTGGACAGGTACAGGATGGCAACAACAACTGCCTGAGTTACACCAGGAACGCACAATCCCTCCATCAGTGCTCAGATTGTCCGCAATAGGCTGAGAGAGGCTGGACTGAGGGCCTGTAGGCCTGTTGTAAGGCAGGTCCTCACCAGACATCGCCTATGGGCACAAACCCACCGTCGCTGGACCAGACAGGACATGCGAAAAGTACTCTTCACTGATGAGTCGCGGTTTTGTCTCACCAGGGGTGATGGTCAGATTTGCGTTTATCGTCGAAGGAATGAGCGTTACACCGAGGCCTGTACTCTGGAGCGGGATCGATTTGGAAGTGGAGGGTCCATCATGGTCTGTGTCACAGCATCATCGGACTGAGCTTGTTGTCATTGCAGGCAATCTAAATGCTGTGCGTTACAGGGAAGACATCCTCTTCCCTCATGTGGTACCCTTCCTGCAGGCTCATCCTGACATGACCCTCCAGCATGACAATGCCACCAGCCATACTGCTCATTCTGTGCGTGATTTCCTGCAAGACAGGAATGTCAGTGTTCTGCCATGGACAGCGAAGAGCCCAGATCTCAATCCCATTGAGCACATCTGGGACCTTTTGGATCGGAGGGTGAGGGCTAGGATCGGAGGGTGCAGGTGCCTTGGTGGAAGAGTGGGGAAACACCTCACAGCAAGAACTGACAAATCTGGTGCAGTCCATGAGGAGGAGATGCACTGCAGTACTTCATGCAGCTGGTGGCCACACCAGATACTGACTTACTTTTGATGCTGACCCCCCCCCCCTTTTTTTCAGGGACAAGTTATTCCATTTCTGTTATTCAAATGACTGTGGAACTTGTTCAGTTTATGTCTCAGTTGTTGAATCTTGTTATGTTCATACAAATATTTACACATGTGAAGTTTGCTGAAAATAAATGCAGTTGACAGTGAGAGAATGTTTATTCATTTGCTGAGTTAATGTATAGTCTATTTGTAGTTGAACCCCAGGATGAATTGAAACAATAGCTGTTGATGACTTCGTAAATGCCATACAGGCCTAAATATTATTCTTGGTGATATGACTTATGAAGTATGGTTACATTTAATTTGCTCTGTTAAACCTAATTCCTTCAATAGCAACAGTGAATCTATTTATCTACTAATTTTGAGATCTCACAATAGTAATTCTCACAGTAGTACATTGGTAGTAGTCAGTTACAAATATTCAAAGCTAAGCAGTGCTGGGTTTGGTTAAAACCCTGGATGGGAGACCAACAGGAAACTGTACATATATGAACTCTCCAGTAGGAAGTGTTTCCCAGGATGTTGTTCTTTCTCTGATAGTGGATATAATGTTAAAGATCTGACATTGTGTAAGGGATTTCCTCCTCTTACGAAGAGGAGAGGCGAAAAGGATCAGAGGACCAATATGCGGCGTGGTAAGTGTCCATTGTTCTTTTAATACGTAAATGTACACATCAACAACTGAATACAAAAAAACGTGAAAACCCAAAACAGTCCTATCTGGTGCAAAACACAGAGACAGGAACAATCACCCACAAACACACAGTGACACCCAGGCTACCTAAGTATGATTCTCAATCAGAGACAACTAATGACACCTGCCTCTGATTGAGAACCATACTAGGCCGAAACATAGAAATACCCAAATCATAGAAAAACAAACATAGACTGCCCACCCAACTCACGCCCTGACCATACTAAATAATGACAAAACAAAGGAAATAACGGTCAGAACGTGACACATTGTTTCAAAGGTACAAATTCAACATGTTTTATACAAGGTTTGTCTATGTTGAAAATTGATTACCATTATGACAATCCTGTGGTTTAAATTTCACCCTCAAAACAAAAAATTGACATTGATTACTTTTTTTCCCCCCCACGTAGATTCCACGTTACAATACGTTGACAAATGACGTTGAAACAACGTTGATTTAACCTGTGTGCGCCGAGAGTGTACCCGAATCACAATGCCCAAAGGAAGTGGTTCAGACAGTCTGGATTCCCTCTGTGCTTCGTCTTCGAGAAGCCGCTTCGCCAAGATAGGTGTGTGATTTAACAGATTGCAATGTTACTGTCAAATTGGATGGCGACATCAGTCAGAAGCCCTCATACATTTTGATAACATATCTCTTCCTCTCTCTCTTTATCTCTCTCTCTCTCAATCTTCCCGTGTTCGTCTCTGTCCGCCTGTGATGTGCTGACAAGCAGCAGCCTGCTGTGGTAATGGAGACATCAATTCGGCGGTTCTTTCTATAGTGCTGATAGAAATGTAAATCTCTGTCAGCCTATTAATTTCAGTTAACCCGGGAACTGTTCTCCACTTAATCACGTCCGGGACACAACAGAGCTCTTTTCTGATAGCGTCATGTAATGAAACACTTGGGCTAATAGAGAGAGCAGGGGTGTTGATGATAGCCACACAGACTTTGGCAGACATCCCAAATGGTAACCTACAGGATCTGGACAGGTATAGTAAACTAGGCAGTGAATAGACTACCATTTGGGACTCAACCACAGACTGTGAAGAGAAGGTGAGTTAATCACTACAGGTTGACGAGTAGTATAGTTCGGAGGTATATTGGCACCAAACTCTAGTGATAAAGGGAGAGTTTCACTCTAACTTTAGCTTGGCCACTGAGGCAGTATACCAGCCGTCAGGAGAAACGTCGCAGCCCGTTGGCTGACTGATCGCTCCGTGTTCTTTGGATCATGTTGGCAGAGTCGGGACATTAGCCAGATGACTGGTGGGACTCGCTGGCAGGGAAGGAAGAGTGTTGGAAAAACGATGCAGGGAAGAAAAAAATTAAAATAAGTTTTTGTGCCATGATGAAGAGCTAGTGACAGCATTTTGGATTGGCTTCTGTATGTATCATCTCACTTTCTATGTAGAAGGGACATTTCCAGCTGAATGCTTTGGTCTTCAGGTTTTACCATAGGCTGTCGAATACAGTATAAACCAATATATATAAATCAGATTTTTTTTTCAGATACATCTTTCATCTTAGAGCCTGTGAAGACTTGTCTAAGATCTAACTGGAAAACGCTGTCGGTTTAGTTGTCTGAACATGCTCGTTTATTTCAGAGGGTTTAAAGGAAAACTCCACTCCAAAAAAGTTTTTCTCAACTGAGGCAATATCAATAACATGTTTTTTTGTTTATTTCACACACAATCCTTTAGACCACCCAATAGATGGACAGGACTCCTTTAGACCACCCAATAGATGGACAGGACTCCTTTAGACCACCCAATAGATGGACAGGACTCCTTTAGACCACCCAATAGATGGACAGGACTCCTTTAGACCACCCAATAGATGGACAGGACTCCTTTAGACCACCCAATAGATGGACAGGACTCCTTTAGACCACCCAATAGATGGACAGGACTCCTTTAGACCACCCAATAGATGGACAGGACTCCTTTAGACCACCCAATAGATGGACAGGACTCCTTTAGACCACCCAATAGATGGACAGGACTCCTTTAGACCACCCAATAGATGGACAGGACTCCTTTAGACCACCCAATAGATGGACAGGACTCCTTTAGACCACCCAATAGATGGACAGGACTCCTTTAGACCACCCAATAGATGGACAGGACTCCTTTAGACCACCCAATAGATGGACAGGACTCCTTTAAAATGATAAACACACTCATCCAGTGTGTTAATACTCTTCGTAACCAACTCCAGTGCCGTGCACAGACCTTTAAAGGGTGCAGGTGCTCAAAGTAAGAAGAGGCCAACCCCCCCCCACACACACACAAAGAAAAGATATGCCAACAAATACAATAGGCAGTAGTGCGCCCTAACTTTGCTGCTTGAACCGTTAAAAAAGTGGGACCAAATCACAGGATAACTGGAATTATACCCGGCGAAAGCCGTGGAGGTGTGGTTTTCAACAGGCAGGCGCCGCGGCGTTAATCACGACAGGCCCTGTGGTGTTAATCACGACAGCAGCGGGAGGCGTGAAGCCCATAAAAGGAGAGTGAAGCAGCAGTTCAGACTAGAAGGCCCAGGGAGACAGGCACAGCAGAGACGCTCATACCGACACAGGCTACAGACACACCGGATGGCCTGGTGTTAATTACACCTATGTCCATTAGCACTGGCACTCGCCAGGCCTCACACTCTCTCTCTCTCTCTCTTTGTGTCTCTGTCATTCACACACACACACACACACACACCCTCACACACACACACACGCAGGCACGCACACACACACACACACACACACACACACCGACATTCCCAGACACTTAGAAAAAGGCACACATTCCCTGTTGTCAACCACCCCCGGGGTGAGAGGACAAACATACCCTGTACATAGAGGGAAGAGAAGTGAGAGTGAAAGATGTATGGGAGTATTAAGGACATCTGGGGAGGAGAGCAATGTATGGGAACAGTGCAGGGAGATGGTGGTACAGAGGAGAGAAGCTGCTTGCTTGGCTCTGAGGGATTCAGTGGCTCCGCCCAGACCTTCTGTTGCCATCACACCAGGCCACGGTTCAGGGAGTCACATCTGGGACCTGGGGAAGAGCTGTGATATGCTTCCTGTCTCTATGGTTTAGATAAAGGCCATGTTTATCCTGGCACGGTGTGAGCAAAACATGTCAAATGCAAGTGGCTAAACCTGGTTTTCTGTGGCATCTTGTTTTCAACACAGGCGAACCATCCACTGGCCACAGACGTCACAGACGTCACAGACGCCAATTCAAAGTCTATTCCACCTTGGTTTAACGTCATTTCATTGAAATGACATTGATTCAACCAGTGTGTGCCCGGTAGGCAGTTACTTTAGACATCGCACACTTTGCTTGTAATATTGGAAAAGTTTGACTTTATATGAGGTGTTGCTATATTCTGAATTAAGCTCTCTCAATTACATGCACAGTAGTGGGAGTATGAACATTTCCATCAGTGATGATGAAAGAAGCAGGGCCAACGGCTGGTTTCTAGTAGCCTGGCTGACATGAACACTTCAACAGCTGGTGTCGACCATCCAGACTAGATTTCTAGCCCTTTGGTTAGAAAAAAAAAGAAGTATTTTGTGTAATGCAGAGAGGGTGAGTGTTTGTCATAAATATAGAAGGTTTGCATTTTAAAAATAGTATCCGCTAAGTCGATATTCATGATTTAAAAAAATAAGGAATTCCCATAGACTTCAACCACAAGTTGGGGAAAACAAACATTCTTTCCAATTGACCTCCATTGTATAAGAGCCGACTTCGTCATTGATTGTTTTGTTATACGAAATAACGAAACATATCGAAACGCTGCTGTGTTTTCAATGGACATGTAACCAGGTTACAAAAATATATATATACTATGGTTCACAATGCTCCCACATAGGGAAATAGAAGCTGTGAGGAGAGCCCTGTGGCTTCAGGCTTTTAGGCTTTGGAAATGTGGGGACCTGGTGTCCAAGTGTGTGGAAAACACTTCATCACAGGTAAGACATTTAACTTGTATAGTATAGTCCATTTGTAACTCCACTCACTACTTGGAGATGTTTGTTTGTGCTGTTGGTCTTGGCTAGCTTAATGTTCCGGTCAGTAGCTAACTAGCACTCACTAACTCACTGTGGCTGATAACAACATCATGAAAAGGGGCATGAGGAAAGCCATGCAGTGTTACAGTTTCCTAAGTAGTGAGAACACTCTGGAGAAGGCAATGTTGAAAAGTCATTTTAGACATGTTGTACTTTTCTTAAATGTCGTTTGTTACTGACTAAAACAAGCAGAGAACAAGAAAATTGCATTTGAAAAAGGTCAGTTTTATGCTGTGAGCTAATAGAGTAACCTAGGTAACCACAGGTTGTTTTCCCCACAGCCAGGCAGGGTATCAACATTCTATCTAATACCGACTGGGACTATAACAGCGAAATCCCTTTATTCTGTTAAAATTGTTCAGATCGTGGGGATTTTGTGATCTCTGATATGGTAATGTCATGGTTTTACCCCTAGATAATAATAATAATCCCTCATAATAACAGTATACGACCGTGTAGAAAAATGATACAGCTCTCTACCGCCCTCTAGTGTTTATACAATATCAAAGCTCATCACAACAGTTCTGTTGTCTCTTACATAACCATTCGCTGTTGTTTGGAGGAAAGTGTGGACAGGTTGGATGGGGTTGTTCTCTCATGCAGAAAGGCTCTCTTAATACAGAGGTGTGCTTTTGTTCATGGTGGCCCCTATTTGACTAAGAGATTAGCGAGAGAGCCTCATGCAACCAACCCCCCAAAAAAGCTTTGGATTGAAGCACTGTGACGAGCCAGTGAGCTGGAACTGATTTCACACCTCTCTCCTGTTGTTTACACTCTCCATGACCTTTCTACCTCTGTCATATAGAAAAAAAAACAAGAAGTGCTCCTGTTGAGGGTATGTATGTAAGAGTTAATTAGGATGAAATAGTGAAGAAAACAAAGGATGTCTGAGAAAAAAAGTGGGTAGATTAGAATATGAAATACAGAATTAAGTAATCCAACCTGATGACACCATTAGGTGCGGCAGGTAGCCTAGTGGTTAGAGTGTAGAGGTGGCAGGGTAGCCTAGTGGTTAGAGTGTAGAGGTGGCAGGGTAGCCTAGTGGTTAGAGTATAGAGGTGGCAGGGTAGCCTAGTGGTTAGAGTGTAGAGGCGGCAGGGTAGCCTAGTGGTTAGAGTGTAGAGGTGGCAGCGTAGCCTAGTGGTTAGAGTGTAGAGGTGGCAGGGTAGCCTAGTGGTTAGAGTGTAGACGGCAGGGTAGCCTAGTGGTTAGAGTGTAGAGGCAGCAGGGTAGCCTAGTGGTTAGAGCGTAGAGGCGGCAGGGTAGCCTAGTGGTTAGAGTGTAGAGGCGGCAGGGTAGTCTAGTGGTTAGAGTGTAGAGGTGGCAGGGTAGCCTAGTGGTTAGATTGTAGAGGCGGCAGGGTAGCCTAGTGGTTAGAGTGTAGAGGCGGCAGGGTAGCCTAGTGGTTAGAGTGTAGAGGTGGCAGGGTAGCCTAGTGGTTAGAGTGTAGAGGTGGCAGGGTAGCCTAGTGGTTAGAGTGTAGACGGCAGGGTAGCCTAGTGGTTAGAGTGTAGAGGCGGCAGGGTAGCCTAGTGGTTAGAGCGTAGAGGCGGCAGGGTAGCCTAGTGGTTAGAGCGTAGAGGCGGCAGGGTAGCCTAGTGGTTAGAGTGTAGAGACGGCAGGGTAGCCTAGTGGTTAGAGTGTAGAGGCGGCAGGGTAGCCTAGTGGTTAGAGCGTTGGACTAGTAACCGGAAGGTTGCAAGTTCAAATCCCCGAGCTGACAAGGTACAAATCTGTTGTTCTGCCCCTGAACAGGCAGTTAACCCACTGTTCCTAGGCTGTCATTGAAAATAAGAATTTGTTCTAAACTGACTTGCCTAGTCAAATAAAAGTAAAATTAGGAAACCACTTCCTATGCAGTAGTGGTGCATGAGGTAAAATCACTGGCCACAAGACAGAAAAAAAGCCATACTACAACTTACGTGTTGTGATAATTGCATTGTTTGCTCTATAACCTGTTAGTTCATATGCCTTGACACCGGGATACAGTGTGATATAGAGGCCTAAAGGCTGAGACAAGAAGACAGAGTGGCAGAATACATTCAACCACACCTTTGTTTCATCACAAAACCAGAGAACAACATCTGTCCAGTTAAGTCCACAAAGCGTATTGCATGTAACAAACTGTTACATGACCTACAGCAAGGTAATGTTTCCAACATTTTCAGATTACTAAACAACTATTTATTTAGAGTCGCAAAGAAAACAGGAGCTGCCTCCATCATCATTTAAACTTCAACATCATCTAATCACCTATGCTTAGTCTAATACAGTGACAACTTAAACATACCAAAAACAACTTCCAATCAACATAAGTCCAACAACAGTCCAATCAACATAAGCTAAATATGATTTGGCTGTCCATGGTTCTAATTTCTGTGTGTGTTTGTGTGTTTGTGTGTGTGTGTGTGTGTGTGTGTGTGTGTGTGTGTGTGTGTGCGTGTGTGTGTGTGTGTGTGTGTGTGTGTGTGTGTGTGTGTGTGTGTGTGTGTGTGTGTGTGTGTGTGTGTGTGTGTGTGTGTGTGTGTGTGTGTGTGTGTGTGTGTGTGTATGTGTTTGTGTGTGTTCGTGCAAGTAGAGAAACGGCTAATTTTTGTTGTCGTACGCCGTCTGGCTAAAATGCTTGTACTCTAGAATAACTTCCTTTCATGGACAACGATTAACCAGCTAGTTAACATTAGCCTTCCACATCTAGCTACATATGAACTTCCATCCTCTCAGGCCAGCTAGTTAACATTAGCCTTCCACATCTAGTTACATATGAACTTCCATCCTCTCAGGCCAGCTAGTTAACATTAGCCTTCTACATCTAGTTACATATGAACTTCCATCCTCTCAGGCCAGCTAGTTAACATTAGCCTTCTACATCTAGTTACATATGAACTTCCATCCTCTCAGGCCAGCTAGTTAACATTAGCCTTCCACATCTAGTTACATATGAACTTCCATCCTCTCAGGCCAGGGGCACAACAACGTATGAATTTACGGTTGGATCAGAATCACCGTTGTAATCATTGGACAGTACGGAGAATTAAGTAAAACCACAGTCCAAATCCCGATCTCCATCCATGGCTACTTTAGGAAAGGGGCGATTTTAGCTAGCAAGCCACCAGAGGACAACAACACAATGAGATGCAACAATTCAAGTTTGTTCTGTCAATTACGTTTTGCTCTCGATATGATGTGATTGGTGTGAAGCCAAATCCAAACTGACTTACATTGCCACTTTTTTCTAGTGTAACAGGGCCATTCACAGTTGAGCTCACCATTCACAGCTGAGCTCACCATTCACAGCTGAGCTCACCATTCACAGTTGAGCGCACCATTCACAGTTGAGCTCACCATTCACAGTTGAGCTCACCATTCACAGTTGAGCTCACCATTCACAGTTGAGCTCACCATTCACATGTGAGCTCACCATTCACAGTTGAGCTCACCATTCACAGTTGAGCTCATCATTCACAGTTGAGCTCACCATTCACAGTTAAGCTCACCATTCACAGTTGAGCTCATCATTCACAGTTGAGCTCATCATTCACAGTTGAGCTCACCATTCACAGTTGAGCTCATCATTCACAGTTGAGCGCACATCTGCTGATGTAAAAAAGGCATTATTAATAGATTTGATTTGATTTAGCTCAACACTGATTGGCTATTATTATTTTTTACCTTATTTATCAAGGAAGGCCAAATGCTTGCTGGCTTTCCTGGCATTCAATGCTATGGGCGGCAACACTGTCATACTCTTTTTGACCAGACAGCATCAGATAGATGGGCTACACATACAGAGGCAGAGGGGCGCTGTTTCACTCACTTTCTCCGGTGAAATACAATACATGCGAATTGAAGGAAAATTATGAAACACAGAGACGAAAGACACGCTAAAAGTTTGTGGGTACCTGCTTGTCAAACATCTCCTTCCAAAATCATGGGCATTAATATGGAGTTTGTCCCCCCTTTGCTGCTAGAACAGCCTCCACTCTTCTGATAAGGCTTTTCACTAGATGTTGGAACATTGCTGCAAGGACTTGCTTCCATTCAGCCACAAAAGCATTTGTGAGGTCAGGCACTGATGTTGGGCAATTAGTCCT
Organism: Oncorhynchus kisutch; assembly: GCF_002021735.2. Taxonomy (NCBI): domain Eukaryota; kingdom Metazoa; phylum Chordata; class Actinopteri; order Salmoniformes; family Salmonidae; genus Oncorhynchus; species Oncorhynchus kisutch. Next base: position 8,030,787 of record NC_034176.2, on the reverse strand, counting down.
GGCTCACAGTCTGCGTTACAATTCATCCCAAAGGTGCTCGATGGGGTTGAGGTCAGGGCTCTGTGCAGGCCAGTCAAGTTCTTCCACACTGATCTCGACAAACCATTTCTGTGTGGACCTGGCTTTGTGCATGGGGGCATTGTCATGCTGAAACAGGAAAGGGCCTTCCCAAACTGTTGCCACAAAGTTGGAAGCACAGAATCGTCTAGAATGTCATTGTATGTCACCATCACCACCCCTACCCTCCCACCCCCTACACCCCCACCATCACCACCCCCTACACACCCACCATCCCCACCCCCTACACCCTCACCACCCCCTACACCCCCACCATCACCACCTCCCACACCCCCACCCCCACCCCTACCCTCCCACCCCCTACACCCCCACCATCACCACCCCCTACACCCCCACCATCACCACCCCCACCCCTACCCTCCCACCCCCTACACCCCCACCATCACCACCCCCTACACCCCCACCCCTACCCTCCCTCCCCCTACACCCCCACCATCACCACCCCCACCCCCACCCCTACCCTCCCACCCCCTACACCCCCACCATCACCACCCCCACCCCCACCCTCCCACCCCCTACACCCCCACCATCACCATCACCATCACCACCCCCACCCCCACCCTCCCACCCCCTACACACCCACCATCAACACCCCTACACCACAATCTACACCCTCACCATCACCACCTCCTAAACCCCCACCCCCTAAACCCCCACCCCCTAAATCCCCACCACCCCCCCCTACACCCCCCCCCCCCCACACCATCACCACCCCCTACACCACCCCATACACCAACACCAGCACCACCAGCACCCCCTACACCCTTAGCACATGCCCAGTAAGCCCCCCACAGCCTCAGATTAAAGCCTAAAAGGTTTTACGCAACAGCACTTATATAGATTACAGCCATATATTCTCTCAGACCATTGCTGGGAGGAGAATCTTGCATTCAATTACAGAAAACGTGTTTTATTGATTTTTCCTCTGTGTGTGTGTGTGTGTGTGTGTGTGTGTGTGTGTGTGTGTGTGTGTGTGTGTGTGTGTGTGTGTGTGTGTGTGTGTGTGTGTGTGCGTGCGTGCGTGCGTGCGTGTGTGTGTGTGCGCGCGTGCGTGTGTGTGTGTGACTCTCCCTGACCTTGAGAGAAGAATGGAGGGTGACTTGACTTCCTCTAACACTCTTGTGTTCAACTGTTCTGTAATTTACTCCATGCCTGTAGTGCACCCCTGCCCCCCCATCGGTCCCATCCCCTGAAGACACCTTTTCATCGACTTTCATTGAAAAGGGAAAAGAACAGCTGCCTAAGGTTATGGAACTCTCCAGCATCACTGCCATTATTTGCAGACGCCATGTTGCACCTTCTCGCTCCATCCAGCCTGTTTCAGGTTATGTTATGTTGCATAATGTGGTTGTTTGTTATATAGATTTCAGGTTATGTTATGTTAGATCATTTGGATGTTTGTTATGTAGATTTCAGGTTATGTTATGTTGCATAATGTGGTTGTTTGTTATGTAGATTTCAGGTTATGTTGGATAATTTGGTTGTTTGTTATGTAGATTTCAGGTTGTGTTATGTTGGATAATTTAGATGTTTGTTATGTAGATTTCAGGTTATGTTATGTTGGATAATTTGGATGTTTGTTATGTAGATTTCAGGTTATGTTATGTTGGATAATTTGGATGTTTGTTATGTAGATTTCAGGTTATGTTATGTTGGATAATTTGGATGTTTGTTATGTAGATTTCAGGTTATGTTATGTTGGATAATTTGGTTGTTTGTTATGTAGATTTCAGGTTATGTTATGTTGGATAATTTGGATGTTTGTTATGTAGATTTCAGGTTATGTTATGTTGGATAATTTGGATGTTTGTTATGTAGATTTCAGGTTCTGTTGGATAATTTGGATGTTTGTTATGTACTGGAATGGTGTTTTAGTGTAGATAGCCTACAGTAACATCAACTATTGTACATATTATTGTGTTCTTTGAAAGAATGTCATTTTTGTATTCTAATGTTACCATTAACACAACAAAAATGATTATTTTTGCGATAGCATATATGAAATGTATTTATGTGTCATGAGCCCATCTGGTGGGGATAGAGAAAATAAACATGTGCACAGTGGTCGGTTTGTCCAAGGTGGAAGTTACAATGTATTGTAGGTTCGGTACTGTATTGTATACAAACACCGCTTCATCCTCTGCCCCCTGGTGGCAATTCTACATTTTTATTCAGACATCCCAAAATGCAAATGGTAGAATTTGCATTCAAATGGAGGTCATCCGTTCCCTAGTGGAACATGATGGCACATTCAAATCCTTGTGCTGAAGGATTCATTTCCTCTTGTGACAAAAAGGGGTCGCAATAGGATACCACAGCTGTGTGTTATGGATAGTACTTTATCTGGTAAGTACTATGTCATGGAAAGTACTCTATCTGGTAACTACTATGTCATGGAAAGTACTCTATCCGGTAAGTACTGTCATGGAAAGTACTCTATCCGGTAAGTACTGTCATGGAAAGTACTCTATCCGGTAAGTACTGTCATGGAAAGTACTCTATCCGGTAAGTACTGTCATGGAAAGTACTCTATCCGGTAAGCACTGTCATGGAAAGTACTCTATCCGGTAAGCACTGTCATGGAAAGTACTCTATCCGGTAAGTACTGTCATGGAAAGTACTCTATCCGGTAGCCAGTCTGATATCCAGTGAAAATGTGTTCCGCTGCTTTAAATTGGAATTGGTCATCGTAACACAAACATTGTTTGGACTTGAATAAAGTTTTGGCTGGGCTGAAAATATCTTATAAAAAAGTTGGGCTGAAAAGTATCTTATAAATAAATAATGAATAAATACAAATTGATATATCCATCAGACTTGGGTTCAAATACTATAACAAATATTTTCTAATACTTTTAGAGTTCGCTTGAGTCTGCCTGGAGTGCCAGACGTGTAGGGTTCGCAATTTTGAGATGATTTCGAGTCAGATGAACTCACGGATACCATTTTTATGTCTCTGCATCCAGTATGAAGGAAGTTAGAGGTAGTTTCATGAGCCAATGCTAACTAGCGTTAGCGCAATGACTGGAAGTCAATTTTATCTACTAGCATAGACCTCCAGTCATTGAGCCAACACTAGTTAACAACTTCCTTCAAACTGCACACAGAGACACACAACTGGTATTCATGAGTTCATCTGACTGTGGGGAAGTAGATGGCGGGCTTCTTTGCCAAAATCCTGAAGTATCCCTAAGCCTGGCAAGCTCAAACAGGCACAGATAAAATATTTAAATTGATTTTTCAAGTAATTGAAACCCTTGGTCTGATATCCACTCATTGAGGCCCATTATGCCAAAACTCCTTTATAATTCCCAAAGAGTAGACAGAAGCCTGCAGGTAAGGTGGTTGGTTATAAGATAGACACATCCATCCCAATACGTTTGTTTATTCCACATGGATAGTTCCCATGGTCTAAGGCAAGGAAAGGAGCACCTTTTGTTTATTATTACTGCAGTCTTTCTGAACACATGGAGTGTGAACAATTGCCAAAGTGAAGTAGAACTGAAATGAGGTGGAGTGCAGTGAGGGTAACTGCCTGTTCAGGGGCAGAACGGCAGATTTGTACCTTGTCAGCTCGGGGCTATGAACTTGCAACCTTTCGGTTACTAGTCCAACACTCTAACCACTAGGCTACCCTGCCTAGTGGTTAGAACCTTTTAAAACACACATGTACAGTACCAAGCGTTACTATATGACTTTGTCTGAACACGAATAGAGAAAGTGCAGTGGCAACCACAGGTGTGGTTTGTGAAAGAAAACTCCAACTATTATGAATTAACTCCAGCTATTATGAATTAACTCCAGCTATTACGAATTAACTCCAGCTATTATGAATTAACTCCAGCTATTATGAATTAACTCCAGCTATTATGAATTAACTCCAGCTTGTTTAAAGTGTAACCCAGCTTGTTTAAAGTGTGACCCAGCTTGTTTAAAGTGTGACTCAGCTTGTTTAAAGTGTAACCCAGCTTGTTTAAAGTGTGACCCAGCTTGTTTAAAGTGTGACTCAGCTTGTTTAAAGTGTGACCCAGCTTGTTTAAAGTGTGACCCAGCTTGTTTAAGGTGTGACTCAGCATGTTTAAAGTGTGACTCAGATGTTTAAAGTGTGACCCAGCTTGTTTAAAGTGTAACCCAGCTTGTTTAAAGTGTGACCCAGCTTGTTTAAAGTGTAACCCAGCTTGTTTAAAGTGTGACCCAGCTTGTTTAAAGTGTGACTCAGCTTGTTTAAAGTGTAACCCAGCTTGTTTAAAGTGTGACCCAGCTTGTTTAAAGTGTGACTCAGCTTGTTTAAAGTGTGACCCAGCTTGTTTAAAGTGTGACCCAGCTTGTTTAAGGTGTGACTCAGCATGTTTAAAGTGTGACTCAGCTTGTTTAAAGTGTGACCCAGCTTGTATAAAGTGTGACCCAGCTTGTTTAAAGTGTGACCCAGCTTGTTTAAAGTGTGACCCAGCTTGTTTAAAGTGTGACCCAGCTTGTTTAAAGTGTGACTCAGCTTGTTTAAAGTGTGACCCAGCTTGTTTAAGGTGTGACCCAGCTTGTTTAAAGTGTGACTCAGCTTGGATAGACTTTGCTATTCTAGATCAGCAGTATGTCTCCGGGATCAGGGTGACAGGAAGCATGCGTTAAAATCAGCTTGAATAGGGTAAAGAACATTAAGTCAATGGCGTTGACAACAGTTTATCAAAACAACCTATAAATGGATGTCCTCTTGACCGTTTCAATCAATAACAGTAATGACCCACAAAAATCTCATTACAAACCACAGCAATGACTGAATATTGTGTAGATGACTCATCTGTGAGAAAATGTTCTCTTCTTGAATAGAATGACACCTTCAACATGACTGCAGCTCGCAATGCTCAACATCTCAACATAACGGGAGTCAAAAGAACAGAAAACGACAAAGACCACAGAGAGAAAAACATCTCAAGGTCCCGCCTACAATTCTATTGTTCCAGAGCTTTTCTCAGAACTAGGTCATTTTGCTTTCTACCCTCCTCGCTGCCTGGCCTATCTTCTCCTCGCTGCCTGGCCGTTCTTCTCCTCGCTGCCTGCCGTTCTTCTCCTTGCTGCCTGACGTTCTTCTCCTCGCTGCCTGCCGTTCTTCTCCTCGCTGCCTGGGCGTTCTTCTCCTCGCTGCCTGGCCGTTCTTCTCCTCGCTGCCTGGCCATTCTTCTCCTCCCTGCTTGGCCATTGTTCTCCTCGCTGCCTGGCCACTCTTCTCCTCGCTGCCTGGCCGTTCTTCTTCTCACTGCCTGGCTGTTCATCTCCTCGCTGCCTGGCCACTCTCCTCCTCGCTGCCTGGCCGTTCTTCTCCTCGCTGCCTGGCCACTCTCCTCCTCACTGCCTGGCCGTTCTTTTCCTCGCTGCCTGGCCACTCTCCTCCTCGCTGCCTGGCCGTTCTTCCCCTCGCTGCCTGGCCTTTCTTCTCCTCACTTCCTGGCCATTCTTCTCCTCACTTAAGCATCAAATAATATGGAGACCAGGAGAACACACATTTGTGCAGTTGTTAATAGTTATAATAAAAGTTATATACACAATTGCTTGTGAATGAAATTTCTAGCATGTTTGTTGTCACCGTTACACACAGATAATTTCTGACCCAATAAAGAATGATGACCTGCTTGATAACAGCTAGCGAGCCTCGTACACGATGACCTGCTTGATAACAGCTAGCGAGCCTCGTACACGATGACCTGCTTGATAACAGCTAGCGAGCCTCGTACACGATGACCTGCTTGATAACAGCTAGCGAGCCTCATACACGATGACCTGCTTGATAACAGCTAGCGAGCCTCATACACGATGACCTGCTTGATAACAGCTAGTGAGCCTCATACACGATGACCTGCTTGATAACAGCTAGCGAGCCTCGTACACGATGACCTGCTTGATAACAGCTAGCGAGCCTCGTACACGATGACCTGCTTGATAACAGCTAGCGAGCCTCGTACACGATGACCTGCTTGATAACAGCTAGCGAGCCTCGTACACGATGACCTGCTTGATAACAGCTAGCGAGCCTCATACACGATGACCTGCTTGATAACAGCTAGCGAGCCTCATACACGATGACCTGCTTGGTAACAGCTAGCGAGCCTCGTACACGATGACCTGCTTGATAACAGCTAGCGAGCCTCGTACATGATGACCTGCTTGATAACAGCTAGCGAGCCTCGTACACGATGACCTGCTTGATAACAGCTAGCGAGCCTCGTACACGATGACCTGCTTGATAACAGCTAGCGAGCCTCATACACGATGACCTGCTTGATAACAGCTAGCGAGCCTCATACACGATGACCTGCTTGGTAACAGCTAGCGAGCCTCGTACACGATGACCTGCTTGATAACAGCTAGCGAGCCTCATACACGATGACCTGCTTGATAACAGCTAGCGAGCCTCATACACAATGACCTGCTTGATAACAGCTAGCGAGCCTCATACACGATGACCTGCTTGATAACAGCTAGCGAGCCTCATACACGATGACCTGCTTGATAGCGGCCAGCGAGCCTCGTACACGATGACCTGCTTGATAACAGCCACCGAGCCTCGTACACGATGACCTGCTTGATAACAGCCACCAAGCCTCGTACATGATGACCTGCTTGATAACAGCCACCGAGCCTCGTACATGATGACCTGGTTGATAGCGGCTAGTGAGTCTCGTACATGATGACCTGCTTGATAACAGCCACAGAGCCTCGTACATGATGTCCTGGTTGATAGCGGTTAGTGAGCCTCGTCCACGATGACCTGCTTGATAACAGCCACAGAGCCTCGTACATGATGACCTGCTTGATAGAGGCTAGTGAGCCTCATACATGATGACCTGCATGATAGCGGCTAATGAGCCTCGTACATGATGACCTGCTTGATAGCGGCCAGCGAGCCTCGTACATAATGACCTGCTTGATAGCGGCTAGTGAGCCTCATACATGATGACCAGCTTGATAGCGGCCAGCGAGCTTCGTACATGATGACCTGCTTGATAGCGGCTAGTGAGCCTCATACATGATGACCTGCTTGATAGCGGCTAGCGAGCCTCGTACACGATGACCTGCTTGATAACAGCCACCAAGCCTCGTACATGATGACCTGCTTGATAAAAGCCAGCAAGCCTCTTACATGATGACCTGGTTGATAGCGGCTAGGGAGCCTCGTACATGATGACCTGCTTGATAGCGGCTAGTGAGCCTCGTACATGATGACCTGCTTGATAGCGGCTAGTGAGCCTCGTACATGATGACCCGCTTGATAGCGGCTAGTGAGCCTCATACATGATGACCTGCTTGATAGCGGCTAGTGAGCCTCGTACATGATGACCTGCTTGATATCGGCTAGTGAGCCTCGTACATGATGACCCGCTTGATAGCGGCTAGTGAGCCTCATACATGATGACCCGCTTGATAGCGGCTAGTGAGCCTCGTACATGATGACCTGCTTGATATCGGCTAGTGAGCCTCGTACATGATGACCTGCTTGATAGCGGCTAGTGAGCCTCGTACATGATGACCTGCTTGATAGCGGCTAGTGAGCCTCGTACATGATGACCTGCTTGGTAGCGGCTAGTGAGCCTCGTACATGATGACCTGCTTGATAACAGCTAGCGAGCCTCATACACGATGACCTGCTTGATAACAGCTAGTGAGCCTCATACACGATGACCTGCTTGATAGCGGCCAGCGAGCCTCGTACACGATGACCTGCTTGATAACAGCCACCGAGCCTCGTACATGATGACCTGCTTGATAGCGGCTAGTGAGCCTCGTACATGATGACCTGCTTGATAGCGGCTAGTGAGCCTCGTACATGATGACCAGCTTGATAGCGGCCAGCGAGCCTCGTACATGATGGCCTGCTTGATAGCGGCTAGTGAGCCTCGTACATGATGACCTGCTTGATAGCGGCTAGTGAGCCTCGTACATGATGACCTACTTGATAGCGGCTAGTGAGCCTCGTACATGATGACCTACTTGATAGCGGCCAGCGAGCCTCGTACATGATGGCCTGCTTGATAGCGGCTAGTGAGCCTCGTACATGATGACCTGCTTGATAGCGGCTAGTGAGCCTCGTACATGATGACCTACTTGATAGCGGCTAGTGAGCCTTGTACAGGCTAGTGAGCCTTGTACAGGCTAGTGAGCCTCGTACAGGCTTGACTAACAAACAGGTCACTGACCATCTCGAATCCCACCGTACCTTCTCCGCTGTGCAATCTGGTTTCCGAGCCGGTCACGGGTGCACCTCAGCCACGCTCAAGGTACTAAACGATATCATAACCGCCATCGATAAAAGACAGTACTGTGCAGCTGTCTTCATCGACCTTGCCAAGGCTTTCGACTCTGTCAATCACCATATTCTTATCGGCAGACTCAGTAGCCTCGGTTTTTCGGATGACTGCCTTGCCTGGTTCACCAATTACTTTGCAGACAGAGTTCAGTGTGTCAAATCGGAGGGCATGCTGTCCGGTCCTCTGGCAGTCTCTATGGGGGTGCCACAGGGTTCAATCCTCGGGCCGACTCTTTTCTCTGTATATATCAATGATGTTGTTCTTGCTGCGGGCGATTCCCTGATCCACCTCTACGCAGACGACACCATTCTATATACTTCCGGCCCATCCTTGGACACTGTGCTATCTAACCTCCAAACGAGCTTCAATGCCATACAACACTCCTTCCGTGGCCTCCAACTGCTCTTAAACGCTAGTAAAACCAAATGCATGCTTTTCAACCGTTCGCTGCCTGCACCCGCACGCCTGACCAGCATCACCACCCTGGATGGTTCCGACCTTGAATATGTGGACATCTATAAGTACCTAGGTGTCTGGCTAGACTGTAAACTCTCCTTCCAGACTCATATCAAACATCTCCAATTGAAAATGAAAATCAAGAATCGGCTTTCTATTCCGCAACAAAGCCTCCTTCACTCACGCCGCCAAACTTACCCTAGTAAAACTGACTATCCTACCGATCCTCGACTTCGGCGATGTCATCTACAAAATTGCTTCCAACACTCTACTCAGCAAACTGGATGCAGTTCATCACAGTGCCATCCGTTTTGTCACTAAAGCACCTTATACCACCCACCACTGCGACTTGTATGCTCTAGTCGGCTGGCCCTCGCTACATATTCGTCGCCAGGCCCACTGGCTCCAGGTCATCTATAAGTCCATGCTAGGTAAAGCTCCGCCTTATCTCAGTTCACTGGTCACGATGGCAACACCCATCCGTAGCACGCGCTCCAGCAGGTGTATCTCACTGATCATCCCTAAAGCCAACACCTCATATGGCCGCCTTTCGTTCCAGTTCTCTGCTGCCTGTGACTGGAACGAATTGCAAAAATCGCTAAAGTTGGAGACTTTTATCTCCCTCACCAACTTCAAACATCTGCTATCTGAGCAGTTAACCGATCGCTGCAGCTGTACATAGTCTATCGGTAAATAGCCCACCCATTTTTACCTACCTCATCCCCATACTGTTTTTATTTATTTACTTTTCTGCTCTTTTGCACACCAATATCTCTACCTGTACATGACCATCTGATCATTTATCACTCCAGTGTTATTAATCTGCAAAATTGTAATTATTCGCCTACCTCCTCATGCCTTTTGCACACAATGTATATAGACTCCCCTTTTTTTTCCTACTGTGTTATTGACTTGTTAATTGTTTACTCCATGTGTAACTCTGTGTTGTCTGTTCACACTGCTATGCTTTATCTTGGCCAGGTCGCAGTTGCAAATGAGAACTTGTTCTCAACTAGCCTACCTGGTTAAATAAAGGTTAAATATATATATTTTTTGTTAAAGTACATGATGACCTGCTTGATAGCGGCTAGTGAGCCTCGTACATGATGACCTGCTTGATAGCGGCTAGTGAGCCTCGTACATGATGACCTGCTTGATAGCGGCTAGTGAGCCTCGTACATGATGACCTGCTTGATAGCGGCTAGTGAGCCTCGTACATGATGACCTGCTTGATAGCGGCTAGTGAGCCTCGTACATGATGACCTGCTTGATAGCGGCTAGTGAGCCTCGTACATGATGACATGTGTATTGTACAGTATGCATATTAGTACAAGCCTTGGTCTTGTGTTAGGTCTCATTGTCAGTGTTACTGGACGTGTAATTGACACACCTTCCCCACACACAACGCATATTCTGACAAAAGATCAGTGAAATCGGAAGAAACACGGAAGAAAATGATTCCTTTATTTATTTTTTTACTTTGGGAGCGACGACAGAAGAGCGCTCTTTCTCTGCAGCTTAGTTCCTGGAATAAACAAGACTTTGATCACCTGGGCTCAGAACATCAGGCTTATCATTCCTGTCAGCCTTAAAGAATAAATACCACAGCGGGACCCACCTGTTGTACCATTCACTTTCATGTGTTGACAGCAAAGTCCATTTAATTATGTTGCCTCTGCTTCTTCATTTGGGTTTTTCAAACTATGGGAAAAGAAAAGCAGCTGCAGCTCCTGCATGCTGTATAGTATCATTATATCCTGCCTGTTTGGCCCTGTCCGGGAGTATTGTCGGACAAGGCCATAGTGTCTCCCGACCCCTCCTGTCTCAGCCTCCAGTATTTATGCTGCAGTAGTTTATGTGTCAGGGGGCTAGGGTCAGTCTGTTATATCTGGAGTATTTCTCATGTCTTATTTGGTGTCCTGTGTGAATTTAAGTATGCTCTCTCTAATTCTCTTTCTTTCTCTCTTTCTTTCTCTCTCTCTCTCTCGGAGGAGGATCTGAGCCCTAGGACCATGCCTCAGGACTACCTTGCCTGATGACTCCTTGCTGTCCCCAGTCCAACTGGTCATGCTGCTGCTCCAGTTTCAACTGTTCTGCCTGCGACTATGGAACCCTGACCTGTTCACTGGACATGCTACCTAGTCCCGGACATGCTGTTTTCGACTCTCTCGCTACCACACCTGCTGTCTTCGGCTTGTCACCAAAAGCACTCACAATCCTGTCGGGCTGTATTACCGCCTGGTACGGCAACTGCTCCGCCCACAACCATAAAGCTCTCCAAAGGGTAGTGAGGTCTGCACAACGCATCACCGGGGGCAAACTACCTGCCCTCCAGGACACCTACACCACCTGATGTCACAGGAAGGCCATAAAGATCATCAAGGACAACAACCACCTGAGCCACTGCCTGTTCACCCCGCTATCATCCAGAAGGTGAGGTCAGTACAGGTGCATCAAAGCAGGGACCAAGAGACTGAAAAACAGCTTCTATCTCAAGGCCATCAGACTGTTAAACCGCCACCACTAACATTAAGTGGTAGCTGCCAACAAACTGACTCAACTACAGCCACTTTAATAATGGGAATTGTACCGGTATGTAAAAAATGTATCACTAGCCACTTTAAACAATGCCACTTAATATAATGTTTACATACCCTACATTACTCATCTCATATGTATATACTGTACTCTATACCATCTACTGCATCTTGCCATCTTTATGTAATACATGTATCACTATCCACTTTAAACAATGCCACTTTTATGTTTACATACCCTACATTACTCATCTCATATGTACAGTATATACTGTACTCGATACCATCTACTGCATCTTTCCTATGCCGCTCTGTACCATCACTCATTCATATATCTTTATGTACATATTCTTTATTCCTTTACACTTGTGTGTATAAGGTAGTTGTTGTGGAATTGTTAGGTTAGATTACTCATTGGTTATTACTGCATTGTCGGAACTAGAAGCACAAGCATTTCGCTACACTCGCATTAACATCTGCTAACCATGTGTATGTGACAAATAAATTTGAATTTAAAATTTGAACTCTGAATGATCGGCTTTGAAAAGCCAACTGACATTTACTCCTCTACAACCACTGTGATTATTATTATTTGACCCTGCTGATCATCTATGAATATTTGAACATGTTGGCCATGTTCTGTTATAATCTCCACCCGGCACAGCCAGAAGAGGACTGGACACCCCTCAGAGCCTGGTTCCTCTCTAGGTTTCTTCCTATGTCCTGGTCTTTCTAGGGAGTTTTTCCTAGCCACTGTGCTTCTACATCTGCATTGCTTACTGTTTAGGGTTTTAGACTGGGTTTCTGTATAGCACTTTGTGACATTGGCTGATGTAAAAAGGGCTTCATAAATACATTTGATTGATTGTGTAAACCCAATCTCCCCTGGGACCTGGGAAACCAACTGTTTTTTACTTCACAGGTTGAGCCCTGCTCTTGATCGTCTGACGGACAGAATTTGGTCAAATGTAAAAGTTGACGTCATGAGGTAATCTTTAGTAAAAACTACACTGCATAGTTCCATCAGAATATCAAAAAGCCCTTTCAGTTGTATAATAGGGAAAGAATAGAGAGATCTGTTGGATTCCAGCACCTTGGTACCTTAGTTCTTGATTTACAAAAAAGTAATGACAATCCATTAGGAGCGGTCTTAGACGTGACTGGTGTTGATACCAAGGCTACCCTCAGTTATCTCCCTCTATTAGTATGGCCCTGCTGTCAAAAGAGGCCAGGGCGAAGAGAATGATCCATTTCCAGCCACAGCCAAGGACTGGCAGGGTCGAAAGAGTCTGAGGGCCACCAGGGAGGAGCAGGAGCAGCCCAGGGTCCTCCACAGAGTCACAGAACCCCACACTGATAAATGACCACAAAGCACTATAGCTACTGACCCCCCCTGCTGACCCCCCCTGCTGACCCCTGTCCTGCCCACCCCTTTCTCCCTGACACAAATCTCCACCAGGGCCACCACCAGGCCCACCACCACTGGCCCAGCACCACGACCACCAGGCCCACCACCAGGCCCAGCACCACGACCACCAGGCCCAGCACCACCAGGCCCAGCACCATGACCACCACGACCACCAGGCCCACCACCAGGCCCACCACCACCAGGCCCAGCACCATGATCACCAGGCCCACCACCACCACCAGGCCCCTCCACCACCACCAGGCCCAGCACCACGACCACCAGGCACACCACCACCAGGCTCAGCACCACGACCACTAGGCCCACCACCACCAGGCCCAGCACCACAACCACCAGGCCCACCACCACAAGGCCCAGCACCATGACCACCAGGCCCACCACCACCAGGCCCAGCACCACAACCACCAGGCCCAGCACCAAATCAAATCAAATCAAATCAAATTTATTTATATAGCCCTTCGTACATCAGCTGATATCTCAAAGTGCTGTACAGAAACCCAGCCTAAAACCCCAAACAGCAAGCAATGCAGGTGGAGAAGCACGGTGGCTAGGAAAAACTCCCTAGAAAGGCCAATACCTAGGAAGAAACCTAGAGAGGAACCAGGCTATGTGGGGTGGCCAGTCCTCTTCTGGCTGTGCCGGGTGGAGATTATAACAGAACATGGTCAAGATGTTCAATGTTCATAAATGACCAGCATGGTCGAATAATAATAAGGCAGAACAGTTGAAACTAGAGCAGCAGCACAGTCAGGTGGAAGTTTAAACTGGAGCAGCAGCATGGCCAGGTAGACTGGGGACAGCAAGGAGTCATCATGTCAGGTAGTCCTGGGGCATGGTCCTAGGGCTCAGGTCAGTTGAAACTGGAACAGCAGCATGGCCAGGTGGACTGGGGACAGCAAGGAGTCATCATGTCAGGTAGTCCTGGGGCATGGTCCTAGGGCTCAGGTCCTCCGAGAGAGAGAAAGAAAGAGAGAAGGAGAGAATTAGAGAACGCACACTTAGATTCACACAGGACACCGAATAGGACAGGAGAAGTACTCCAGATATAACAAACTGACCCCAGCCCCCCGACACATAAACTACTGCAGCATAAATACTGGAGGCTGAGACAGGAGGGGTCAGGAGACACTGTGGCCCCATCCGAGGACACCCCCGGACAGGGCCAAACAGGAAGGATATAACCCCACCCACTTTGCCAAAGCACAGCCCCCACACCACAACCACCAGGCCCAGAACCACCAGGCCCACCACCACCAGGCCCAGAACCACCAGGCCCACCACCACCATGCCCAGCACCACCAGGCCCACCACCACCAGGCCCCCCACCACCATGCCCAGCACCACCACCATGCCCAGGACCACCACCAGACTTAGCACCTCCACCAGGCCCAGCACCTCCACCAGGTCCAGCACCTCCACCAGGTCCAGCACCCCCACCAGGCCCAGCACCACCACCAGGCCCACCACCACCAGGCCTACGACCACCACCAGGCCCCTCCACCAGGCCCAGCACCACCACCAGGCCCCTCCACCAGGCCTACGACCACCACCAGGCCCCTCCACCAGGCCCAGCACCTCCACCAGACCCAGCACCACCACCAGACCCAGCACCACCACCAGGCCCAGCACCACCACCAGGCCCACCACCACCAGGCCTACGACCACCACCAGGCCCCTCCACCAGGCCCCTCCACCAGGCCTACGACCACCACCAGGCCCCTCCACCAGGCCCAGCACCTCCACCAGGCCCAGCACCACCACCAGGCCCCTCCACCAGGCCCAGCACCTCCACCAGGCCCAGCACCTCCACCAGGCCCAGCACCACCACCAGGCCCCTCCACCAGGCCCAGCACCTCCACCAGGCCCCTCCACCAGGCCTACGACCACCACCAGGCCCCTCCACCAGGTCCAGCACCTCCACCAGGCCCAGCACCACCACCAGGCCCCTCCACCAGGCCCAGCACCACCACCAGGCCCCTCCACCAGGCCCAGCACCTCCACCAGGCCCCACCACCAGGCCTACGACCACCACAAGGCCCCTCCACCAGGCCCAGCACCACCACCAGGCCCACCACCACCAGGCCTACGACCACCACCAGGCCCCTCCACCAGGCCCAGCACCACCACCAGGCCCCTCCACCAGGCCTACGACCACCACCAGGCCCCTCCACCAGGCCCTGCACCACCACCAGGCCCCTCCACCAGGCCCAGCACCACCTCCACCAGGTCCAGCACCTCCACCAGGCCTACGACCACCACCAGGCCCCTCCACCAGGCCCAGCACCACCACCAGGCCCCTCCACCAGGCCTACGACCACCACCAGGCCCCTCCACCAGGCCCAGCACCTCCACCAGACCCAGCACCACCACCAGACCCAGCACCACCACCAGGCCCACCACCACCAGGCCTACGACCACCACCAGGCCCCTCCACCAGGCCCAGCACCTCCACCAGGCCCCTCCACCAGGCCTACGACCACCACCAGGCCCCTCCACCAGGCCCAGCACCTCCACCAGGCCCAGCACCACCACCAGGCCCCTCCACCAGGCCCAGCACCTCCACCAGGCCCAGCACCTCCACCAGGCCCAGCACCACCACCAGGCCCCTCCACCAGGCCCAGCACCTCCACCAGGCCCCTCCACCAGGCCTACGACCACCACCAGGCCCCTCCACCAGGTCCAGCACCTCCACCAGGCCCAGCACCACCACCAGGCCCCTCCACCAGGCCCAGCATCACCACCAGGCCCCTCCACCAGGCCCAGCACCTCCACCAGGCCCCACCACCAGGCCTACGACCACCACCAGGCCCCTCCACCAGGCCCAGCACCACCACCAGGCCCACCACCACCAGGCCTACGACCACCACCAGGCCCCTCCACCAGGCCCAGCACCACCACCAGGCCCCTCCACCAGGCCTACGACCACCACCAGGCCCCTCCACCAGGCCCAGCACCACCACCAGGCCCCTCCACCAGGCCCAGCACCACCTCCACCAGGTCCAGCACCTCCACCAGGCCTACGACCACCACCAGGCCCCTCCACCAGGTCCAGCACCTCCACCAGGCCCCTCCACCAGGCCTACGACCACCACCAGGCCCCTCCACCAGGCCTACAAACACCACCAGGCCCCTCCACCAGGTCCACCACCACCACCAGGCCCCTCCACCATGCCCAGCACCTCCACCAGGCCCAGCATCACCTATTGTTTTATCCATGAGGTGGAAAACAGAGGCTATTGGTCCACTAATGATTTATTCCACAGAACGAGCACTATTGCACATGATGACACTGAAGAAGAAGAGATGAAGAAATAATTATATAGCCACCTAACAATAAAACTATGTCAATGTCTTCTGTGTTGGATTGGAGCTCAGTAGACGTGTTGAAGTTAGTGGACAGAGGATGAACCCATTCACCCATCATCCCTTTATCCTCGTCCCTGAGCACAGTGGAGAGTGGAGCTAGGAGAAATTCATTAACACCTCTCCCTGTAGCTCAATCAGGGGGCTATTTGAATGGAAGCTCCTTTACTTTGCACAGTATACGGTGTCTACACTCATTACGGAACAAATGAGATATTCATTCAGAGGGGAACAAGTGCAGGAAAGTAGAAACATCGCTAAGCACTGGTTTCAGATCAGCTATCCCTGCCACACTATTCCCCCCCCCCTCCCCCTCCCCCAACCATACAGAAATAGGACGAAGACAAACGCTCATTCTCAAACAGAGTGAGGGTGGGAAATGTATGGTTGAAACAGCCCCATTGGGAGCGATGTAAAACAGGTGGGAGGCAGGGAGCAAGAGAAGATCAAAGCTTGATTATTCTCCCTGCACATCCAGTAGCTAATAGAGCAATTTGTCTCAACATCTGCTAAAAGGCCTGGCGAGGCTGCACTGAGAGAATGCTGAATGTGCCTGCTAGTAGAGGCACAAGCTTAAAAAGGCAACGTTAGTTCAGGTGACTACTTAAACCGCTGGGATTCGTTGAGGTGAGCAGGTACATTATACTGTAAGATGGTCTGTTGGCAGAATCTTGGAATCTTTTCTCATTCCCTTCCATTGCTCAAATTCATGGCCTGGTTGAGTGAATCAGGTGCTACTGTGTTATCCTATGGCTGGATCTATTAATAAGTCAACTGCCTTCATGGGGGTGGTAGTTATCCACCCATTCCCAAGTGGTGGATAAAGTACTCAATTCTCATACTGGAGGAAAAGTAAAGATACCTTCATAGAAAATGACTCAAGTAAAAAGTGAGAGTCACCCAGTAAAATAATACTACAGTAAAAGTCTAACATTATTTGTTTTTAAATATACTTAGTAAACTAAAAGTAAAAATTGTCAAAAAATATAAAATAGTAAATGAAAGATACTGCAAAACAACGACTTAAGTAGTACTTTAAAGTACTTTTCCTTAAGTACTTTACACCATCGCCTCCCATGAGACAGAGGCCTGGCACCATAGACCCTATACAGTGCCTTGCGAAAGTATTCGGCCCCTGTTACGATCAATTAGGAGTGGTGGTGGGTGGAATCAGGCGCAGAGAGCAGGGTTCAGTCTTTCCTTAAAATTTATTCCCCAGTGCAACAAAACAGTCACGCCAACACACAATAGGTTGCCGGTCCAAACAACAGGACAAAATAGTCCGGAGAATAAATGTACAAATAACTCACACCATCAAACACAGAGTAACACAAACAAGCCCGCACAAATACCCAGCAGGCCTAGTGCCATTAAATACCATACAAACAAACCCTAATACAAAACAGGTGTACCCAATTACCCAATAACCAAAAACAAACGGAAAGGAAATCGATGGCAGCTAATAGGCCGGCGACGACGACCGCCGAGCACCGCCCGAACAGGAAGAGGCACCGTCTTCGGCAAGGTTCGTGACAGTACCCCCCCCCTGACGCGCGGCTCCCGCAGCGCGCCGACCCCGGCCTCGAGGACGACCCGGAGGACGAGGCGCAGGGCGATCCGGGTGGAGGCGATGGAAATCCCTCAAGAGGGAAGGATCTAAAATGTCCCTCCCCGGTACCCAGCACCTCTCCTCCGGACCGTACCCCTCCCAGTCCACGAGGTACTGCAGGCCCCTCACCCGGCGTCTCGAGTCCAGAATAGCTCGTACTGTGTACGCCGGGGACCCCTCGATGTCCAGAGGGGGTGGAGGGACCTCCGGTACCTCACTGTCTTGTAGGGGACCAGCTACCACCGGCCTGAGGAGAGACACATGAAACGAGGGGTTAATACGATAATAAGAGGGAAGTTGCAATCTATAACACACCTCGTTTATCCTCCTCAGGACTTTAAATGGCCCCACACACTGCGGCCCCAGCTTCCGGCAGGGCAGGCGGAGGGGCAGGTTTCGGGTCGAGAGCCAGACCCTGTCCCCTGGTGCGAACACCGGGGCCTCGCTGCGGTGGCGGTCAGCGTCTCTCTTCTGCCGTTCACTGGCCTGCCTGAGAGAATCCTGGACTGCCCGCCAGGTCTCTCTAGAGCGCTGTACCCACTCCTCCACCGCAGGAGCCTCGGTCTGACTCTGATGCCACGGAGCCAGGACCGGCTGGTAGCCCAGTACGCATTCGAATGGCGACATATTCGTGGACGAATGTCGAAGAGAGTTCTGGGCCAACTCTGCCCACGGGACGTACCTCGCCCATTCTCCTGGCCGGTCCTGGCAATACGACCTCAGAAACCTGCCCACTTCCTGGTTTACTCTCTCCACCTGCCCATTACTTTCGGGGTGATAACCAGAGGTAAGGCTGACCGAGATCCCCAGACGCTCCATAAACGCCTTCCAAACCCGAGACGTGAACTGGGGACCCCGATCGGAGACGATATCCTCTGGAACCCCATAGTGCCGGAAGACGTGGATAAATAGGGTCTCTGCAGTCTGTAGGGCCGTAGGGAGACCAGGCAATGGGAGGAGACGGCAGGACTTAGAGAACCGATCCACAACGACCAGAACGGTAGTGTTCCCCTGAGATGGGGGAAGATCAGTAAGGAAATCTACCGAGAGATGGGACCATGGCCGTTGTGGAACCGGGAGGGGCTGTAACTTCCCTCGAGGAAGGTGCCTAGGAGCCTTACTCTGGGCGCATACCGAACAGGAAGAGACATAGAGCCTCACATCCCTAGCTAAGGTGGGCCACCAGTATTTCCCCCTAAGACCCCGCACTGTCCTATCAATCCCCGGATGACCCGTAGACGGTAGTGTGTGGGCCCACCGAATCAACTTATCACGGACACCAAGCGGTACGTAACTTCTACCAGTCGGACACTGTGTAGGCGCAGGTTCAACCCTCAACGCTCGCTCGATGTCCGCGTCCACCTCCCATACCACTGGGGCCACCAGCCGAGAGGCTGGAAGGATGGGAGTGGGTTCGATGGCCCGGTCCTCGGTGTCATAGAGACGGGACAGCGCGTCGGCCTTAGTGTTGAGGGAACCTGGTCTGTAAGAGATCGTAAATCTAAAACGTGTAAAGAACATGGCCCACCTAGCCTGACGCGGATTCAGTCTCCTCGCTGCTCGAATATACTCCAGATTACAGTGGTCAGTCCAGATGAGAAAAGGGTGTTTAGCCCCCTCTAGCCAGTGTCTCCACACCTTCAGGGCTTTTACCATAGCTAGTAACTCCCGGTCCCCCACATCATAGTTCCGCTCCGCCGGACCCAGCTTCTTAGAAAAGAAAGCGCAGGGACGGAGCTTCGGTGGCGTACCCGAGCGCTGAGACAGCACGGCTCCAACCCCAGCCTCGGACGCATCCACCTCCACTATGAATGCTAACGAAGGGTCCGGATGCGCCAACACGGGAGCCCCAGTGAACAGTGCCTTCAACTGGTTGAAGGCTCCATCAGCCTCTGCTGACCACTGCAGACGCACCGGCCCCCCCTTTAGCAGTGAGGTAATGGGCGCCGCTACTTGGCCAAAACCCCGGATAAACCTCCGGTAGTAATTGGCAAACCCTAAAAATCGCTGCACCTCCTTTACCGTGGTCGGAGTCGGCCAATTACGCACGGCGTTAACGCGGTCACACTCCATCATCATCCCCGAGCTGGAAATGCGATAACCCAGGAAGGAAACGGCTGGTTTGGAGAACACACATTTCTCAGCCTTTACGTATAGGTCATGCTCCAGCAGTCGCCCAAGAACCCTGCGCACCAGGGAAACATGCGCGGCGCGTGTGGCAGAATAAATCAAGATGTCATCAATATACACTACCACACCCTGCCCGTGCAAGTCCCTGAGAATCTCATCTAGAAAGGATTGGAAGACGGCTGGAGCATTCATCAACCCATACGGCATGACGAGGTACTCATAGTGGCCTGATGTGGTACTAAACGCTTATTCCACTCGTCTCCTCCCCGAATACGCACCAGATTATACGCGCTCCTGAGGTCCAGTTTTGTGAAGAAACGCGCTCCGTGGAATGATTCCACCGCCGTAGCGATGAGAGGTAGCGGATAACTAAAACCCACTGTGATCGAATTGAGACCTCGATAATCAATGCACGGACGCAGACCTCCCTCCTTTTTCCTCACAAAAAAGAAACTTGAGGAGACGGGTGACATGGAGGGCCGAATGTACCCCTGTCTCAGAGCTTCCATGACATATGTTTCCATAGCCACCGTCTCCTCCTGTGACAGCGGGTACACATGACTCCGGGGAAGTGCAGCGTTCTCCTGGAGGTTTATCACGCAATCCCACCGTCGATGAGGTGGTAATTTGGTCGCCCTCTTCTTACTAAAAGCGATAGCCAAATCGGCATATTCTGGGGGAATGCGCACGGTGGAAACCTGGTCTGGACTCTCCACCGTCGTGGCACCGATGGAAACTCCTATACACCTCTCTGAACACTCGTCTGACCACCCCTTAAGAGCCCCCTGTTTCCAGGAAATAAGGGGATTGTGAATAGCCAGCCAGGGAACCCCCAACACCACCGGAAACCCAGGTGAATCAATAAGGTAGAAACTGATCCTCTCCCTATGATTCCCCTGCGTTACCATGTCCAGCGGAATCGTGGCCTCCCTGACCAACCCTGACCCTAACGGTCGGCTATCTAAGGAGTGCACGGGGACAGGTGGGTCTATCTGTACTAACGTAATACCCAATTTACGGGCGAGTCCACGATCCATAAAACTCCCAGCTGCGCCTGAATCGACTAGCGCCTTATGCTGAAGAGAGGGGAAAAACGCAGGAAAAAAAATTAACAAAAACATGTTAAGAGCTGGAAGGTGGAATTAACAGGACCCCTTCTGAACGCCCGCGGGCAGCTAGCAGGTTGTCCAATCGAATAGACATGTCTATTAGTTCATCCAGGGAGAGAGTTGTGTCCCTGCAAGCTAGCTCCCGGCGGACGTCCTCCCGGAGACTACACCGGTAATGGTCCATCAGGGCCCTGTCATTCCACCCAGCACCAGCAGCTAGGGTCCTAAACTCCAATGCGACCTTTTGCCACATTTCAGGCTTCAAACATAAAGATATAAAACTGTATTTTTTTGTGAAGAATCAACAACAAGTGGGACACAATCATGAAGTGGAACGACATTTATTGGCTATTTCAAACTTTTTTAACAAATCAAAAACTGAAAAATTGGGCGTGCAAAATTATTCAGCCCCTTTACTTTCAGTGCAGCAAACTCTCTCCAGAGGTTCAGTGAGGATCTCTGAATGATCCAATGTTGACCTAAATGACTAATGATGATAAATACAATCCACCTGTGTGTAATCAAGTCTCTGTATAAATGCACCTGCACTGTGATAGTCTCAGAGGTCCGTTAAAAGCGCAGAGAGCATCATGAAGAACAAGGAACACACCAGGCAGGTCCGAGATACTGTTGTGAAGAAGTTTAAAGCCGGATTTGGATACAAAAAGATTTCCCAAGCTTTTAACATCCCAAGGAGCACTGTGCAAGCGATAATATTGAAATGGAAGGAGTATCAGACCACTGCAAATCTACCAAGACCTGGACGTCCCTCTAAACTTTCAGCTCATACAAGGAGAAGACTGATCAGAGATGCAGCCAAGAGGCCCATGATCACTCTGGATGAACTGCAGAGATCTACAGCTGAGGTGGGAGACTCTGTCCATAGGACAACAATCAGTCGTATATTGCACAAATCTGGCCTTTATGGAAGAGTGGCAAGAAGAATGCCATTTCTTAAAGATATCCATAAAACGTGTCGTTTAAAGTTTGCCACAAGCCACCTGGGAGACACACCAAACATGTGGAAGAAGGTGCTCTGGTCAGATGAAACCAAAATTGAATGCAAAACGTTATGTTTGGCGTAAAAGCAACACAGCTCATCACCCTGAACACACCATCCCCACTGTCAAACATGGTGGTGGCAGCATCATGGTTTGGGCCTGCTTTTCTTCAGCAGGGACAGGGAAGATGGTTAAAATTGATGGGAAGATGGATGGAGCCAAATACAGGACCATTCTGGAAGAAAACCTGATGGAGTCTGCAAAAGACCTGAGACTGGGACGGAGATTTGTCTCCCAACAAGACAATGATCCAAAACATAAAGCAAAATCTACAATGGAATGGTTCAAAAATAAACATATCCAGGTGTTAGAATGGCCAAGTCAAAGTCCAGACCTGAATCCAATCGAGAATCTGTGGAAAGAACTGAAAACTACTGTTCACAAATGCTCTCCATCCAACCTCACTGAGCTCGAGCTGTTTTGCAAGGAGGAATGGGAAAAAATGTCAGTCTCTCGATGTGCAAAACTGATAGAGACATACCCCAAGCGACTTACAGCTGTAATCGCAGCAAAAGGTGGCGCTACAAAGTATTAAATTAAGGGGGCTGAATAATTTTGCACGCCCAATTTTTCCGTTTTTGATTTGTTAAAAAAGTTTGAAATATCCAATAAATGTCGTTCCACTTCATGATTGTGTCCCATTTGTTGTTGATTCTTCACAAAAAAAGTTTTGAAGCCTGAAATGTGGCAAAAGGTCTCAAAGTTCAAGGGGGCCGAATACTTTCGCAAGGCACTGTACAGTAGCCCATAGGGCCTCTGGTAAAAAAGTCACCATACACCCTATACAGTAGCCCATAGGCCTCTGGTAAAAAAGTCACCATACACCCTATACAGTAGCCCATAGGCCTCTGGTAAAAAAGTAGTGCGCTATTTTATGTAGGGAGTAGGGTGCCATTTGAGATGTGACCAATGATCCTGAATGTTGATGACAGACAGGGTGTCATGGTGTCTGGGAGCTGAATTCCCCCATGGCAGGCTGCAGACTTTGTCAGACTGATGCTGTTTGTTTGTTGTTGGCTGCCAGTGTCATTGGCTCATCAGCAAGTCCCTGCAAACCTGGCGCTGCGCATAATTACGTGTGATTGCATTTGGATACCAAGTCCGCTTAATGTCGTTACTTATTATTAACTACAGAAGATAAGACGCAGGAAGTCGGTAAATGCCAGTAACTGTACCCATTTCTTTCACTGTAAAACAGTGCTTGTTAGATTCCGTGTGTATTTATTTGGCTTAGAGTCCATGTTAATAAATCTTATTTGCATTGCTTCTGTTCTCTTGCACAATAACAAATCCCTCAATTGGGATCGATTCAGAAAGCCTTCAGTTCTGAACTGGGGCATGTCGATTATGATTCCAGTCACACAAGAATGTGAATGATTTCTAAATATTTCTTGAATGCAAATGGGATTAAAAGGAGATTTGGCAGTCGTAGTGGAACCCGGAGAATGACTGGTCGTTATGAATATTGCGTATGTGATTAGATGCACTTTCCACTGTTATAACATCCATCCATTGTTATATTTAATGTAGTGTTGTGCCATGTGTAACTATGTATTCTGCTCTCTTGTCCAGGGCCCACTTGAACAAAAGATGTAAACCTCAATGTGATTTCTCTGGTTAAATAAAGGATGAATACAATTTTAAGCGATTGACTCCAAATGGCTTGTTAGCTCGCCTATATCGGCTTTATGCAAAGGGGCGGAAAAGCATGGCAAAAAGAGTGGTTCAACAATCTCCTGAAGATTCTGCATATGATCAGGTAAATAAAACTACAAAAGCTACACACTTTTTACCTAGCGTAACTGTAATCTGTAATATCCTGTTCTAATAGCGAAAGAAAATCAAAAGTCATTTTTTTGCAAGACAGACAAGAGTAAAGCCTTCATCTCATAATCTCTGGCTGTGTCTGAAATGGTTCCCTATATAGTGCACTACAGCCCTATGGGCCCTTGTCAAAAATAGTGCACTACAGCCCTATGGGCTCTCGTCAAAAGTAGTGCACTACAGCCCTATGGGCCCTCGTCAAAAATTGTGCACTACAGCCCTATGGGCCCTCGTCAAAAGTAGTGCACTACAGCCCTATGGGCCCTCGTCAAAAGTAGTGCAGTACATAGGGAACCATTTCAGACACAGCCTCTCACTTGCTGCTGGCACATGGAGAGATGAGTCTCAGCAAGGGGTTGTGACCTATAAGGACAAAATGCTTCTGGCACATTTTTTGGCAACTCATAACATGTATTTTGGTGAGTATGTGTCATTTCTTGTATTTATACCAATTGGCTTCTCACATGGACATTGCACAGTATGTGAACAAATTATTATCCTTAATTGCTTGAGGACGTTCTCCCCTGCCACGCACTCTTGCCTGTCCAGCAAGACAGAATATTAATAAATAGCAATAATACATTTCATTTGTAGCCTAGGTAGGTAGCCTCGCGGTTAAAGCTTTGGTCCAGTAACTGTTGCTTGTTTGAATACCTGAGTCATCAAGGTGGAACATCTGTCTGTGTCCTTGAGCAAGGAACTTAACTTAATCCCTAACCTTAACCCTAACCTTAACCCTAACCCTAACTGTAACACTAACCTTAACCCTAACTCTAACCCTAACCTTAACCCCTAACCTTAACCCTAACCCATAACCTTAACCCTAACCCCTAACCTTAACCCCTAACCCTAACCCCTAACCCCTAACCCCTAACCTTAATCTTAACCTTAACCCTAACCTTAACCTTAACCCTAACCCCTAACCTTAACCCTAACCCCTAACGTTAACCCTAACCCTAACCCTAACCCTAACCTTAACCATAACCCCTAACCTTAACCCCTAACCTTAACCTTAACCCTAACCGCTAAACCTAACCTTAACCCTAACCTTAACCCTAACCCCGAACCCTAACCGTAACCACAACCCCTAACCTCAACCCTAACCCTAACCCCTAACCCTAACTTGCTGCATTGGCGCTCTACTAATATGGCTGACTCTGTAAAACAACACATTTCACTGCACCTATCTGGTGTAAGTGACAAAAATCCTATCTAGTTATTCTGAAGCTCTACTTAGGCAACAAAAAAAATAACATTTATAATCAAGGCAGATAAAATAACTAGGTTCAGCATCTTGTCATAGGAGACATAGTATCTTAGATAAACGTGTTTCGGAAGGTTCTTTGTATGTCCACATTTTGGTTCCAGGTAGAACTGTTTTGGGTTCCACCCTCTGTGGAAAGGGTTCTACATGGAACACAAAACAGTTCTACTTGGAACTAAAAGGGTTCTACCTTGAACCAAAAAGGGTTCTTCAAAGGGGACAGCCAAAGAACCCTTTTAAAACCCAGACGGGGAAAAAACAAATTCTAAGAGTGCAGGAGGGAGGAGGGACTCTGAACCTGTAAACATGTGAATGACAGGAGTCTGCTAAACTGAGGCCAGCATGTTAATGTTGCCATATCCAGAAATAAACTTAGCTGGTGAACTGATAGCAACAGATTGTCGCATGCAAGGATGGGAGATTTGGCTTGATTCTGACAGACAGGCTAACAGACGGGCTTGCCGTGGTGCTTGCCATTCTGTATTTATACCCACAAGTCTGTAGGGATTGTGCATGCCCACCACAGCCACCACCGCCCCCACTCCCTGTACCCAGCCTCCACCCACTGCCAGAACTAGGGCTTTGGTGTGCTGCTCTGTTCTGTTGTGTTCTAGAAAATAGATTTTAGTGTCTGTGTCGCCAAATCTACATCACAATGAAAGTAAGCAGGAGATAGAATTGTTCAGCCTTGGCAGTCGGATTCAAGTTGAGGTACTGAGCCAACAAGTGCCATTCAGATCTCTAAAATACAAGATGTACAACAAACAAACATCTCTCCAAATAATTTGAAGCTGAAAAGGGTATTGGCTGAATTCTTTCTCAACAACAACATCCACACTGCAATCTTAATCATTTGAAATGAAATAATCCCATTTTGTTGTGTTCCTTTGCCATGTTGTTCAATCAGAGAGCCAAGAGGACACGCTTGGTGGGCGATAGCATCGTCTCTGGCAAGCAAGGGGACAGGGTCTGTCATCTATCTTACCATAAGTCTTGTCCCTGGGTGAATTTACACAGCCAGTGACAATACAGGGGCCTTCGCAGGCATCAACCTTGAGAAGGATGTCATTGCATCCTACAAGCCTAGCGAGCTGTGAAAAGAACGGCGTGTATATAACAGCCATTTCAGAACTGTGGCTTGACTGACATCCAGTAGGCCATAGTTTTAACCCTGATTCATCGCCTTGTGTCACCGGCATTATGGGAAAAATGTGCTTCAGGGTACTTTGCAGGCATTGAAGACACCATACTGTTGCTGTAAACCCACATACAACAAGTGCAGCATGTGTAGAAGAAGATTGTGCTGATTTTGGGCAGTGTATCTCCAAGCTTGAAGATCACAGTGAAGGAAGGAAGTGGTAGGAGGACAGAAAGATGTAGAGAGTAAAGAGAGGAGGGGATGAAGAGATTTACTGAGTAAAGCTCTGAATCTTCATGAGGCGAATTATGTTATGAGTGGTTGCTGTTCTGTGTCACCATGCTGCCTACTCCCTCAATACCCTGGCTGTTCTGTGTCATCATGTTGCCTACTCCCTCAATACCCTGGCTGTTCTGTGTCATCATGTTGCCTACTCCCTCAATACCCTGGCTGTTCTGTGTCACCATGCTGCCTACTCCCTCAATACGCTGGCTGAATCCAAGACAAAACCAGGACACAGTTTGTCTCACAACAGGATGAACAAAAGGACATCAGGGCCTGTATCACAAAGAGTCTCAGAATAGGAGTGCTGATCTGGGATCACCACCATCCCCCGTCCCATCCATACTCTCATTCATAATGATCAAAAAGGCTAAACTGGTTATAATAAGTATGAAATTAGAGTACAGGGGTACGAGCTACGTTATTTTTTCCTAAGGCAGTTGAAGCTAGCAGTGTTTTGAGATAACTTTTTTAAACGGAGGAGGTATTCTAGTATCTTCACTTTGAACATATCCTTATTGTGCTACTACCTACTGTTTTCTTTCTGTTTGGTGAGCGTTTTGGAATGTTCACAGAAGTGACTGTTTCCTGACGCCATGTTGTTTGACAAATTCTGCATCCGGGTTAAACATAGGAGGTTGTTCTTGGAGACCATGCAATGCCAGCTGGTGACCTTGCTAACTGCACTGGCATTACTGGTGACCTTGGTAACAGCACTAGCATTACTGGTGACCTTGGTAACGGCACTGGCGTTACCGGTGACCTTGGTAACGGCAGTGGCGTTACCGGTGACCTTGGTAACGGCACTGGCGTTACTGTTGACCTTGGTAACGACACTGGCGTTACTGGTGACCTTGGTAACGGCACTGGCATTACTGTTGACCTTGGTAACGGCACTGGCGTTACCGGTGACCTTGGTAACGGCACTGGCGTTACTGTTGACCTTGGTAACGACACTGGCGTTACCGGTGACCTTGGTAACGACACTAGCATTACCGGTGACCTTGGTAACGGCACTGGCGTTACTGTTGACCTTGGTAACGACACTGGCGTTACCGGTGACCTTGGTAACGGCACTGGCGTTACTGTTGACCTTGGTAACGGCACTGGCGTTACTGGTGACCTTGGTAATGACACTGGCGTTACCGGTGACCTTGGTAACGGCACTGGCGTTACTGTTGACCTTGGTAACGGCACTGGCGTTACTGTTGACCTTGGTAACGGCACTGGCGTTACTGGTGACACTACGACCAAAAGGAAAAGAATAACAAAAAATTAAAAATTGAAAGGGAGAAAACAAATGAAAGAGTCAAAACACAAAATAATAGAGTAATGGGCAAGACAGGACAGAAACATAGAAGACAGGACAGAAACATAGAAGACAGGACAGAAACATAGAAGACGGGACAGAAACATACAAGACGGGACAGAAACATACAAGACAGGACAAGACTGGAAAGTCCAAGACAGGACAGAAACATACAAGACAGGACAGAAACATACAAGACAGGACTGGAAAGTACAAGACCGGACAAGACTGGAAAGTACAAGACAGGACAAGACTGGAAAGTCCAAGACAGGACAGAAACATACAAGACAGGACAGAAACATACAAGACAGGACTGGAAAGTACAAGACCGGACAAGACTGGAAAGTACAAGACAGGACAAGACTGGAAAGTCCAAGACAGGACAGAAACATACAAGACAGGACTGGAAAGTCCAAGACAGGATAAGACTGGAAAGTCCAAGAGTGGAAAGTCCAAGACAGGACAAGACTGGAAATTCCAAGACAGGACAAGACTGGAAAGTCCAAGACAGGACAAGACTGGAATGTCCAAGACAGGACAAGACTGGAAAGTCCAAGACAGGACAAGACTGGAATGTCCAAGACAGGACAAGACTGGAAAGTCCAAGACAGGACAAGACCGGAAAGTCCAAGACAGGACAAGACTGGAATGTCCAAGACAGGACAAGACTGGAAATTCCAAGACAGGACAAGACTGGAAAGTCCAAGACAGGACAAGACAGGACTGGAAAGTACAAGACTAATATATAAGCCGGTTACCATAGAGCTGTGAATTAGGAGGAGGCGACATATTAAATGCTGTCTGGGGTTGCTTAGGGGCAATACAAGATACGAATGGTTTCCAAAATGTCATTATAATCTTTCAGTTTGTTATTTAGTTTGATGGTAAATCTCTCCAGGGAGGCCAAGTCAGACAATAAATTAACCAGTATAGCACTGAATCTTTGGACCCCTTGTGTCTCCAAACTTTCACTCCTTTGCAATTTTATAGTGATGCTGGGGGGGGGGGGGGGGGGGGGGGGGGGGAGTATTCAGACCCCTTCCATTTTCTAAAGATTTTGTTACATTATAGCCTTATTCTAAAATTGATACAATTGTTTTCTTCCCTCGTCAATCTATACACAATAACCCGTAAGGACATCACAATGATGTCCCCATAATATCAAGGCGAAAACATGTTTAGACATTTTAGCAAATGTATAAAATAAAAATAAATAAAAAAATACCTTATTCATATAACTATTCAGGTCCTTATTTATATAACTATTCAGGTCCTTATTTATGTAACTATTCAGGTCCTTATTTATATAACTATTCAGGTCCTTATTTATGTAACTATTCAGGTCCTTATTTATATAACTATTCAGGTCCTTATTTATGTAACTATTCAGGTCCTTATTCATATAACTATTCAGGTCCTTATTTATATAACTATTCAGGTCCTTATTTATATAACTATTCAGGTCCTTATTTATATAACTATTCAGGTCCTTATTTATGTAACTATTCAGGTCCTTATTTATATAACTATTCAGGTCCTTATTTATATAACTATTCAGGTCCTTATTTATGTAACTATTCAGGTCCTTATTCATATAACTATTCAGGTCCTTATTTATGTAACTATTCAGGTCCTTTGTTATGAGACTCGAATTTGAGCTCAGGTGCATTTTGTTTCCATTGATCCTCCTTGAGATGTCCCCAAGAACACAGTGTCCTCCATCATTCTTGAATGGAAGAAGTTTGGAACCACCAAGACACTTACTAGAGCTGTCTGCCCGGCCAAACTGAGCAATCGGGGGAGAAGGGCCTTGGTCAGGGAGTCGACTAAGCACACGATGGTCACTCTGACAGAGCTCCTCTGTGGAAATGGGAGAAAATTCCAGAAGGACAACCATCTCTGCAGCACTTTCTGGTAAAGTGGCCAGACGGAAACCACTCCTCAGTAAAAGGCACATGACATCACTCTTGGAGTTTGCCAAAAGGCACCTGAAGTCTCTCAGACCATGAGAAACAAGATTCTCTGGTCTGATGAAACCAAGATTGAACTCTATGGCCTGAATGCCAAGCGTCACGTCTGGAGGAAACCTGGCACCATCCATACAGTGAAGCATGGTGATTGATGTATCATGCTGTGGGGATGTTTTCAGTGGCAGGGACTGGGAGACTAGTCAGGATCGAGGGAAAGATGAACGGAGCAAAGTACAGTGAGATCCATGAGGAAAACCTGCTCCAGAGCGCTCAGGACCTCAGACTGGGGCAAAGGTTCCCCTTCCAACAGGACAACGATCCAAAACACAGAGCCAAGACAACGCAGGAGTGGCTTCGGGACAAGTCTCTGAAAGTCCTTGAGTGGCCCAGCCAGAGCCCTGACTTGAACCCGATTGACCATCTATGAAGAAACCTGAAAATAGCTGTGCAGTGACGCTCCCCATCCAACCTGACAGACTTTGAGAGGATCTGCAGAGAAGAATGGGAGAAACTCCCCAAATACAGGTGTGCCAAGCTTGAAAGCATCATACCCAAGAAGACTCAAGGCTGCAATCGCTTCCAAAGGTGCTTCAACAAAGTACTGAGTAAAGGGTCTGAAAACTTTTGTAAAAGTATTTTTTTTAAATAACATTTGCTAACATTTCTAAAAAACGTGTTTTTGCTTTGTCATTATGGGGTATTGTGTGTAGATTGATGATGAAAAAAAAACATTTCATCCATTTTAGAAGAAGGCTGTAACATAACAAAATGTGGAAAAAGTCAAGGGGTCTGAATACTTTCCGAATGAACTGTAGGTCAAAATGCTGTTCTCCATCAACCTAGAGGAAGTGTAAGGGGAAGGATGACAGTGTTCGGCTCACTCTCTGTGTACTGTGTTGTAGATGTTTGTGAGAGAGGCACAGTGGGGTCTGTGTGTGTATATATATTCCTATGCATGGTAGCATCTCGGAACACGTGTTCTGTGTTCTGTAACTCAGGAGTAATTAAGCAGACAGGTGAGGTAAGACTCACTCCTCGTCTCAAAGACGTCTGAGGTGACATCAAACCGAATACAGTTGATTTTACTATGAATTACAAATGCATTGCATTGACATTACATAATACCAACAGCTTTAATTTAATATTCCCCTTTGAGCCAGTGTGTGTGTGTGTGTGTGTGTGTGTGTGTGTGTGTGTGCGTGTGCGTGTGTTTGTTTGACCCACTTAAAACATGTCATATTTATCACTCAATTTGATATTTTCGCCCGATTGAAGGTCAAAGGTCCCAATAAGAAATGTGGCCCACAGTGAGCCCCAAACAAACTTCTTTAGGAAGAGGAAGCAGGGCTGGTTATTAAAGTGAAAATGACAGAGTACATGGGTATGAAGTAAACTTACCGTGCCGAAGGCAGTTGAAGATAACAAGCAGTGTGATGATAGCTCACACTCAACATGAGGAAAAGCAGTCCAAATTATTACCCAGTAATCTATAGCCTCCGGTATCCGCCCATGCATATTAAAAAGGGAGACAGTTCTATTGGATCTACCAGCGGGCCAGTGGGGTACAGCAAGTATCTTGTTCCAATAGTGAGAAATGCCAAGATACTGTACATATTTGAACAACACACAGTCAGTAAAACTAAGCCAATTTGTTCCCTCAGTGTAGCTGCAATAATTCTACTGATTCCATCCCTTTTGCTTCTTGATTCCACATCCGTGGGCTATGCACCACAACTCGCCCCCTTGACATAAGTCGATCAAGGACTTCAACAACTTTAGTTTGGAAAAACACCAAAAACAAAAAAGTGTGGTGAAAGTGGCTCGGGGAGAGATCTCAGGTGTGTGAATGTTCTGCTCTGTAAAAAGCCTTGGGACATCCCACATGGTACACCCTAGCAGGGGTACCACTCCGTAACCCTTTTCTCCAGTCCTTTACAGTACTTTGAAGAGTTCTCTGCGGCCTCTTTTCAAACTGCCATTCACACCTCTCGCTCTAAAATGTGTGTCTATAGACAGACAGGGTTGTTAATGGGCCCGTGTGTTAGCCCATCAGTACTGAAAGAACATCTCAGTGAGGATTCTATGCCAAATGGCATCCTATTCCCTTTACAATACATTACTTTTTCATCAAACCCCCTTGGTCTAAAGTAGTGCACTACATAGGGAATAGGATGCTATTTGGGACAAATTTGTCTAAACACCTCCGGTACATAATGAGGTGAAACCCACTGTGTGGAGTGAACTACTCAGACGGTAAAACATTGAAGCGTCCTCAGTGGAGGGGAATGTTATTGGGAGAAAGAGGCGTCATCTGGATGCCCGGGGTTGTCTTTCTAAAACTTCTGATTCAATCATTCAAGTGAATAGGATTCACAAGTCAGAAGGTAGACGAGGTGAGTGTGTAGGTCTAGGGGGCCTTAAATCTACTGGGTGGATGATTCTCAGGTGTTAGTCCTGTGGTGCTGGGAAGGAAGGAACACGGTTACTTGTTACTTTGAGCCAGCTGTTCCTGTTGTGACCTTCCCATGACGGAGGAAGGCATGGTAGCCTAGTGGTTAGAGTGTAGAGGCGGCAGGGTAGCCTAGTGGTTAGAGTGTAGAGGCGGCATGGTAGCCTAGTGGTTAGAGTGTAGAGGCGGCAGGGTAGCCTGGTGGTTAGAGTGTGGAGGTGGCAGGGTAGCCTAGTGGTTAGAGCGTTGGACTAGTAACTGGAAGGTTGCAAGTTCAAATCCCCGAGCTGACAAGGTACAAATCTGTCATTCTGCCCCTGAACAGGCAGTTAACCCACTGTTCCTAGGCAGACATTGAAAATAAGAATGTGTTCTTAACTGACATGCCTAGTTAAATAAAAATGAAAGGAAGGACCACTGTCACCAACCTGAGACAAGGATAAAATACTAAAAAGGGTGTATTGACTAGGAACCAAACTTAAGCAAACAGGCCTCAATAAGAAATGCTGATTTCTGTTGCAAAACCTTTTACAATCACCACTAACCCCGTGGCAGGAAGGGGAAACCCTTTCTGGGTTAATCAGCATTAGAGATTAGCATTCTCTCTATTCCGGCTGTTTGATTGCTGTCTGTGTCCCAAATGGGATCCTTTACCTGATATAGTGCACTACCACATAGTGCACTACTTTTGACCAGAGCCCTATGTATGGAATAGGGTGTCATTTGGGGCACAAGCTGTGTGTCATTGATATTCCTCAAGGGAAGCAGTATTTGGCTAATTTCTGCATATGGCTATTTTGGGCATGTTTCAGTGAATGGCATGAATTATTTACAGAATGCCAGTCACAAACAGCATGCTGTCCACACACTGAACATATTGGACAGGTGCTGACTGACCTTGTCATGAAGACCTTCCCTTTGTGGTGCCTGGCAACGCTCTGACCCGTGTACTGTGGGTCTCTACTACAACGTTCTGAACCGCTTACTGTGGGTCTCTACTACAACGTTCTGACCCGTGTACTGTGGGTCTCTACAACGCTCTGAACCGCTTACTGTGGGTCTCTACTACAACGTTCTGACCCGTGTACTGTGGGTCTCAACAACGCTCTGAACCGCTTACTGTGGGTCTCTACTACAACGTTCCGAACCGTGTACTGTGGGTCTCTACTACAACGCTCTGAACCGTGTACTGTGGGTCTCTACAATGTTCTGAACCGTGTACTGTGGGTCTCTACAATGTTCTGAACCGTGTACTGTGGGTCTCTACAATGTTCTGAACCGTGTACTGTGGGTCTCCACTACAACACTCTGAACCGTGTACTGTGGGTCTCTACAATGTTCTGAACCGTGTACTGTGGGTCTCTACTACAACGCTCTGAACCGTGTACTGTGGGTCTCTACAACGCTCTGAACCGTGTACTGTGGGTCTCTACAATGTTCTGAACCGTGTACTGTGGGTCTCTACAACGCTCTGAACTGTGTACTGTGGGTCTCTACAATGCTCTGAACCGTGTACTGTGGGTCTCTACAATGCTCTGAACCGTGTACTGTGGGTCTCTACAACGCTCTGAACCATGTACTGTGGGTCTCTACAATGTTCTGAACCGTGTACTGTGGGTCTCTACAACGCTCTGAACTGTGTACTGTGGGTCTCTACAATGCTCTGAACCGTGTACTGTGGGTCTCTACAACGCTCTGAACCATGTACTGTGGGTCTCTACAACGCTCTGACCCATGTACTGTGGGTCTCTACAATACTCTGAACCGTGTACTGTGGGTCTCTACTACAACGCTCTGAACCGTGTAATGTGGGTCTCTACAATGTTCTGAACCGTGTACTGTGGGTCTCTACAATGTTCTGAACCGTGTACTGTGGGTCTCTACAATGCTCTGAACCGTTTACTGTGGGTCTCTACTACAACGCTCTGAACCGTGTACTGTGGGTCTCTACAATGCTCTGAACCGTGTACTGTGGGTCTCTACAATGTTCTGAACCGTGTACGGTGGGTCTCTACTACAACGCTCTGAACCGTGTACTGTGGGTCTCTACAATGCTCTGAACCGTGTACTGTGGGTCTCTACAACATTCTGAACCGTGTACTGTGGGTCTCCACTACAACACTCTGAACCGTGTACTGTGGGTCTCTACAACGCTCTGAACCGTGTACTGTGGGTCTCCACTACAACACTCTGAACCGTGTACTGTGGGTCTCTACAACGCTCTGAACTGTGTACTGTGGGTCTCTACAATGCTCTGAACCGTGTACTGTGGGTCTCTACAACGCTCTGAACCATGTACTGTGGGTCTCTACAACGCTCTGACCCATGTACTGTGGGTCTCTACAATACTCTGAACCGTGTACTGTGGGTCTCTACTACAACGCTCTGAACCGTGTAATGTGGGTCTCTACAATGTTCTGAACCGTGTACTGTGGGTCTCTACAATGTTCTGAACCGTGTACTGTGGGTCTCTACAATGCTCTGAACCGTTTACTGTGGGTCTCTACTACAACGCTCTGAACCGTGTACTGTGGGTCTCTACAATGCTCTGAACCGTGTACTGTGGGTCTCTACAATGTTCTGAACCGTGTACGGTGGGTCTCTACTACAACGCTCTGAACCGTGTACTGTGGGTCTCTACAATGCTCTGAACCGTGTACTGTGGGTCTCTACAACATTCTGAACCGTGTACTGTGGGTCTCCACTACAACACTCTGAACCGTGTACTGTGGGTCTCTACAACGCTCTGAACCGTGTACTGTGGGTCTCCACTACAACACTCTGAACCGTGTACTGTGGGTCTCTACAACGCTCTGAACCGTGTACTGTGGGTCTCCACTACAACACTCTGAACCATGTACTGTTGGTCTCTACAACGCTCTGAACTGTGTACTGTGAGTCTCTACTACCCCCCTGTGGTCAACTATGGAACAACAGCCAAGTCCTCATTTCCCCCTCAATAATATTCCCTGCACTCGTTCTGTATCTCCCCCAAATCAAGTCATTGGATTGATGAAGGCACGGGCTAGGTGGAGTTTCCAACACATCACTTATACTAGTAATTTCCATTCTAATCCATGAAAGGAAGTGATCATGTGCACACATTAGGAGAGTTTATTGGCACACATCCTTACTCTGCTAACTAACTAGCTTATTGAAAGAAAAACAACCATGCCATCCTGAATAGATCAGCATTCATTTATCCAGACAGGCCAGGCCAGGCCCCAGACAGGCCAGGCCAGGCCCGAGGCTCCAGACAGGCCAGGCCAGGCCAGGCCCGAGGCTCCAGACAGGCCAGGCCAGGCCAGGCCCGAGGCTCCAGACAGGCCAGGCCAGGCCAGGCCCGAGGCTCCAGACAGGCCAGGCCAGGCCAGGCCCGAGGCTCCAGACAGGCCAGGCCAGGCCCGAGGCTCCAGACAGGCCAGGCCAGGCCAGGCCCGAGGCTCCAGACAGGCCAGGCCAGAGGCTCCAGACAGGCCAGGCCAGGCCAGGCCCGAGGCTCCAGACAGGCCAGGCCAAGCCCGAGGCTCCAGACAGGCCAGGCCAGGCCCGAGGCTCCAGACAGGCCAGGCCAGGCCCGAGGCTCCAGACAGGTAGGAGACAGAAACAACCGTGGACAAGAAGATTCGCCAAACAGCATTGGTTGATTGTTTTATTTAATTTCAAAACACAAGTGTTGCCTGTTTGTATTATTTCTCTCTCATTTATTTTCTTCTTTTTTTTAGAAAATGGAAAAGAAGTTGCCTTGTACAAACATTTAAAAATGACTAACAGAAAAGAGTCTGTACACATTCTGTAAAGATAGGAGAGGGGTTAAGCTCAGAAGAGGGTGATTCATGGTAGAACACAGTTCCTCTATCCTACTGTAGCTATTCTTTTTTCATTACATTGACCCTTAAGCATGTGACCCCAAATGACCCTGTATAGTTGCACCCCAGGGCAGGAGAGGACAGGTACGACCCATAGCCAGGCTTGGTGGGCAGCAGCCACACATAGCAGGGGTCCGGTGAGGGAGTCGGTGGAGGTTAAGGGGGACGGGACTGTTGTGCTTCTAGTGACCCATCCAAAACCAGGTATACGTTTTTCTCCATCTTCCCGGAAAGAGAATCCTCCTGACAGTTCTAGCAGGACTCGGATTTCATTCGTCGAAAACAGTTACAACATAATTATCATTGTCGTTATCAACATAATTAAATCAATCAATTATTAATGGATACTTGGTGACAATGCATAATCAGTCATTATTCAGTGCTGTTTTCAGCATTCTGCAACCCGGGTGCCAGTGGTTCTCCACCCAGGGACAGAGAGCTTCCTTCAGGCTTGGTTAGACGGAGCAGAGCGGAGCGAGGCCTGGATAGAGCCAGATCTGGAGGAGAGAATTGTCGGTCAGCAGCCAGGGTGGAGCTGGGCTGGATAGGATAGTGGGGTTAGTAAGTGAGTTACTTGAGAAGTGCTATTTGTTGCCGAGCAGCTCCAGCTGGTCCTGGTACTCTGTGAAGAGCCTCTGGAAACGCAAGTTCTGTCCTATGACAGGCAGCAGCTCTCTCAAGAGGTCCCTCTTCCGCAGGCCCTGGGGACAGACATACACGTCAAAGGGCAAGTCACACCACATGATCATTTCACTGTGTTTGGATTGGAGCTCATTACTGGAACTCCTATTCTTATTGAGCCTCGACCTCCCATCACGAGGAGTGTTCCTGTAACCAATGCTGTTTGGGACCCTCTCTGGGATTGACCCAATCCCATAAATCACTGTTCTCTCAATTATCATTGCTATTTCATTTGGGATTAGGGATGGGTATTTGAAATGATTTCACTGTTCGAGTACTCTCATTAAAATGATTTCACTGTTCGAGTACTCTCATTAAATTGATTTCACTGTTCGAGTACTCTCATTAAAATGATTTCACTGTTCGAGTACTCTCATTAAAATGATTTCACTGTTCGAGTACTCTCATTAAAATGATTTCACTGTTTCGAGTACTCTCATTAAAATGATTTCACTGTTTCGAGTACTCTCATTAAAATGATTTCAATGTTCGAGTACTCTCATTAAATGATTTCACTGTTCGAGTACTCTCATTAAATGATTTCACTGTTCGAGTACTCTCATTAAATGATTTCAGAGTACTCGCAGGATGATTAAAAACAGCTGAAGGTGGCTGTCTCACATTTCAGCCACACCTGTTTTAAATCCAATTCTGTTGCTAAGTATTTACAGGATCTATGCTTGTGTTTTCACAGGAAGCCCCATTCTGTTCTTCTGTCCAATTACTGGTAAGAGCTGACCTGATTGGTTAAAAATACCAATTAGTCAAAAAAAATATTTAAAAAAAATACTTAATTGGGCAGCTCGTTTAAACGCAGGCTAAATGCTGTAGCAATTGAGGCCGGGGGCAAGATTCATTCGGCCCTAGCCGTGCTGCCTTGTAGGCACCTACCAGGGTTGTTGGCTCCCAGGCACTGCCGGCAGACTTGTGCACTGGTCCCAGTAAGTCTTTACAGAGCTCACGTAGCCGATAATCAGAGCCTGCCGGACCAAACACAAAGGTTAGACAGCAAGAAATAAACGTAAAGTAAAAGGAAAGTTCCGGATTTTACAACTTAGATGGTTTCCTCATCCTGAAACAAGTCTATGGGCCATGAGAAACTATAACCCATGGTTCCTTTTTCAGCTACTACAATCTTTAACTTAGTTTGGCCACTACCAGCTAACAATCAATGGAAGGGACACGTATGCATGTTAAAAAATAAAACTGCCAAATTACATGACCAAATACAGAGTTGATTTCAGTTAATTTTGTCACACATGCCCCATTCACTTGCATTCCATCCACTTCCTCTATGGGCCCTGGTCTAAAGTAGAAGGGCATAGGTTGTCATGTGGGACACAGTCTGGGCTCACCCTCAGTGACCAGGAAGCGTGCATAGATGAGCAGCCAGTAGTGGTACTCTGTGCTGGAGCGCAGGGTGAGGGCGGAGGCCAGCTGGTTCTCCAGGAAAACCAGGGTCATGCCATGCTGCAGGTGGTGGGGGGTGGACGACAGTCTGGAGGCCAGGCGACCCGCACTGGGAGAGGAAAACAACCACATTAAAACATTGGAAAAATAGGAAAAGGTTTGGCAACGTTTTCTGGATTAACATAGTTTCATAATTTTTGGATAGAAAGTTAATGCCACAGTAAAAATCAGTAAAACCAAGCAACGACTGTATCTGTGCATTAACAGTCACCTTGACGACACTAACTAGCTACTTCCCTCGTCGGAACGTTAACAGAACTGTTAACTCAGCAGGCGCGTGCGGGGGGGGGGGGGGGGGGGGGGGGGGGGGGGGTGTCGAAGGTCACAGTGTAGCTGTGTTGTGAAACACCAAACGTGCACTCTCCACCGAGTAGACTGTATCCCGTGACTTCCAAATAGTGACCAACGTCATGAACATCGCTAAACCTTGGAGGAAAACGTCTGGCCATGTTATCGCTGGAGACGACAGTGGGGAACACCTCAGGTCAACACAACACCTCCATACAGTAACGCTAGTTGACATGGTGATCAATATTACAGGCTACTTCGCCCATTGAAATAAACAGCACTTGTTAACTAGTGGCCGCTATTTAATATCTGTTCAAATGTCTGTTCAAATGGGTGTGGCGTGCAGCCTTCAACGGCAGTGGGCGTGGCGTGCAGCCTTCAAAGGCAGCGGGCGTGGCGTGCAGCCTTCAAAGGCAGTGGGCCCGGCGTGCAGCCTTCAAAGGCAGCGGGCGTGGCGTGCAGCCTTCAAAGGCAGCGGGCGTGGCGTGCAGCCTTCAAAGGCAGTGGGCCCGTGGCGTGCAGCCTTCAACGGCAGTGGGCGTGGCGTGCAGCCTTCAACGGCAGTGGGCGCGGCGTGCAGCCTTCAACGGCAGTGGGCGCGGCGTGCAGCCTTCAACGGCAGTGGGCGCGGCGTGCAGCCTTCAACGGCAGTGGGCGCGGCGTGCAGCCTTCAACGGCAGTGGGCGCGGCGTGCAGCCTTCAACGGCAGTGGGCCCGCGGCGCGCAGCCTTCAACGGCAGTGGGCCCGCAGCCTTCAACGGCAGTGGGCCCACGGCGCGCAGCCTTCAACGGCAGTGGGCCCGCGGCGCGCATCCTTCAACGGCAGTGGGCCCGCGGCGTGCAGTCTTCAACGGCAGTGGGCGTGGCGTGCAGCCTTCAACGGCAGTGGGCGTGGCGTGCAGCCTTCAACGGCAGTGGGCGTGGCGTGCAGCCTTCAACGGCAGTGGGCCCGCGGCGTGCAGCCTTCAATGGCAGTGGGCCCGCGGCGTGCAGCCTTCAACGGCAGTGGGCCCGCAGCGTGCAGCCTTCAACGGCAGTGGGCCCGCGGCGTGCAGCCTTCAACGGCAGTGGGCGCGGCGTGCAGCCTTCAACGGCAGTGGGCGTGGCGTGCAGCCTTCAACGGCAGTGGGCGTGGCGTGCAGCCTTCAACGGCAGTGGGCGTGGCGTGCAGCCTTCAACGGCAGTGGGCGTGGCGTGCAGCCTTCAACGGCAGTGGGCGTGGCATGCAGCGAGGCAATGCTCATGATCGTTTTGTGTGATACCGTTCCTGCAGTAACTGCAGTCTACAGATAGACATTACTGTCAATATGACACAACATGTGAAAATGTCTGAGAACATTTTGAGACAGAAAAGGAAAAACAAGCCTTTTCTTATTGGACGAATTCGGATAGTACCTCCCCCTGTTTTAGTCTGGTTTCTGAACACGACCCTGCTGTTCACCATTAACATGACATCTACATCTGAACCGTTCAGCTCTTAATCAGAGACCTTCAGCCCCTGGTCTTAATCATGAGTAAATGTGGTGAGTGTGTATCAGTCTGTGTAGGTGTTTCCCTACACTCTGATCCTGGGTCAGTTTAGCATTGTCCCCACTAATGGATAATGTTATGATAAGTTGATCCTAGATCATCGTTAACAGTCAAGACTCACTTGAGGTTGTGTCCCTGTGTGAGAGCCAGGGGTCCCTGTGACACAGGTGCATCCTGGGAGGAGATGCAGTTCTTGAAGTCGGCACACTGCACCAGGGAGTCCTGTTTATCTGCTATTAGGTTCCTGACACACCACAAGATAATTACAAGGGTAATATAGAATGTGTGACTTTCATGATTTATTTAAAGTATGTGTGTGTGTGTGTGTGTGTGTGTGTGTGTGTGTGTGTGTGTGTGTGTGTGTGTGTGTGTCTTACCATGTCTCCAGGGAGGAGTTGAAGCAGTAAGACTTCCCATTGGAGAGACCAATGACTGGGACCCCCTGCTGTGTCAGTAAAGACTGGGACACAGTGCATTCTGTGCCTAGGAGAGGAGACAAGGAGAGGATGAATACAAGGGAAGAGAGACAGGAGAGGATGAATACGAGGGAAGAGAGACAAGAGAGGATGAATACGAGGGAAGAGAGACAAGAGTGGATGAATACGAGGGAAGAGAGACAGGAGTGGATGAATACGAGGGAAGAGAGACAGGAGAGGATGAATACGAGGGAAGAGAGACAGGAGAGGATGAATACGAGGGAAGAGAGACAGGAGAGGATGAATACGAGGGAAGAGAGACAGGAGAGGATGAATACGAGGGAAGAGAGACAGGAGAGGATGAATACGAGGGAAGAGAGACAGGAGAGGATGAATACGAGGGAAGAGAGACAGGAGAGGATGAATACGAGGGAAGAGAGACAGGAGAGGATGAATACGAGGGAAGAGAGACAGGAGAGGATGAATACGAGGGAAGAGAGACAGGAGAGGATGAATACGAGGGAAGAGAGACAGGAGAGGATGAATACGAGGGAAGAGAGACAGGAGAGGATGAATACGAGGGAAGAGAGACAGGAGAGGATGAATACGAGGGAAGAGAGACAGGAGAGGATGAATACGAGGGAAGAGAGACAGGAGAGGATGAATACGAGGGAAGAGAGACAGGAGAGGATGAATACGAGGGAAGAGAGACAGGAGAGGATGAATACGAGGGAAGAGAGACAGGAGAGGATGAATACGAGGGAAGAGAGACAGGAGTGGATGAATACGAGGGAAGAGAGACAGGAGAGGATGAATACGAGGGAAGAGAGACAGGAGAGGATGAATACGAGGGAAGAGAGACAGGAGAGGATGAATACGAGGGAAGAGAGACAGGAGTGGATGAATACGAGGGAAGAGAGACAGGAGAGGATGAATACGAGGGAAGAGAGACAGGAGAGGATGAATACGAGGGAAGAGAGACAGGAGAGGATGAATATAGGGAAGAGAGACAGGAGAGGATGAATACGAGGGAAGAGAGACAGGAGAGGATGAATACGAGGGAAGAGAGACAGGAGAGGATGAATACGAGGGAGGAGAGACAGGAGAGGATGAATACGAGGGAGGAGAGACAGGAGAGGATGAATACAGGGAAGAAATACTAAGCTTTAAAAACATTTTAGACCGTCAGTACGGTTGAAAGTATAGATTATATCCCACGCGCTCTGCACAGGTTTGAGTAATAATAACAAAGTCAAGCAGGTGACATGACAGCGTGGGAGGACGTGCCCCCCCCCACGGTTCATATTTAAAAGTATGTCAGACCACGCACTGTCTCAGAAAATCTTCTCACCCCAAAAGATTGAGTGACAGGAAAGTACTGACAGTCTTCCAGGTATTCATAGAACCATAGTTATAACGTAGAACAGAAGTTACTAATGCACCTTTCAGACCGTCAGTGCAGTTGAAGGCATGGACGACGTCTACCAACAAGGTCACGAGCAATAGCACCAACCTCCGAGGAATAGCACCAACCTCCGAGGAATAGCACCAACCTCCGAGGAATAGCACCAACCTCCGAGGAATAGCACCAACCTCCGAGGAATAGCACCAACCTCCGAGGAATAGCACCAACCTCCGAGGAATAGCACCAACCTCTGATTAATGCACCAGTGCCACTGGAAGAATGGTAGAGCCCATGGTGTGGCAGGATGCGACATCGACCTTGTAAAATCTTGACAACGCGCAGGGCAACAACCAGGTAGCAGCTGCGTATATCTCATTTCAGAGGGACGCCTCTCAGCGTAGCCCAGGATGTGGTGACACTTCTGGTCAAGTGGCATCTCACACCTTCTGGGACAGGGAGCCTGAGATCTGGGGCAGACATCACATCTTTCAGGGCTTCATCTGGAGAGAGCATTAGCTCTGCTATGCATTCATCCACCTTAGGCATATGGTCCAGCCCATGTTGTTTTGCGTCGCGCTTGGCAGATAGCGTCCTACTGAGCTTCCTTAGGACTCCTCCTCCTTTGGCATTGAGACTGAATAGATCCACAGTGGTTGGCACCTCCCTCATCATGTTGGGCGTGTCGTCATCCTGGTCACTACAGTGCTGGTTGGATGCCCAAGTGGACAGCAGATCATCATCTCAGCTATCTGAGTCCTCTGTTGCATCCCCTGTACGGCAGTGTGCAAGAGGGGGCCCGACTCGGGGGCTTGAAGGAACGCAAAAGCGTTTTTAGTAGCTCCTTCTTAGAAGAGAAGGAATCGGCCTTCTGTTTGAGGCTTTTATTTTAAAAATATAGTCAGACAGATGGCAAACGGATCATGACCGTCTTTAACCTGTAGTTCAGCTCCACAAGAGGAGCAGCCATGCATACCCAGCATCACGGTGATGCGGTGTTCTCAGAGCTCAGAATGTAAACAAAATACATCATAAAATATACATTTCTTATACAATACACTGATTCATCAAATTAACTAATATAATAGTAACCGAAGACTGTATTGCAACAGCTACCACAACACACAGGAAGGGTAGAGCGCTACAATAATCTGGAGATCACTCTGACATGCTGATTGAGTTTGAATAACAGACTGGAAGCTTCAAAAGGAGGGTGGTGCTTGGAATCTTTGTTCTTCTGTCAACCATGGTTACCTGCAA
Source organism: Oncorhynchus kisutch (assembly GCF_002021735.2). Lineage (NCBI taxonomy): Eukaryota > Metazoa > Chordata > Actinopteri > Salmoniformes > Salmonidae > Oncorhynchus > Oncorhynchus kisutch. The sequence goes on along the minus strand of NC_034176.2, from coordinate 7,987,569 downwards.
GGAAACACGTGCCGTCATCATTGCTTTGCACAAAAAGGGCTTCACAGGCAAGGATATTGCTGCCAGTAAGATTGCACCTAAATCAACCATTTATCGGATCATCAAGAACTTCAAGGAGAGCGGTTCAATTGTTGTGAAGAAGGCTTCAGGGCACCCAAGAAAGTCCAGCAAGCGCCAGAACCGTCTCCTAAAGTTGATTCAGTTGCGGGATCGGGGCACCACCAGTACAGAGCTTGCTCAGGAATGGGAGCAGGCAGGTGTGAGAGTACCTGCACGCACAGTGAGGTGAAGACTTTTGGAGGATGGCCTGGTGTCAAGAAGGGCAGCAAAGAAGCCACTTCTCTCCAGGAAAAACATCAGGGACAGACTGATATTCTGTAAAAGGTACAGGGATTGGACTGCTGAGGACAGGGGTAAAGTCATTTTCTCTGATGAATCTCTTTTCCGATTGTTTGGGGCATTCGGAAAAAAGCTTGTCCTGAGAAGACAAGGTGAGCGCTACCATCAGTCCTGTGTCATGCCAACATTAAAGCATCCTGAGACCATTCATGTGTGGGGTTGCTTCTCAGCCAAGGGACTGGGCCCACTCACAATTTTGCCTAAGAACACAGCCATGAATAAAGAATGGTACCAACACATTCTCCGAGAGCAACTTCTCCCAACCATCCAGGAACAGTTTGGTGACGAACAATGCCATTTCCAGCATGATGGAGCACCTTGCCATAAGGCAAAAGTGATGACTAAGTGGCTCGGGGAACAAAACATCGATATTTTGGGTCCATGGCCAGGAAACTCCCCAGACCTTAATCCCATTGAGAACTTGTGGTCAAACCTCAAGAGGCAGGTGGACAAACAAAAACCCACAAATTCTGACAAACTCCAAGCATTGATTATGCAGGAATGGGCTGCCATCAGGCAACAGGATGTTGCCCAGAAGTAAATTGACAGCATGCCAGGGAGGATTGCAGAGATCTTGAGAAAGAAGGGTCAACACCACAAATATTGACTCTTTGCATCAACTTCATGTAATTGCCAATAAAATCCTTTGACACTTATGAAATGCTTATTAATTCATTATACTTCAGTATCCATAGTAACAGCTGACAAAACTATCTAAAGACACTTGAAGCAGCAAACTTTGTGAAAATAAATATTTGTGTCATTCTCAAAACTTTTGTGCACGACTGTAGTTGAAGGATGACTAACGTTAGTGCCCGGTGGCCTTGATAACGAGCACAGCAGTGGAGGATATCTTGACAAGATTAGCACCGGAGTATGGTGGCCAAGACACACACTAGCTGGTGGGCTAAATCAACACAAGACAAGGAAGCCCGAAATCCTCAGATAAAAAGGGATAGGTTGGGGAGAGCTGTCACACAGCCTTGGAGGGCGAATTTCACGCTCTGATCCACAGGTCTCAGGCTGTTGGTCACAGACTGACAGGACACACAACTCACACAGAGTTTAGTTTACCATACTGTGGGACTTGGGAAGATGCAAACTGAAAAACAGGAGCAGTGGACCAGTCCATTTGCGTGATATGATATGCTAACTTTGGGAGAAGTAATAAGACAGTGTTCTGACGTGTATATGAGCCCCCCCCCCCCCCCCCACGCTGTCACGTAACCGGCAGGACCCTGTTGTTGTTACTCAACCTGCGCTGGGATATAATCCATACTTTCAACCGTACTGACGGTCTGAAAGGCTTGAAGTAGAACTCCTCTCACCTGATAAAATGGTCTGCAAAGATTCATTCTTCACCACGGCACTCTGTTTTTGGACATCCCTGTAGAGAAGAACAAGGTGGAGAGGACAGAACACGTCTCAATTATTTTTCATTAACATTTTATTTTATTTTATTTAACTAGGCAAGTCAGTTAAGAACAAAATTCTTATTTACAATGATGTACTCAATGTATGGCCCTGTCCAGAAACAAACAGCCCCTAGCCTCTAAACACCCTAGACACTTGAGGAGATCTGACAGGATTTGATAGGTGTAAGCAATGTGTCATTCTTCCTAGCCTATCAGAGAGCAAGTCTGAGATATCACCATATTGCTGCGGTAGGTAGCCTAGCCGTTAAGAGCGTTGAGCCAGTAACCGAAAGGTAGCTGGTTTGAATCCCCGAGCGGACGAGGTGACAAGGTGACGACGTGCGATTCACTTAACTGCTCCAGTAAGTCTCTGTGGAGAAGAGAACCTGCTAAACCAAAAAATGTCAAATGTTCACACTTCACACAAATTAAAAGTGTCAAGGGACTAGGGGTTGTCTCTAGTCTAAAATACAAGGTGTGGCGAGTCAGGAGTGATCGCCGTCGCTAGTGCACCCCAGAGTATGGGAGTCGTGTTAAGCAGTCGGAAATCCCACACTCATCGCTCACCTAGGTGATAAGGCTATGTGGCCTACCTGGGTGATAAGGCTATGTGGCCTACCTGGGTGATAAGGCTATGTGGCCTACCTGGGTGATAAGGCTATGTGGCCTACCTGGGTGATAAGGCTATGTGGCCTACCTGGGTGATAAGGCTATGTGGCCTACCTGGGTGATAAGGCTATGTGGCCTACCTGGGTGATAAGGCTATGTGGCCTACCTGGGTGATAAGGCTATGTGGCCTACCTGGGTGATAAGGCTATGTGGCCTACCTGGGTGATAAGGCTATGTGGCCTACCTAGGTGATAAGGCTATGTGGCCTACCTAGGTGATAAGGCTATGTGGCCTACCTAGGTGATAAGGCTATGTGGCCTACCTAGGTGATAAGGCTATGTGGCCTACCTAGGTGATAAGGCTATGTGGCCTACCTAGGTGATAAGGCTATGTGGCCTACCTAGGTGATAAGGCTATGTGGCCTACCTAGGTGATAAGGCTATGTGGCCTACCTGGGTGATAAGGCTATGTGGCCTACCTGGGCGATAAGGCTATGTGGCCTACCTATGTGGCCTACCTAGGTGATAAGGCTATGTGGCCTACCTAGGTGATAAGGCTATGTGGCCTACCTATGTGGCCTACCTAGGTGATAAGGCTATGTGGCCTACCTGGGTGATAAGGCTATGTGGCCTACCTAGGTGATAAGGCTATGTGGCCTACCTAGGTGATAAGGCTATGTGGCCTACCTGGGTGATAAGGCTATGTGGCCTACCTAGGTGATAAGGCTATGTGGCCTACCTGGGTGATAAGGCTATGTGGCCTACCTGGGTGATAAGGCTATGTGGCCTACCTAGGTGATAAGGCTATGTGGCCTACCTAGGTGATAAGGCTATGTGGCCTACCTAGGTGATAAGGCTATGTGGCCTACCTGGGTGATAAGGCTATGTGGCCTACCTAGGTGATAAGGCTATGTGGCCTACCTAGGTGATAAGGCTATGTGGCCTACCTAGGTGATAAGGCTATGTGGCCTACCTATGTGGCCTACCTGGGTGATAAGGCTATGTGGCCTACCTGGGTGATAAGGCTATGTGGCCTACCTGGGTGATAAGGCTATGTGGCCTACCTGGGTGATAAGGCTATGTGGCCTACCTGGGTGATAAGGCTATGTGGCCTACCTATGTGGCCTACCTGGGTGATACGGCTATGTGGCCTACCTGGGTGATAAGGCTATGTGGCCTACCTGGGTGATAAGGCTATGTGGCCTACCTAGGTGATAAGGCTATGTGGCCTACCTAGGTGATAAGGCTATGTGGCCTACCTAGGTGATAAGGCTATGTGGCCGCTGCGATAAAACAAACAGCTTTTATCTCTAATCCATTGATGATCAGATGCTTTAAATATAACTGTGGCCCTGTTGCTCTCACATCTTAACAGTTCATTGACAACTTTAGCACTCCTCTTTTTTTAAACAACAGCCTATATAGAATCCCAAACGTCTCTGATGCTGCTGCGTGGGCTCATTGGTTGTCTTGTCATCAATTAACACAGGTGGTGACCTATTTCTTGTTTGACTCATATTCAACACCTCTGCACATTAGTGGTGGGGTAGTGGGGTGGTGGGGTGATGGGGTGGTGGGGTAGTGGTGTGGTGGGGTGGTGGTGTGTTGGGGTGGGGTGGGGGTGTGGTGGTGGTGTGTTGGGGTGGTGGTGGGGTAGTGGTGTGGTGGGGTAGTGGTGGGGTGGGGTAGTGGGGTGGTGGTGTGTTGGTGTGGTGGTGTGTTGGGGTAGTGGGTGGTGGGGTGGTGGTGTGTTGGGGTAGTGGGTGGTGGGGTAGTGGGGTGGTGGTGGGGTAGTGATGTGGTGGTGGGGTAGTGGTGTGGTGGGGTAGTGGTGTGGTGTTGGGGTGGTGGGGTAGTGGTGTGGTGGGGTGTTGGGGTGGTGGTGGGGTGGGGTAGTGGTGTGGTGGGGTAGTGGGGTGGTGGTGTGGTGGGGTAGTGGGGTGGTGGGATAGTGGGGTAGTGGGGTGGTGGTGTGGTGGGGTGGTGGTGTGGTGGTGGGGTGGGGTAGTGGTGTGGTGGGGTAGTGGGGTGGTGGTGTGTTGGGGTAGTGGGGTGGTGGTGTGGTGGGGTAGTGGGGTGGTGGGGTGGTAGGCTGAATAAATACAACAATAGGTCTAATTAAAAGAACAGTGATGAAGGAAGTGAAAAATGCTGGGCAGAGCATGACCAGAGCATGACCAGAGCATGGCCAGAGCATGACCAGAGCATGGCCAGAGCATGGCCAGAACATGACCAGAGCATGACCAGAGCATGGCCAGAGCACCTAGGGGAAACTTCCCATCAGAGCAGCAGCCTAGATGGTGCATCTCAATAGGTTTTGTCACGTCAATACGGGGGGGTGTGTGTGTGTGTCACGGGGCTCTCTCTCACCAGACAGACAGGGTGGCGCAGGCGGTCAAGGCCATGACGTAGAAGCCTGCGCAGTGCAGGGCAGACATGGGCGCGGGCAGCAGGATGGCGGGTAGTAGGCGGCGGCCACACGCCGAAAACACAGACAACATGCGGTCCTCGCACGCCACTGCCACCACATCACTGGGAGAGGAGAGGAGGAGAGAGACACGCCTTGTTTACTACGGTGTAAATAAAGCTTTAACAGTTGCTCATTACCACAGTTGGAATGGACGCTAAATCCCCCTATAAAAACAGCCCAGTCAACTCCAAACCGCATTAGCGGAAGCAGCACCACCGGCAGCCCCAGGCATATTGTTATGGTTTACTTTGTTAACCCATTACAGTCGAAGCCCCCGTCGAAAGGAAGTCTGTTCTCAAGTGCCTCTCCTATATCTGAGATAAGATCAGCAAACATTTGTTTCTAGTAAGCTATATGGATTATCATTTTTTTTTTTTTTAAGAAGGTCATACCAAGGATCATGTTGTTATTTGATTTAGAATTTTAAGACCCCTTGAAGGATAACAAACACAAACAAAAAATGATTTGAAGAAAATGTTTATTTAGTTTCTTTGACCTTACTGATATTAGCCCGTACAAACGCATTGAAAAACAGATTCACTACATGGAACAATAGATAATCCCCCCCACCAACAAAAAAACGAATTGAAAGGAAGTTTGTTCTGAAGTGTTGGTCCTATATGTGAGCAATATAAGAAAGATCAGGAAACATATATATATATATATATATTTACAGGTATTTAACCTCTTATTTGGGGCTAAACAGTCTCCATATCTACTTCCATTCATTTTTTCAACTAGAGCAAAACATGTATCAGTTTGTGACAGTCTCACCTTTCCACAGAGGCCCAAACTGTTCCCTACAGACAGAAGTTGTCAGATTGGCTGTACCAACTTCAGACGAGTCCTAAGACTCTTGTGGGGGGGAGGGGGGGGGGGGGGGGGGGGGAACACCATTGACCTTGAGAGTCTCATCTTTTCATAGAGGGGTCGTAATAGTTTAGGCCAAACCGTTTGGATGCCTTTGTCTCATGGTTGGAACTCCACCAGTCCCTTTACTAAGCTGGTGGACAGCGTTACTAGCTATTATGTTATTGGTTATTCAGCAGTGCTGTTGAATAATAGTTCAACCATCATATACTGTATTTCTTTACGTCTCACGGTCAGACATACACCGCCTCTAGCTCTGTCACTTTTCACCGCAGATACGGAAGTGCAACGTCGGCGGATGTTTTTACGATGCTAATTATACTGAACAGGAGTGGCGTATCAACAAGCTGATTAAACAGCATGATCATTACACAGGTGCACCTCGTGCTGGGGGGACAATAAAAGGCCAGTTGTCACACAACACAATGCCACAGATGTCTCAAGTTGAGGGAGTGTGCAATGGGCATGCTGACTGTAGGAATGTCCACCCGAGATGTTGCTAGAGAATTACGTGTTCATTTCTCTACCATAAGCCACCTCCAATGTCGTTTTAAAGAATTTGGCAGTACATCCAACCGACCTCGCAACCGCAGACCACGTGTAACCACGCCAGCCCAGGACCTCCACAGCCGGCTTCTTCACCGACGGGATCGTCTGAGACCAGCCACCCAGACAACTGATGAAACTGAGGAGTATTTCTGTCTGTAATGAAGCTCTTTTGTGGCTGTCCTGGCTCCCCAGTGGGTGGGCCTGATTGGCTGGCCTGGCTCCCCAGTGGGTGGGCCTGATTGGCTGGCCTGGCTCCCCAGTGGGTAGGCCTGATTGGCTGGCCTGGCTCCCCAGTGGGTGGGCCTGATTGGCTGGCCTGGCTCCCCAGTGGGTGGGCCTGATTGGCTGGCCTGGCTCCCCAGTGGGTGGGCCTGATTGGCTGGCCTGGCTCCCCAGTGGGTGGGCCTGATTGGCTGTCCTGGCTCCCCAGTGGGTAGGCCTGATTGGCTGGCCTGGCTCCCCAGTGGGTGGGCCTGATTGGCTGGCCTGGCTCCCCAGTGGGTGGGCCTGATTGGCTGGCCTGGCTCCCCAGTGGGTGGGCCCGATTGGTTGGCCTGGCTCCCCAGTGGGTGGGCCCGATTGGCTGGCCTGGCTCCCCAGTGGGTGGGCCTGATTGGCTGGCCTGGCTCCCCAGTGGGTGGGCCTATGCCCTCCCAGGCCCACCCATGTCTGCACTCCCACCCCGTGTCATATGAAATCCATAGATTAGAGCCTCATTTATTTATTTCAATTGATTGATTTGCTTATATGAACTGCAACTCAGTAAATTTGTTGAAATGATTGCATGTTGCGTTTATATTTTTGTTCAGTATAGATTTCCGCAGGGGCACGGACATCGACTCGAGGAGGTTAAACAGAGAAGAGGAGCTATAAAATCTGCTGTTCAATCACAAGTGCAATGACGTCCCCCCCAAAAATATTTGTTTGAAGTAAAGTCTTTGTTGTAGTAATAACGCAAACGGATATAGCAGTTTCATTGCTACGGATTCCAGCTTTTACCCTTCACACTCGTACCTGTATACAGGTTGAAAATGACAGATTTGGGCACTAATAAGCTCCGAAATCAAAACGTAGTGGCTGTACAGTAAAATGCTATACATGACATCAGAGCTCAGTGACTGTACAGTAACATGCTATAGGTGATGTCAGAGCTCAGTGACCTTACAGTAACATGCTATACATGACATCATAGCTCAGTGACCTTACAGTAACATGCTATACATGACATCATAGCTCAGTTGCTGTACAGTAACATGCTATAAATGACATCATAGCTCAGTGACCTTACAGTAACATGCTATAAATGACATCATAGCTCAGGCTCTGCGCTTCACAGCTCTGTATGGGTTTTGACTGACGTTTTGAACTTGAGCACCTCAAGCGACAAGAAGTGGTCACCATCTCTCCCACTAATTTGGCAACTTCTGCCTTTTCTGTTGTCTGAGGGAAATGCTGTAAATTAAGAGGACTCTATTTATTTTCAAAGATGAGACATTGAGGATTAGAATAAATACCACTGATGTGATACAAGCCAAACACCTGTGAGTCCAAATGTGCACTTCACATTTCCATATCATAAAACTAATATATACAGTGTCACCGTTTATGATCACTTTGTTTGATGTATAGTTACAAGATGACATGGCGTCATACCCTGGGCTGTTTTGAACAAAATGAGCCCGTTTGGCTATTGTGAAGAAAAATCGCTGCGGAACAAGGCGCCTGAATACACACCCATGATTATTTTCTATGTGCACCAAAATTATGATCCGTACGCATTGTGAAAGCCTAACAAGAAGATAATATTTTATAACGAGTCATGTTGGCAATAGAACAAAGCTTTCAAATGACACCCACCTGAACCAGATAGCGATTTATAAAACGGGACCTTTCTGGAAACAACCGTAGCTGTGTGATTGAGGGGGACGCAGAGCTGTGTTCCAAACAAAACAAATGCAAGTGTGCTCTTAGTTCCTCAACGGCACAGCTAGGAGAGTTTAAAAAAAACAGCTTATAGTTGAAGACTGTTCCTTGAGTCATAAAAGTGCATTGAAAGGACTTAGGACTTGTGCACACTTTGTAGAGGTGTGTGTCCACATGGAGAGGTGTGTGGCCTCTTGGAGAGGTGTGTGGCCTCTTGGAGAGGTGTGTGGCCTCTTGGAGAGGTGTGTGGCCTCTTGGAGAGGTGTGTGGCCTCTTGGAGAGACCAGTTAGTCCTCTCACTCAAACACAGGTCTTTTTTTTTTGTCTCGAGTTGCACCTACCCCAATATTATTATCACGTTACTGAATGTATCCAGATTATTTTCAGATTTCGTTGTCAACAAATGGGGTGAAAAGTACAGTCAATGTCAAATACACATAAGATCAACAGTGTAATGTTTGGATTTAGTCGTGTGTCAGGTGAACTGTTGTGTCCTCAACTTTGGTCTAATGCTTTTCTCAATCTTCAAACTGTTCCCTTTCAATTGGTTGTTTATGCTTTTCATATTTATTCTGGAAGAAACACCTCAATTTAGCTCTATCCACATTAGGCCAATTCCTACAAGTGTAAAGTATTAAGACAACAGATAACTACCATTAATACTACTAGACGTGTAGAACCTCCCTCCCCCTACTGCTTACCTGCTGCCCGCTGCAGTGATGACTCGGCTGGGCAGCAACGTGTCCCACTCCCTGCCCTCCCTGGAACAGCGGAGCTGGCTGAGTTTGGCTCCGGACACCGCAGAGACATCGTTCTCCACCTCCAGGTACACCGGGGGCTCCGTACTGACCTACAAACATACACAATATGGCGGAAAGAGAACACATCCCCGACTAGCATCCATTGTACTCATCATGACTCCGTCTATGACCATGTGGGTTGTTTTAGCCACAACTGAAGAGTGATGTAATAGCATACCTGAAGAGTAAATGCTTTCTGCGGTGTGGGAGTGGGCAGTTTGAGGACAGCCACGGGGATAGCAACGACGCAACAAGGCTCCTTCTCTGATGAAGGGGTAGCCTGCAAGTGTGCAGTTGGGGAAAGAAGAAAAAGAAAATGTCCCTGGTAAAAAGTCCCCACCTTATAATTGGAAGAGAAAACTCTAACATAGCCTGTAAGATAGAAAGGTGACTCCAAACACACGTTAAACTAATAGCAGCGGTTTAAACAAAAGGTTGGCAAAAATGTATGTCCAAGTCAAGAAAGCGTACCAGCAGCTAGCGATACTAAACTGGTACTAACCAATGTCTTTTCAAAGCCTGTTAGATACTATGTAAGCGTTATTAGCACCAATGAGTGCAAATGGGGAGTTCACATGCTATTGGAGTTATCAGAAGTTCCGAGTGGGAAATTTCACTTCAATAGCTAGGTTTCCTTCAAATTTGCATTAAAAAAAAAACAACACCTTTTCCCAACAGAAGTTTCCATCAAACTGACTCGTGTTTACAAGGCAGTGCCTGATGACGTAATGCACATACAATAAAACACTTTTGCGCATCAGTTCTCACGTACCAACAACAACAACAACAACAAAAAACACACAAATGTAATGTGTTTTAGCTCATGATCTCAAGACCATAGCTGGCTGATAAAGTAGACAGGTTCAGTTATTATACTGATAAAAAATATAAAAACGCAACAATTTCAATGATTTTACGGCGTTACAATTCATATGAGGAAATCAGTCACTTGAAATGGATTAATGAGGCCCTAAAGGATTTCAGATGACTGGGCCTCACAGCGGGCCTCAGGATCTCGTCATGGTATTTTTGTGCATTCAAATTGCCATCGATAAAATGCAATTGTGTTCGTAGTCCGTAGCTTATGCCTGCTCATACCATCAGCCCACCACCACTACGGGGCACTCGGTTCACAACGTTGGCATCCGCTAACCGCTTTCCCACACAACGCCATACACGTGGTCTGCAGTTGTGAGGCCAAATTCTCTAAAAACGACATAGGAGGTGGCTTATGGTAGAGAAATGAACATTCACTTAACTGGCAACAGCTCTGGTGAACATTGTGTGGCCTTTTATTGTCCCCAGCACAAGGTGCAGCTGTGTAATGAGCTGTTTAATCAGCTTCTTGATACGCCACACCTGTCAGGTGGATGGATTGTAAACAAATTTGTGAACAACATTTTAGAGAAATAATATTTTTGTGCGTACAGAACTTTTATTTCAGCTCATGAAACATGGGACCAACACTTTACATGTTACATTTTATATTTTTGTTCAGTGTATTATGAAATGGATAAGAGAAAGATCATTTTTATTTGTTCATTGGCAGCTAAGCACCGATCGTCATTGCATTTAACTTAAGACCCTCAATATTTATTGGAAAAGAGAATCAAGCTCATCACCGTGCACTTTCATCTCAATGCGAACTTCATCACAACTTATAGCCTATTATAAAACTGGATGGTTCGAGCCCTGAATGCTGATTGGCTGACAGCCGTATACCACGGGTAAGACAAAACATTTATTGCTCATTTACTGCTCTAATTACATGGGTGACCAGTTTGTAACAGCAATAAGGGACCTCGGGGGTTTGTGGTATATGGCCAATATACCACGGCTAAGGGCTGTGTCCAGGCACTCCGCGTTGTGCATAAGAACAGCCCTTAGCCGTGGTATATTGGCCATATACCACACCCCCTTGTGCATTATTGCTTAAATAAACTCTGCATTACATTTTCAAGTCGTAGTGGGACGCCCAGTGAACATAGCATTTCGTAACTGCAAATTTACCCCCGACATGGTTATTCTAGAAAAAATGTTGGGCAATAAATCATTTCCACTGCAATTTGTCACAGAACACATTTTACAGACACAAAAAATATCCCACCAAGTCTAACGAACAAACCGTCTGTCGACATTTCTTAAATACTAAACGACACTTCCTGTTTCCATCACAGCCGTCGTGATTTATTTTTCTACGCAATGTGGATGGAAACGTGGTTAGGCATCATCCAACTCATAACTACAAGAGGGAATCCAGGATAAATTTTTGTTACCCTAGTTACGACATTTCACCAACGACCTTTCACCTTTTTAACCAAAAGTTGCAAACATTCATTATTGACAATTATAAACTCATCAATGGGGATAATATAGATAGTCTAATCATATCGTCAGAGTTAAGCAAGCTAACTTCATTATTTGCGATATTAGCAAGCTTATCAAGCTAGCGAAAATCTTCTTGGTTGAATAATAAGAATTGGTCTGACCTCAAAACCACGTGCAAAAATGTGTTTATTCAGTTGTTGCTAGAGATATTAACCAGTCAAATGTTTGGACACACCTACTCATTCAAGGGTTGTATAATAATAGTGAAGACATCAAAACTATGAAATAACACACATGGGATCATGTAGTAACCATAAAAATTGTTAAACAAATCAAAATATATTTTATATTTAAAGATTCTTCAAAGTAGCCACCCTTTGCCTTGATGACAGCTTTGCACACACTTGGCATTCTCTCAACCTGCTTCATGAAGTAGTCAACTGGAATGCATTTCAATGAACAGGTGTGTCTTGTTAAAAGTTAATTTGTGGAATTTATTTTACATAATGCGTTTGAGCCAATCAGTTGTGTTGTGACATGGTATGTGGGTGGTATACAGAAGATAACCCTATTTGGTCAAAGACGGTGATTCGATGGGCAGACCGCACCACCCTCTAATGAACCCTGTGGTTGTGGGCAGTGCAGTTTCCGTACCAGGCAGTGATACAGCATGACAGGACGCTCTTAATTGTGTATCTGTAAAAGTTTGTGCGGGTCTTAGGGGCCAAGCCAAATTTCTTCAGCCTCCTGAGGTTGAAGAGGCACTGTTGCACCTTTTCAGATCATCAGTGATGTGTACACAGAGGAACTTGAAGCTTTTCATCTTCTCCACTGCGGTCCCGTCGATGTGGATAGGGGCGTGCTCACACTGCCGTTTCCTGAAGTCCACGATCAGCCCCATCGTTTTGTTGACGTTGAGAGAGAGGTTCTTTTCCTGGCACCACTCCGCCAGGGCCCTCACCTCCTCCCTGTAGACTGTCTCGTCGTTGTTGATAATCAGGCCAACAACTGTGTTTTCCGTCAAACTTGATGACCGAGTTGGAGGTATGCGTGGCCATGCAGTCATGGGTGAACAGGGAGTACATGAGGGTGCTGAGCACGCACCCTTGTGGGGCCCCTGTGTTGAGGATCACCGAAGTGGAGGTGTTTCCTGCCTTCACCACCTGGGGGCGGCTCGTCTAGAAGTCCAGGATCCAGTTGCACAGTGCAGGGTTCAGACCCAGGGCCCTGAGCTTAATGATGAGCTTGGAGGGAACTATGGTGTTGAATGCTGAACTATAGTCAATGAACAGCAGTCTTAGATAGGTATTCCTCTTCTACAAATGGGATAGGACAGTGTGCAGAGTGATGGCGATTGCATTGTCTGTGGTGGGTCCAGGGTGTCAAGTAAGGTGGAGGTGATATGATCCTTAGCTAGCCTTTCAAAGCACTTCATGCTGACAGAAGTGAGGTGCTACGGGGCAATAGTTATTTTGTTCAGTTACCTTTTCTTTCTTGGGTACAGGAACAGTGGTGGACATCTTGAAGCAAGTGGGGAGCAGGCTGCGCCGGTGGTACTGTGTTATCCTCAAAGCGGGAGAAGAAGGTGTTTAGCTTGTTCGGGAGCAAGAAGTCTGTCTGCGAAGTGGCTGTTTTTCCCTTTGTATTCACGGCTGTGAATATAATCGAAGAGAATTCTCTTTGGACGTAATACGTTGGCATTTGATTGGTATTCTAGGTCGGGTGAACAAAAGGACTTGAGTTTCTGTATGTTACCACAATCACACCAGGAGTCATTCAACACCCCTGCCTTTCTTCTTCCCGGAGAGTTCTTTATGCCTGTCTGCACGATGAACTGAGAACACAGCTGGCTGTATGAACAGGGACAGTATATCTAGAGAGAGCCATGATTCTGTGATACAGAGTACATTACAGTCCCTGATGTCTCTCTGGAAGGAGACCCTCTCTCCCTGAGCTTGTCTACTTTATTGTCCGGAGACTGAACATTAGCAAGTAATATACTCGGAAGGGGTGGATGTTGCGCCCGTCTCCTGAGTCGGACTAGAAGTCCACTCCGAAAACCTCTTCTCCTCCGGCAGCATCTTGGAGCAGCCTCTGGGGTAAGTTCAATCGCCCTGGGAGGTACAAACTAAGGATCCAATTCGGGAAAGTCATATTTCTGGTCTTAATGCTGGTGAGATACCGCCGCTCTGATATCCAGAAAGTTATTTCCGGCTGTATGTAATAACACAAAAAAACATTCTGGGCTGATAAAGGAAGAAATAACACACAAAAAAAACTAAAATACTGCAAAGTTGCTTAGGAGCTAGAAGCAGAGCTGCCTATCTGTCGACACCATTCATGGTCGATTTCGCTGCAAAGAAACCACTACTAAAGGACACCAATAAGAAGAAGAGACTTGCTTGGGCCAAGAAACACGCACAATGGACATTAGACCGATAGAAATCTGTCGTTTGGTCTGATGAGTCCAAATTGTAAAATGTTGGTTCCAACCGCTGTGTCATTGTGAGACACAGAGTAGGTGACCGGATGTTCTCCGCGTGTGTGGTTCCCACCAGGAAGCATGGAAGAGGTGTGATGGTATGGGGTTTCTTTGCTCGTGACATTGTGATTTATTTAGAATTCAAGGCACACTTACCCAGCATGGCTACCACATAATTCTGCACCATCCCAATCTGGTTTGCGCTTAGTGGGACTATCATTTGTTTCAAAAGGACAATGGCCCAACACACCCCCAGGCTGTGTAAGAGCTATTTGACCAAGACAGAGATTAATGGAGTGCTGCATCAGATGACCTGGCCTCCACAATCCCCCGAACTCAACCCAATTGAGATGGTTTGGGATGAGTTGGACCACAGAGCGAAGAAAAAGCAACCAACAAGTGCTCAGCATATTTGGGAATTCCAAGAGTGTTGGAAAAGCATTCCTCGTGAAGCTGGTTGAGAGAACACCAAAAGTTGTCATCAAGGCAAAGGGTGAATACTTTGATTTGTTTAAAACTTTGATGTCTTCACTACTATTCTACAATGTAGAAAAACCCTTGAATGAGTAGGTGTCCAAACTTTCGACTGGTGCTGTAGATCTTCATTGTCAAGGGTTTAAACACTGGTTCCCATGCTTGTTCAATGAACCATAAACAATGAATGAACATGCACCTGTGGAACGGTCGTTAAGACACTAACAGCTTACAGACAGTTGGCAATTAAGGTCAGTTATGAAAACTCAGGACACTAAAGAGGCCTTTCTACTGACTCTGAAAAACACCAAAAGAAAGATGCCCAGGGTCCCTGCTCATCTGCGTGAACATGCCTTAGGCATGCTGCAAGGAGGCATGAGGACTGCAGTTGTGGCCAGAACAATGAATTGCAATCTCCGTACTGTGAGACGCCTAAGACAGCGCTACAGGGAGACAGGACGGACAACTGATTGTCCTCACAGTGGCAGACCACGTTGTCCTCGCAGTGGCAGACCACGTGTAACAACACCTGCACAGGATCGGTACATCCGAACATCACACCTGTGGGACAGGTACAGGATGGCAACAACAACTGCCCGAGTTACACCAGGAATGCACAATCCCTCCATCAGTGCTCAGACTTTCCGCAATAGGCTGAGAGAGGCTGGAGCGAGGGCCTGTAGGCCTGTTGTAAGGCAGGTCCTCACCAGACATCACCGGCAACAACGTCACCTATGGGCATAAACCCACCATCGCTGGACCAGACAGGACTGGCAAAAAGTGCTCTTCACTAACGAGTCACGGTTTTGTCTCACCAGGGGTGATGGTCGGATTCGCGTTTATCGTCGAAGGAATGAGCGTTACACCGAGGCCTGTACTCTGGAGAGGGATCGATTTATAGGTGGAGGATCCGTCATGGTCTGGGGCGGTGTGTCACACCATCATCGGACTGAGCTTGTTGTCATTGCAGGAAATCTCAACGTGTGCGTTACAGGGAAGACATCCTCCTCCCTCATCCTGACATGACAATGCCACCAGCCATACTGCTCGTTCTCTGTGTGATTTCCTGCAAGACAGAAATGTCAGTGTTCTGCCATGGCCAGCGAAGAGCCCGGATCTCAATCCCATTGAGCACATCTGCGACCTATTGGATCGGAGGGTAAGGGCTAGGGCCATTCCCCCCCAGAATTGTCCGGGAACTTGCCGGTGCCTTGGTGGAAAAGGGGGTTACATCTCACAGCAAGAACTGGCAAATCTGGTACATGTATTTATGTATGTATGTATTTATGTGTGTATGCAGACATACACTACCATTCAAAAGTTTAGGGTCACTTAGAAATGTCCTTGTTTTTGTCGATTCAAATAATATAAAATGTATACAGTGTCGACATTGTTAATGTTGTAAATGACTATCGTAGCTGGAAATGACAGATTCTTTATGGAATATCTACATAGGCTTGCAGAGGCCCATTATCAGCAACCATCACTCCTGTGTTCCAATGGCACGTTATGTTAGCTAATCCAAGTTTATCATTTTAAAAGGCTAATTGTTCATTAGAAAACCATGGTGCAATTATGCTAGCACAGCTGAAAACTGTTGTACTGATTAAAGAAGCAATAAATCTGGCCTTCTTTAGACTAGTTGAGTATCTGGATCATCAGCATTTGTGGGTTCAAATTACAGGCTCAAAATGGCCAGAAACAAAGAACTTTCTACTGAAACTCATCAGTCTACTCTTGTTCTGAGAAATGAAGGCTATTCCATGCGAGAAATTGCCAAGAAACTAAAGATCTCGTACAACGCTGTGTACTACTCCCTTCATAAAACAGCTCAAGCTGGCTCAAACCAGAATAGAAAGACTGGGAGGCCCCGGTACACAACTGAGCAAGAGGACAATTACATTAGAATGTCTAGTTTGAGAAACAGACAACTCACAAGTCCTCAACTGGCACCTTCATTAAACAGTACCAGCAAAACACCAGTCTCAACGTCAACAGTGAAGAGGCGACTCCGGGATGCTGGCCTTCTTGGCAGAGTTCCTCTGTCCAGTCTCAACGTCAACAGTGAAGAGGCGACTCCGGGATGCTGGCCTTCTTGGCAGAGTTCCTCTGTCCAGTCTCAACGTCAACAGTGAAGAGGCGACTCCGGGATGCTGGCCTTCTAGGCAGAGTTCCTCTGTCCAGTGTCTGTGTTATTTTGTCCATCTTAATCTTTTATTTTTATTGGCCAGTCTGAGATATGGCTTTTTCTTTGCAACTTTCATCTAGAAGGCCAGCATCCCTGAGTCGCCTCTTCACTGTTGACGTTGAGACTGGACAGAGGAACTCTGCCTAGAAGGCCAGCATCCCGGAGTCGCCTCTTCACTGTTGACCCGTGCCGTACCACAGCGGACCCCCGGTTGAATATTCCTACACTATAGGAATAAGTGTGTGTCACTTCGTACACAGCCAATCAGCTTGTTGATCCCATATCCAATCAAGACCATTACATTCAAAGACAAGCATATCTTGAATATTATCATATCTTCCTTCAGAAAAAATAAGTAAAGTCATGAGATTACGTGAAATCAACTGGCACTGGCCTTACCTGCTGGAAGGTTTGGTGGGATACGGGCATCATCATTTTCGCGTCCATTTTCCTGGGCCGTCCCTTTTTCCTCTTCTCTACCTGGTTGTCCCCTCCGTCCACGTCTAGGGCCTTCCTCTTCTCCAACTGGTTGTCCCCTCCGTCCACGTCTAGGGCCTTCCTCTTCTCCAACTGGTTGTCCCCTCCGTCCACGTCTAGGGCCTTCCTCTTGGTGAAGGAGGGGGACTTCACCACAACCATCTTGTCCTCGCTGTCGCTGCTCGTCTCATCCTTGATCTCCTTTAAAGTGCTGCTGTCTTTCACTCTACAACAGGAGGACAACAACCACAGAAATAGACTCACCACGTGTTCCATTAACCCATTAACCCGATCGCCTTAGTAGTGTTTCCTCATATATGATCATAGGTGAAGCAATGCTTGGAAAATATTGAATTTTCATGAACTTTTTTGTAAGGAGGGTTGAGTTGTGTGTTGAGCCCAATTTGAACGATGTACTTTGTGCTCTATTTCCAGGTTAACAGGGACACTTCGTGCTCTATTTCCAGGTTAACAGGGACACTTCGTGCTCTATTTCCAGGTTAACAGGGACACTTCGTGCTCTATTTCCAGGTTAACAGGGACACTTCGTGCTCTATTTCCAGGTTAACGGGGACACTTCGTGCTCTATTTCCAGGTTAACAGGGACACTTCGTGCTCTATTTCCAGGTTAACAGGGACACTTCGTGCTCTATTTCCAGGTTAACAGGGACACTTCGTGCTCTATTTCCAGGTTAACAGGGACACTTCCAGCTGTACTTCCTGTTCACTTGTCCACCCATTATGGCCTCATTGACCTGAATGAAGATGCCCTTTCTAGTAATTATATTTCGAAGAGACAACCTCCAAGTCCCAGTCAACAAGGAAAGAACAAAAACAGATCAATCTAGTTCAGTGAATATATATATATAGATTTTTTTAAAGAAACTGGTCATCACTTAACATCTATTCCAAGAAGTGTCAATCAAAAGTGGATTGCTCCGTTAAAAACAAGGCTAGCATTCAATCTGTTGTTTTTGTTGTGTTCATAGGAACATATGTACGTCCTAAACTGATTTATTTTTCCCGTGTTCAGATAACAAGAATATCAGATGTGGAAACGACCAATAACGTTCCAGCATTGTATGCCTCAAATCAGCAACTGTTGCCTGATCATAAAGACTATTGGGATAAGCTTGATGGTTCTGTTCCCTTACCTGTCTAGCGGGGTGAGTCCCGCCATGGAGATGGTGACCCCGGGCATGACCTTTGACCTCTCGGTGAACCTGGAGTCAAGGGCTTTCATCGGCTCCATCTTGGTGGAGGTGGTTAGGAGCAGGTTGGACTTCATGGCTGTGGTGTTAAGAGACGAGGCCTGGGCCGTGGCACCGGAAACACTGTCAGGAATGGAAAGAGGGGGAGAGCAAAATACTAAATGAACAGGCCGGTAAGAGGGGGTGGAAGCAGAGCAGGAGAGAATGGCAGAGAAGACTAGACAGGACAACTGACCTGTCTTTGGCGTCATCTGGGGCCTTGCCCCCCAGTGGGGTGGAAGCAGAGCAGGAGAGAATGGCAGAGAAGACTAGACAGGACAACTGACCTGTCTTTGGCGTCATCTGGGGCCTTGCTCCCCAGTGGGGTGGATAGGGGGTCCAAATTGGAGGTGGCCGTGTTGGAGTCTGAGGAAAGCTGGGAGGTGAGCTGGCTGGCCGACCCAGGGAGGATGGGTACGCTGTTGAAGAGGGCTGGGGAGAAATCCCTGAGGATTCAAACAAAAACAGTGAGACTTCAAACTAACAGAAACAAGACTATACCCGTGGTAATGTAATATATTGACAATTATTTGTCAAATGTGTAACAGGTTTAGTTTATCTATTTCGAAGGTAACGTGTTAGCACATAGGGAGCATCGATTGGTGTCACCTCGTTAGTAACTGCGTTACACCTGTAATGGCTTGTCCATCTTGTTAGTCGGAAGGTGTTTCACCCGCGTTAGCATAGGTGATATTTAAGATTGGCTGGGCCAGTGCTCCAGTTGAGCGTGAGAGATGTTGGGAGAGCTACACTTCACATCAGCTGAGGTGTGATTTTTAAGCTCAAACTTTTAAGTTTGAAAGAAGCCTGATCTGTTATGTTTTCCCCTGTTTGTTTTTCTCCATTTCTTTCCCCCCCCCCCAGCCTAAATTGTGTTTTGAAAAAAATCTGGGGCAAACCTAGTGGGCATCCATGATGGGTCTTTTATAACCCCTTACTAGTTGCTTTTCCCATTTTCAGTTTGCACCCACATGGGTACCTTTCAGAACAAATTTTGTTTTGTTCGTCAGTGATGTTCTTTGTTAGTTCCATTTGTTGTGAGCGACATTTTGAGTTTGTCTTGTGGGAACATAACAAAATGGCGGCTTGTCCGGGATCCTGTTTCTCACGAGCATGGTAGTCACCTACTCTGAAGCTCTGTGGGGGTCCAGATATTTTAGTGTTTAAAATACACTTTTGTGGTAAAGTTTGTGTCACTGGAATCCACCCTGGGGGGTGTGGGGGGGGGATTTATAAGATCGCCGGAATAATTTAGAAAGTTGCATAAACACAGGTTTATAAAAAATAAAGCCACAGACTAAGTTTGTCGAGCATTTGCAGTAAACCCTACATGGGAGACGCTATCGAAAATGTACGAAGGCAGCGAATCTGCTCGTCATAGCAAAGCATTATGATATCAAAGCTGCACATGCAGACTCAAAAGCAGTAGTCAAAAAGTCTATAGTGATTTAGTGGAGGAAGAAATCTGATGAAAAGGGTCTTACGGGTGGTAGAGTAAACCCCATTGAGGGAGGATGATGAAAAGGGTCTTATGGGTGGTAGAGTAAACCCCATTGAGGGAGGACAGTGAAAAGGGTCTTATGGGTGGTAGAGTAAACCCCATTGAGGGAGGACAGTGAAAAGGGTCTTACGGGTGGTGGAGTAAACCCCATTGAGGGAGGACAGTGAAAAGGGTCTTACGGGTGGTAGAGTAAACCCCATTGAGGGAGGATGAAGAAAAGGGTCTTACGGGTGGTACAGTAAACCCCATTGAGGGAGGACAGTGAAAAGGGTCTTACGGGTGGTAGAGTAAACCCCATTGAGGGAGGATGAAGAAAAGGGTCTTACGGGTGGTAGAGTAAACCCCATTGAGGGAGGATGATGAAAAGGGTCTTACGGGTGGTAGAGTAAACCCCATTGAAGGAGGATGATGAAAAGGGTCTTACGGGTGGTAGAGTAAACCCCATTGAGGGAGGATGAAGAAAAGGGTATTATGGGTGGTAGAGTAAACCCCATTGAGGGAGGATGATGAAAAGGGTCTTACGGGTGGTAGCGTAAACCCCATCGAGGGAGGATGATGAAAAGGGTCTTACGGGTGGTAGAGTAAACCCCATTGAGGGAGGATGGTCTTACGGGTAGTAGAGTAAAGCCCATTGAGGGAGGATGAAGAAAAGGGTCTTACGGGTGGTAGAGTAAACCCCATTGAGGGAGGACAGTGAAAAGGGTCTTATGGGTGGTAGAGTAAACCCCATTGAGGGAGGATGATGAAAAGGGTCTTACGGGTGCTAGAGTAAACCCCATTGAGGGAGGATGATGAAAAGGGTCTTACGGGTGGTAGAGTAAACCCCATTGAGGGAGGATGATGAAAAGGGTCTTACGGGTCGTAGAGTAAACCCCATTGAGGACAGTGAAAAGGGTCTTATGGGTGGTAGAGTAAACCCCATTGAGGGAGGATGAAGAAAAGGGTCTTACGGGTGGTAGAGTAAACCCCATTGAGGGAGGATGAAGAAAAGGGTCTTATGGGTGGTAGAGTAAACCCCATTGAGGGAGGATGAAGAAAAGGGTCTTATGGGTGGTAGAGTAAACCCCATTGAGGGAGGATGAAGAAAAGGGTCTTATGGGTGGTAGAGTAAACCCCATTGAGGGAGGATGAAGAAAAGGGTCTTATGGGTGGTAGAGTAAACCCCATTGAGGGAGGATGAAGAAAAGGGTCTTATGGGTGGTAGAGTAAACCCCATTGAGGGAGGATGAAGAAAAGGGTCTTATGGGTGGTAGAGTAAACCCCATTGAGGGAGGATGATGAAAAGGGTCTTACGGGTGGTAGAGTAAACCCCATTGAGGGAGGATGATGAAAAGGGTCTTACGGGTGGTAGAGTAAACCCCATTGAGGGAGGATGAAGAAAAGGGTCTTACGGGTAGTAGAGTAAACCCCATTGAGGGAGGATGAAGAAAAGGGTCTTACGGGTGGTAGAGTAAACCCCATTGAGGGAGGACAGTGAAAAGGGTCTTATGGGTGGTAGAGTAAACCCCAATGAGGGAGGATGATGAAAAGGGTATTACGGGTGGTAGAGTAAACCCCATTGAGGGAGGATGATGAAAAGGGTCTTACGGGTGGTAGAGTAAACCCCATTGAGGTAGGATGAAGAAAAGGGTCTTACGGGTGGTAGAGTAAACCCCATTGAGGGAGGATGGTGAAAAGGGTCTTACGGGTGGTAGAGTAAACCCCATTGAGGGAGGATGATGAAAAGGGTCTTACGGGTGGTAGAGTAAACCCCATTGAGGGAGGATGATGAAAAGGGTCTTACGGGTGGTAGAGTAAACCTCATTGAGGTAGGATGAAGAAAAGGGTCTTACGGGTGGTAGAGTAAACCCCATTGAGGGAGGATGGTGAAAAGGGTCTTACGGGTAGTAGAGTAAACCCCATTGAGGGAGGATGAAGAAAAGGGTCTTACGGGTGGTAGAGTTAACCCCATTGAGGGAGGATGGTGAAAAGGGTCTTACGGGTAGTAGAGTAAAGCCCATTGAGGGAGGATGAAGAAAAGGGTCTTACGGGTGGTAGAGTAAACCCCATTGAGGGAGGACAGTGAAAAGGGTCTTACGGGTGCTAGAGTAAACCCCATTGAGGGAGGATGATGAAAAGGGTCTTACGGGTGGTAGAGTAAACCCCATTGAGGGAGGATGATGAAAAGGGTCTTACGGGTCGTAGAGTAAACCCCATTGAGGACAGTGAAAAGGGTCTTATGGGTGGTAGAGTAAACCCCATTGAGGGAGGATGAAGAAAAAGGTCTTACGGGTGGTAGAGTAAACCCCATTGAGGGAGGAGAGTGAAAAGGGTCTTCCGGGTGGTAGAGTAAACCCCATTGAGGGAGGATGATGAAAAGGGTCTTACGGGTGGTAGAGTAAACCCCATTGAGGGAGGATGATGAAAAGGGTCTTACGGGTGGTAGAGGAAACCCCATTGAGGGAGGATGATGAAAAGGGTCTTACGGGTGGTAGAGTAAACCCCATTGAGGGAGGATGATGAAAAGGGTCTTACGGGTGGTAGAGTAAACCCCATTGAGGGAGGATGATGAAAAGGGTCTTACGGGTGGTAGAGTAAACCCCATTGAGGTAGGATGAAGAAAAGGGTCTTACGGGTGGTAGAGTAAACCCCATTGAGGGAGGATGGTGAAAAGGGTCTTACGGGTAGTAGAGTAAACCCCATTGAGGGAGGATGAAGAAAAGGGTCTTACGGGTGGTAGAGTAAACCCCATTGAGGGAGGATGATGAAAAGGGTCTTACGGGTGGTAGAGTAAACCCCATTGAGGGAGGATGATGAAAAGGGTCTTACGGGTGGTAGAGTAAACCCCATTGAGGGAGGATGATGAAAAGGGTCTTACGGGTGGTAGAGTAAACCCCATTGAGGTAGGATGAAGAAAAGGGTCTTACGGGTGGTAGAGTAAACCCCATTGAGGGAGGATGGTGAAAAGGGTCTTACGGGTAGTAGAGTAAACCCCATTGAGGGAGGATGAAGAAAAGGGTCTTACGGGTGGTAGAGTAAACCCCATTGAGGGAGGATGATGAAAAGGGTCTTACGGGTGGTAGAGTAAACCCCATTGAGGGAGGATGATGAAAAGGGTCTTACGGGTGGTAGAGTAAACCCCATTGAGGGAGGATGGTGAAAAGGGTCTTACGGGTAGTAGAGTAAACCCCATTGAGGGAGGATGAAGAAAAGGGTCTTACGGGTGGTAGAGTAAACCCCATTGAGGGAGGATGAAGAAAAGGGTCTTACGGGTGGTAGAGTAAACCCCATTGAGGGAGGATGATGAAAAGGGTCTTACGGGTGGTAGAGTAAACCCCATTGAGGGAGGATGATGAAAAGGGTCTTACGGGTGGTAGAGTAAACCCCATTGAGGGAGGACGGTGAAAAGGGTCTTACGGGTGCTAGAGTAAACCCCATTGAGGGAGGATGATGAAAAGGGTCTTACGGGTGGTAGAGTAAACCCCATTGAGGGAGGATGATGAAAAGGGTCTTACGGGTGGTAGAGTAAACCCCATTGAGGGAGGATGATGAAAAGGGTCTTACGGGTGGTAGAGTAAACCCCATTGAGGGAGGATGGTGAAAAGGGTCTTACGGGTAGTAGAGTAAACCCCATTGAGGGAGGCTGAAGAAAAGGGTCTTACGGGTGGTAGAGTAAACCCCATTGAGGGAGGAGAGTGAAAAGGGTCTTCCGGGTGGTAGAGTAAACCCCATTGAGGGAGGATGATGAAAAGGGTCTTACGGGTGGTAGAGTAAACCCCATTGAGGGAGGATGATGAAAAGGGTCTTACGGGTGGTAGAGGAAACCCCATTGAGGGAGGATGATGAAAAGGGTCTTACGGGTGGTAGAGTAAACCCCATTGAGGGAGGATGAAGAAAAGGGTATTACGGACGGTAGAGTAAACCCCATTGAGGGAGGATGATGAAAAGGGTCTTACGGGTGGTAGAGTAAACCCCATTGAGGGAGGATGATGAAAAGGGTCTTACGGGTGGTAGAGTAAACCCCATTGAGGGAGGATGATGAAAAGGGTCTTACGGGTGGTAGAGTAAACCCCATTGAGGGAGGATGATGAAAAGGGTCTTACGGGTGGTAGAGTAAACCCCATTGAGGGAGGATGATGAAAAGGGTCTTACGGGTGGTAGAGTAAACCCCATTGAGGGAGGATGATGAAAAGGGTCTTACGGGTGGTAGAGTAAACCCCATTGAGGGAGGATGATGAAAAGGGTCTTACGGGTGGTAGAGTAAACCCCATTGAGGGAGGACGGTGAAAATGTATTTTTTTATTTTTACGCTTGGTAGCGTACACCACATAGACATACAATTGAGGTAGTGCTAAAGGCAACATGGTAACAGAAATTAGAGTTGGAGGACAAGGAAAGACAAGATGAGCGTCCAGCCAAACAATAAGAATGCACAGCCAGACTAGAACAAGAAGAAAGTGCGCATGGTATTTGGTCACTGCTCCTCCAAGGTGTTCTTGTGGGAAAGGTTGTGCTAAATCCTGTCGTTTCAAAGTAACCCAGATGAGAGGAACCTGATGGGTTATCAGAAAAGTACCCTAGAATATTCCCAGCGTGTTCCGTTACACATGCTATGTCTAAGAATGTCACTGGGAACAAGTCTGGTGTGGAGGAGGACGTCAGCGATCCCACTATATTCAATCTGTCCCAGACATTTATAGGGGATCCTGATTTCACTAAACCTCCTGAGTTGACCTCTCCTTTGAAAAGCCCAAAAGGTGAGCGAGTTCGTAGGACCGCTGAGGGAAGAGAGGGTTCCCTTCAGTTGACACTTTGTTTTAGGAAGCAGCAGCTGATTACGGAATAGTAAAGATGTTTCCCTCTCCCCTCTTTTTGCTGAGATATGTCCAGAGGAGTTGGATGAAGTTTGTGTGGGTTACTTTGACAGAGATGGTGTTCTAATGAGGAAATGGCGTTCTCGCGCCACTTCTGGGAAAGACGATTGGCTCGGTGTATCTCAAAATTGTCGATCCAGTTACGCTTCGACAAGAGATACTGAGGTATTTGGGGAACTTCTTCTGGTCTGAAACAGGATGTTGTTGCTTACTGTAAATCCTGTCGTATTTGGCAGCGGATGGGTAAACCGAAACAAGCTGTACCGGTTGCATCTTTGCAGCCTATTCCTGCTTTTGACGAACCTTTCGACAGGGCTTTGGTGGACTGTGTTGGTCCTTTGCCCAAAGCCAAGAGTTGGAACCACTTAACCTTAATGTGTGCTGCCACTCATTCGCCTGAGGCTATTCCACTGAGGATAATCTCGGCTCACAGTATTTTTTTAAGGCCCCGGTGAAACGATGCTCAACGTTTGGACTTCTGCAGGGTGCGCGGGGGGCAAGGTTTGAATTTCATGTCAAAGGTCTTCCAGCAAATGCTACAACAGTTGGGTTTAACCCACAGCCCCTCTAGTGCCTTCCACCAAGAGTATCAAGGTGCTCTTGAGAGATTTCATCAGACTTTGAAGTCTATGTTGAGAGCTTTACTGAGCAAGCCTGTCCAACAAAGATATAGGATATATTTGTTGTCTTAAAGGGGAAGGTGTTACAGGCCCAGTTTTTTTTTTCATTTATGTTTTGAGGTTGGACTTTAGCGCATATAGCTCATTAGCGCATATAGCTCATTAGCGCATATAGCTCATTAGCGCATATAGCTCATTAGCGCATATAGCTCATTAGCGCATATAGCTCATTAGCGCATATAGCTCATTAGCGCATATAGCTCATTAGCGCATATAGCTCATTAGCGCATATAGCTCATTAGCGCATATAGCTCATTAGCGCATATAGCTCATTAGCGCATATAGCTCATTAGCGCATATAGCTCATTAGCGCATATAGCTCATTAGCGCATATAGCTCATTAGCGCATATAGCTCATTAGCGCATATAGCTCATTAGCGCATATAGCTCATTAGCGCATATAGCTCATTAGCGCATATAGCTCATTAGCGCATATAGCTCATTAGCGCATATAGCTCATTAGCGCATATAGCTCATTAGCGCATATAGCTCATTAGCGCATATAGCTCATTAGCGCATATAGCTCATTAGCGCATATAGCTCATTAGCGCATATAGCTCATTAGCGCATATAGCTCATTAGCGCATCGCATATAGCTCATTAGCGCATATAGCTCATTAGCGCATATAGCTCATTAGCGCATATAGCTCATTAGCGCATATAGCTCATTAGCGCATATAGCTCATTAGCGCATATAGCTCATTAGCGCATATAGCTCATTAGCGCATATAGCTCATTAGCGCATATAGCTCATTAGCGCATATAGCTCATTAGCGCATATAGCTCATTAGCGCATATAGCTCATTAGCGCATATAGCTCATTAGCGCATATAGCTCATTAGCGCATATAGCTCATTAGCGCATATAGCTCATTAGCGCATATAGCTCATTAGCGCATATAGCTCATTAGCGCATATAGCTCATTAGCGCATATAGCTCATTAGCGCATATAGCTCATTAGCGCATATAGCTCATTAGCGCATATAGCTCATTAGCGCATATAGCTCATTAGCGCATATAGCTCATTAGCGCATATAGCTCATTAGCGCATATAGCTCATTAGCGCATATAGCTCATTAGCGCATATAGCTCATTAGCGCACAACGATTGGTGTCACCTCGTTAGTCAGTATGGGTTACACTTGTGCTGGTTTCCATCTCGTTAGTGGGAAGGTGTTTGACCTGTGCTGGCCAAGGTGCTATTTAAGTGTGGCTGGTCCAGTTCTTCAGTTGTCTTGATAGATGTGGAGGGGTTAACCTTTAGTTTGCTCTCCCTAGTTGATTTCTAGAAAAACATTCCGTAGTCTGATTTTGTTGTTTTAAGTTTGCTTCCTGTCTTTATGTGGGTTTTTTCTTTTGTTTACCTCTTCGTGGGCAAATTTAATGGGTGTCTTTTAGGTCCTGGTTGTTGTTGCTAGTCAACTTTCTGTGGACACCCCCATGAGTGTCTTTCAGAACCCCTTATAAAACCCCACCTGTTTGGTTGATTGTCATTGACTGTTCGAGCGACATTATTTGCGTTTCTAGCTGGGGAACGTAACATACGTATGAAACTGTATGTCATTTGGTTTTAACAAAATGTATTTGCATGTCTAACATCGGAGAACAAAAATTAATCCCGCAAAAAAACGTATTAAAACGAAAATAGAATGAAGCCGCTTTAAAAATGAGTTCTATAGTATAACTGCTTTGTTTGATGGAGGAAGGGCTCATTGTCATTTCTGGAATAGAATAAATGAACAAGGTGTATCAGAGGTGTATGAGTTACCCTGTGTCGAGCTGGGCGATGCAGAGAGGAGTAATCCTCCTCCTGCCGTCCGCGGTCCTCGTCTCAACCTGTTTCTTCAACAGGTTCTAGGAGAAGAAAACAAATATCCATGGTAAGAGACCATTAAAACATGTGCAAGACCACAGAATGCACGACAACATAATACCAACTCATCTCAACTCTTATGTCCATTTGTCTTGTTAACAAATGAGAGCTGCTCCAGTTTCAACTGTTCTGCCTTATTATTATACGACCATGCTGGTCATTTATGAACATTTGAACATCTTGGCCATGTTCTGTTATAATCTCCACCCGGCACAGCCAGAAGAGGACTGGCCACCCCACATAGCCTGGTGCCTCTCTAGGTTTCTTCCTAGGTTTTGGCCTTTCTAGGGAGTTTTTCCTAGCCACTGTGCTTCTACACCTGCATTGCTTGCTGTTTGGGGTTTTAGGCTGGGTTTCTGTACAGCACTTTGAGATATCAGCTGATGTACGAAGGGCTTTATAAATAAATTTGATTTGATTTGATCTGTTCTCATATTTTACGGTTCCTTCAGTCTCCCCCCCCCCCCCCACATGTTTTATTCCTTCGGTTATATCGGATCTGGGCCTGTATTTACAAAGCAGAAGTGCTGATCTAGGATCATTAAAATCAAGAAGGACAAATGTGATCCTAGATCTTGTGCCAGGTGTATCAAGTGCCTAAAAGCCGGAGTGCTGATTTGGGATCAGGTTATCCTTTTAGATCACGATGAATACGACTATAAGGACAGATTATATAAATGTCTGAGACGTTTAAAAAGGGACAGTTCAGCATGATATTTGATACATGCTAAGAGGGAGATTGATTTACATGTGGAAATGTATCTGCAAATGTTGCTAATCCTTGTCCATAGACAGCTTTCAAAGTAAGGAAACTAATATCTAAATATATGTCAAATTACTGGAACATCTCTAATGAATACAGGCCCTGATATCTGCCTTTCAGGGAGAGCAAGTCTGTCGAGACAATGCATGGACAAAGGTGACAAAACAAAATGAAGACAGAACTAGGGTTGCAAATTTCCGTTTTTTCCCCCAGAAATTTCAATTGCAGGATTTCTCAGATTTCCTCGTAATTCCAGGAATCTTACAACCAGGATTTCTTTAAAACTGGTATTGAGAATGTTTCCGGAACATTCCAACCCTAAACAGAACCATACAGGGAGCTGTGGGTCAATGTTATGCATTGGTGTTAATTGTTGACATAAATATGTTTATTGATGTCCTACATGCGTATCATTTCATTACATCCCCTCAATGAAGCCAATGGATTCAACATGTAGGGATATGACAAAAAATACAATAAATGTCATTGTAAATGAAACAGCGGAGAGAACCGAACACCTGCAACATGGAGAACTAAGTGACAGCTATATTGGGCTGAGCATGTGTGCCTGACTCATATTATTGGACCGACCGGAACCATACGGTTCTGGCTTGGATATTTTCTTTTCACATTCATGTTCCGTTCCAGCAACTACTCAAGATGCCAAACCAAGCTGAACCAAGCTGTAAAGGGCTGGCCTGGTTATGCTTGGCTGGGTCAGGCTTTATAGTGTTAATCAGACTTGGCTGGGCCAGGCTTTATAGTGTTAATCAGACTTGGCTGGGCCAGGCTTTATAGTGTTAATCAGACTGTAGTGCTGTACTGGTCCTGCTCTGAGGTGCATTGTTGCCGTGCAGAGTAGGGTGAAGATGCCCCTACACGCTGATCTAGGGTCCATTTAGCAGATTCCCCACTAATGGGTAAGGTTAGGATTGGGGAGGGTAAGCTGATCCTAGATCTGTACTTATCAGGGTTGGGGTCAATTCCATTTAAATTCCAGTCAATTCCAAAAGTACCTGAAAAGCATTGAAGAGAATTGTAATTTCAGTCTACTATTTGAATTTTCTCGAATTGCCCCAAACCCTCATACCGGCCTGTCCTACCTTGCGGATGTCACCCCTGCCCTAGATGCTGATCTTGGGTCAGTTTTGCAGATTCCCCACTAACAGTTAGGATTGTGGGAGCTGATCCTAGATCTGTACCTAGGGGAAACTAGCTGGCCCATCCTACCTTGCGGATGTCCTCCAGGGACTCTCCGTTGACCACACTGGTGAGTTTGTGGGCCTGGGCCTCGTGGGTCATCCTGTGGTTGGCCTGCTCCGCACGCTGCCTCTCCTGCTGGTACTTGAGCATCTCCGGGTTCTCGATGATGGTGGTGGAGAGTTGGGCCTCGGTGGTGATGGCCAGGCTCTTACCATAGATGTTCTGGTGGATGGCATTCTGGATGGAGGAGTGTTAGCTAGCTAGAAGATCATCTCATAGTCCACTAGACAAATGTCTTATAGATCTGGGGGGGGGGTTTCTTGAAAGCTAACGTGACGGCCTAGTGCCACAGCAGGGGCAGAAAAAGTATATGTGAACTGAAATTTTCTAAACTAAGCACTTTGCTGTTCTACAGGTGTTCTGGGTTGTTGTGAGACATATAATTGCCACCTTCGCTGTAACGCTTTCGGGGGAAACTTTATATTTACAGAGAGTGTACAGAAAGAGGGAATTGAAGTTGTGGTATTGACCCCAACTGGTTGGGTCACGTCAAAGGACATTAGCAGTTGACTGACCTTCTCGTCCTCGTTGAGGGGGTCCCCGAGCTCGTCCTGAGAGAAGTTGAGGTATGCCACTGTACCGTCCATGGAGCACACCAAGATACCTAGCCCATTCAGGGTCCTAAGTGGAGCAGGGAGCAAAACGCCACCACACACTGTAACTAACAGCGTTCCCACCGTACACTTTGAAGAAAACTAATATCATCAAACCCAGGCTAAGAAACAGACTGGCACGCCGGCTAAGAAACAGACTGACACGCCGGCTAAGAAACAGACTGGCACGCCGGCTAAGAAACAGACTGGCACGCCGGCTAAGAAACAGACTGGCACGCCGGCTAAGAAACAGACTGGCACCCAGGCTAAGAAACAGACTGGCACCCAGGCTAAGAAACAGACTGGCACGCCGGCTAAGAAACAGACTGGCACGCCGGCTAAGAAACAGACTGGCACCCAGGCTAAGAAACAGACTGGCACCCAGGCTAAGAAACAGACTGGCACGCCGGCTAAGAAACAGACTATCAGTCTCTAAAGACATGTATTATATGTCAAAGTAGATGAACTCAGTGAGGGTGGGGGGGGGGGTACTCTCACCATGAGATGTCCATGATGGATTTATCGAACAGGTCGTGGATGACCACTAGAGGGCGCTTCAGAGACGTCAGCTGAAAACAGAGAGGTAACAGCCCACACACAAAACAGAGTTGGTACAGTTCATTAAAATAGATCTGTCAAATATGTTGTTGGGGATTCTACAGAGACATTCACATGTACACATACTGCTGTCGAGACACATTGATGGAGGGTGGGTCTCACTATCCGTCTAAAATGTGTGAATAGATTAGATGCAATTAAAACAATCAATACAACAAAAACAAGAAAACGGATTTGTTTTGCTAGTGGATATGTCCGTTTGAATGAGGTATGACAAATCCTGTACACAGACCAGGCACCCTAGTGTCCAGCCTGGAGCGTGAAGTCACAAGCGTAGCAACCTAGCTCTACCAAAAGCCCTGGTTTGCTCTAGAAAGTCTACGTAAATTCTGATCGCAAGAACGGCCAAACCAAATAATTGTAGGGAACCTGGTTTTGGGCTCTAAAAGGAATAGATTCTGATCAAGTTCGATCCCCACATTAATTATTTTAAAGTTCGCTATGAATCAAGATATTTAATTAAATAGCGATCTATTCTGACTACTACATTTGTCATCATACAAGGACCACACACTGACACAGACCAATCACATGCCAGCAGGCTACGAGGAGGCTCCCGGTTGATGAAAATGACTACATCGACCATGATCCTTGCACTTTAAATTCAACTACTTCATGCGCCATCGGGAGTTTTCCGTAGGAATACGTGAATGACATCAAAGCTATCACCATCTACTGGTTGTAAATGTCTCTGACATAGAACGACGGTTCTTACCCAAACGGAGAGGGAGCGGTCTTTGCTTCCCACAGCACAGCAGCAGTAGGGACAGCTGGGCTTGGGAGAACTCCCATTTCTTTGTTTCTTTTTGAAGATTTTGGGGTTGAATTTCTGAGAGAGAGAGAGGAGAGAGAGAGGTGATTGGGAGCCTGAGGGATAAGTGATTCTAGAGCTGAAATGCCATCCCAGTTGTGTCCTCTCTCTAAGCTTATGTCAGCGCCTGCAAGCTTGTGGAAGGATCTTTCCTCCAAACGTGTTTAATAATAGCGTGTTGCTGTGACAACACACTTTGGAAAGTGTTTTGCACATAAAGCAATATTACTCCGATTCCTAGTCAATATCCACTATCACCATTACAAGAATAAGTGTGTTCACCAGAAATCCTTAACATGTAAGTTCTCGTGGCAATGTACAAAAATACAAATCAATACTATGTTGTAAGGGATTCCAGGTGGAGTCCAAAAGAAAGAATCCATTAATGTTATTCAGAGTCCACAGAAGAGGACCACTCCTCTGAGCCTGGTTCCTCTCTAGGTTTCTGTCTCTGGACACCCCTAAGCCTGGTTCCTCTCTAGGTTTCTGTCTCTGGACACCCCTAAGCCTGGTTCCTCTCTTGGTTTCTGTCTCTGGACACCCCTAAGCCTGGTTCCTCTCTAGGTTTCTGTCTCTGGACACCCCTAAGCCTGGTTCCTCTCTAGGTTTCTGCCTCTGGACACCCCTAAGCCTGGTTCCTCTCTAGGTTTCTGCCTCTGGACACCCCTAAGCCTGGTTCCTCTCTAGGTTTCTGTCTCTGGACACCCCTAAGTCTGGTTCCTCTCTAGGTTTCTGTCTCTGAACACCCCTAAGCCTGGTTCCTCTCTAGGTTTCTGCCTCTGGACACCCCTAAGCCTGGTTCCTCTCTAGGTTTTGCCTCTGGCCACCCCTAAGCCTGGTTCTTCTCTAGGTTTCTGTCTCTGGACACCCCTAAGCCTGGTTCCTCTCTAGGTTTCTGTCTCTGAACACACCCTAAGCCTGGTTCCTCTCTAGGTTTCTGCCTCTGGACACCCCTAAGCCTGGTTCCTCTCTAGGTTTCTGTCTCTGGACACCCCTAAGCCTGGTTCCTCTCTAGGTTTCTGTCTCTGGACACCCCTAAGCCTGGTTCCTCTCTAGGTTTCTGTCTCTGGACACCCCTAAGCCTGGTTCCTCTCTAGGTTTCTGTCTCTGGACACCCCTAAGCCTGGTTCCTCCCTATGTTTTTTCCTTGGTTCCTGCCTCTGGCCACCCCTCTCAGCCTGGTTCCTTCCTGCCTTCCATAGAGTTTTTTCCTAGCCACTGTGCTCTGCGTTGCTTGTTGTTTGGGGTTTTAAGGTAGGTTTTAAGCTGGACATCTGTAAAGCACTTTGTGACAAGTGCTAATGTAAAAAGAACGTAATAAAATACATTTGATTGATTGATCACGGGCCCTCACCACAACAGTGACAGCCTTGCGGTGGCCCACAAAGTCCATGTTGGTCTTCCAGCCGTCCCTCTCAATGATCTGAGCGGTGGG
This sequence comes from Oncorhynchus kisutch, assembly GCF_002021735.2. Classification (NCBI taxonomy): domain Eukaryota; kingdom Metazoa; phylum Chordata; class Actinopteri; order Salmoniformes; family Salmonidae; genus Oncorhynchus; species Oncorhynchus kisutch. The sequence continues at coordinate 7,954,947 of NC_034176.2, read as the reverse complement.
TCCTGAGTTGTTCATAGCGTGGGCTGACACCAGGTACTGTCCGTCAGGAGACCAGCTGAGGCGCAGCACGTGAGTGGTCCCCCCACACTGGTCAACAACACAGAGAGGAGCAGAGAACAGGGAGTTAGTGGTCAATGAATTGGGACGACAGAAATGACAAACATCAATCCAGAGAAGGGAGAGTGACAGCTGGGGTCTCCTCAATAGGAACTAAATAGAAGCAAACGGGCCAAAAAGTGACACCTGATTTTGTCTAATAGTATAAAAATAATAACAACATGGTGGGTGCTTACATATGTGCTATTTCACACATGTACAAGTGTGTAATATACATGCGTGGATTTCACATTTGTTTTATGTACAGTGCCTTGAGAAAGTATTCGGCCCCCTTGAACTTTGCGACCTTTTGCCACATTTCAGGCTTCAAACCTCTGAGACTATCACAGTGCAGGTGCATTTATACGGAGACTTGATTACACACAGGTGGATTGTATTTATCATCATTAGTCATTTAGGTCAACATTGGATCATTCAGAGATCCTCACTGAACTTCTGGAGAGAGTGTGCTGCACTGAAAGTAAAGGGGCTGAATAATTTTGCACGCCCAATTTTTCAGTTTTTGATTTGTTAAAAAAGTTTGAAATATCCAATAAATGTCGTTCCACTTCATGATTGTGTCCCACTTGTTGTTGATTCTTCAAAAAAAATACAGTTTTATATCTTTATGTTTGAAGCACTGTATATCCCACTCCACCCGAGACAACCTCGGAAAGTGGGGTCACGGCCAGGGACGAGCCAATATTGACGGCGACCGTTATGTTGACAGTCGTGCGCCCATCTCATTTTTTGTTTCAAAACATTTGTCGTTGCAAAGTGATTTGCTAAAGTTGGCACTGATGAATACTCCCCAACTGTGTTGTGTGGAGGGTTGTCAGCTTGGCAGAGTGGAGCTCACCTCGTTGAAGGGCTTGGTGATGTTGGTCTCCTGCTGCCAGTCCATGGTCCTCCACACCTTCAGGCTGTGGTCGTCAGCCTGGGAGGCGATGTACTTCCCTACAGGGTCCCACGTCAGCCCCTTCACCAGGCCTGTGTGTCCCTTCAGCGACGCCACTATCTCTGGGGGGAAGATGAACAAGGTTGTGTGAGAAATAATTCACAAATAAAAAAATAAAAAAATGGTTCTCGTTTGGCTCGCACCTGGGAATTTGCGAGCATTCCAGATCACAATGGTGTTGTCCACACTGCAGGAGGCTAACCACACGTCGTGAGGGGACCACGCCACATCCATGACATCTGAAAACAGAGACGGGATGTGCCCAAAGGCAAACGACTGTCAATTTTATTTTATTTATTTATTTATTTATTTTATTTTTTATTTTACCTTTATTTAACCAGGTAGGCAAGTTGAGAACAAGTTCTCATTTACAATTGCGACCTGGCCAAGATAAAGCAAAGCAGTTCGACAGATAAAACGACACAGAGTTACACATGGAGTAAAAACAAACATACAGTCAATAATGCAGTATAAACAAGTCTATATACAATGTGAGCAAATGAGGTGAGAAGGGAGGTAAAGGCAAAAAAGGCCAAGATGGCAAAGTAAATACAATATAGCAAGTAAAATACTGGAATGGTAGTTTTGCAATGGAAGAATGTGCAAAGTAGAAATAAAAAAATAATGGGGTGCAAAGGAGCAAAATAAATAAATAAATTAAAATTAAATACAGTTGGGAAAGAGGTAGTTGTTTGGGCTAAATTATAGGTGGGCTATGTACAGGTGCAGTAATCTGTGAGCTGCTCTGACAGTTGGTGCTTAAAGCTAGTGAGGGAGATAAGTGTTTCCAGTTTCAGAGATTTTTGTAGTTCGTTCCAGTCATTGGCAGCAGAGAACTGGAAGGAGAGGCGGCCAAAGAAAGAATTGGTTTTGGGGGTGACTAGAGAGATATACCTGCTGGAGCGTGTGCTACAGGTGGGAGATGCTATGGTGACCAGCGAGCTGAGATAAGGGGGACTTCACCTAGCAGTGTCTTGTAGATGACATGGAGCCAGTGGGTTTGGCGACGAGTATGAAGCGAGGGCCAGCCAACGAGAGCGTACAGGTCGCAATGGTGGGTAGTATATGGGGCTTTGGTGATAAAACGGATTGCACTGTGATAGACTGCATCCAATTTGTTGAGTAGGGTATTGGAGGCTATTTTGTAAATGACATCGCCAAAGTCGAGGATTGGTAGGATGGTCAGTTTTACAAGGGTATGTTTGGCAGCATGAGTGAAGGATGCTTTGTTGCGAAATAGGAAGCCAATTCTAGATTTAACTTTGGATTGGAGATGTTTGATATGGGTCTGGAAGGAGAGTTTACAATCTAACCAGACACCTAAGTATTTGTAGTTGTCCACGTATTCTAAGTCAGAGCCGTCCAGAGTAGTGATGTTGGACAGGCGGGTAGGTGCAGGCAGCGATCGGTTGAAGAGCATGCATTTAGTTTTACTTGCATTCAAGAGCAATTGGAGGCCACGGAAGGAGAGTTGTATGGCATTGAAGCTTGCCTGGAGGGTTGTTAACACAGTGTCCAGAGAAGGGCCGGAAGTATACAGAATGGTGTCGTCTGCGTAGAGGTGGATCAGGGACTCACCAGCAGCAAGAGCGACCTCATTGATGTATACAGAGAAGAGAGTCGGTCCAAGAATTGAACCCTGTGGCACCCCCATAGAGACTGCCAGAGGTCCGGACAGCAGACCCTCCGATTTGACACACTGAACTCTATCAGAGAAGTAGTTGGTGAACCAGGCGAGGCAATCATTTGAGAAACCAAGGCTGTCGAGTCTGCCGATGAGGATATGGTGATTGACAGAGTCGAAAGCCTTGGCCAGATCAATGAATACGGCTGCACAGTAATGTTTCTTATCGATGGCGGTTAAGATATCGTTTAGGACCTTGAGCGTGGCTGAGGTGCACCCATGACCAGCTCTGAAACCAGATTGCATAGCAGAGAAGGTATGGTGAGATTCGAAATGGTCGGTAATCTGTTTGTTGACTTGGCTTTCGAAGACCTTAGAAAGGCACGGTAGGATAGATATAGGTCTGTAGCAGTTTGGGTCAAGAGTGTCCCCCCCTTTGAAGAGGGGGATGACCGCAGCTGCTTTCCAATCTTTGGGAATCTCAGACGACACGAAAGAGAGGTTGAACAGGCTAGTAATAGGGGTGGCAACAATTTCGGCAGATAATTTTAGAAAGAAAGGGTCCAGATTGTCTAGCCCGGCTGATTTGTAGGGGTCCAGATTTTGCAGCTCTTTCAGAACATCAGCTGAATGGATTTGGGAGAAGGAGAAATGGGGAAGGCTTGGGCGAGTTGCTGTTGGGGGTGCAGTGCTGTTGTCCGGGGTAGGAGTAGCCAGGTGGAAAGCATGGCCAGCCGTAGAAAAATGCTTATTGAAATTCTCAATTATGGTGGATTTATCAGTGGTGACAGTGTTTCCTATCTTCAGTGCAGTGGGCAGCTGGGAGGAGGTGTTCTTATTCTCCATGGACTTTACAGTGTCCCAGAACTTTTTTGAGTTAGTGTTGCAGGAAGCAAATTTCTGCTTGAAAAAGCTAGCCTTGGCTTTTCTAACTACCTGTGTATAATGATTTCTAGCTTCCCTGAACAGCTGCATATCACGGGGGCTGTTCGATGCTAATGCAGAACGCCATAGGATGTTTTTGTGTTGGTTAAGGGCAGTCAGGTCTGGGGAGAACCAAGGGCTATATCTGTTCCTGGTTCTAAATTTCTTGAATGGGGCATGTTTATTTAGGATGGTTAGGAAGGCATTTTTAAAAAATATCCAGGCATCCTCTACTGACGGGATGAGATCAATATCCTTCCAGGATACCCCGGCCAGGTCGATTAGAAAGGCCTGCTCGCAGAAGTGTTTCAGGGAGCGTTTTACAGTGATGAGTGGCGGTCGTTTGACCGCTGACCCATTACGGATGCAGGCAATGAGGCAGTGATCGCTGAGATCTTGGTTGAAGACAGCAGAGGTGTATTTAGAGGGGAAGTTGGTTAGGATGATATCTATGAGGGTGCCCGTGTTTAAGGTTTTGGGGAGGTACCTGGTAGGTTCATTGATAATTTGTGTGAGATTGAGGGCATCAAGTTTAGATTGTAGGATGGCTGGGGTGTTAAGCATGTTCCAGTTTAGGTCGCCTAGCAGCACGAACTCTGAAGATAGATGGGGGGCAATCAGTTCACATATGGTGTCCAGAGCACAGCTGGGGGCAGAGGGTGGTCTATAGCAGGCGGCAACGGTGAGAGACTTGTTTTTAGAGAGGTGGATTTTTAAAAGTAGAAGTTCAAATTGTTTGGGTACAGACCTGGATAGTAGGACAGAACTCTGCAGGCTATCTTTGCAGTAGATTGCAACACCGCCCCCTTTGGCAGTTCTATCTTGTCTGAAAATGTTGTAGTTTGGAATTAAAATGTCTGAGTTTTTGGTGGTCTTCCTAAGCCAGGATTCAGACACAGCTAGAACATCCGGGTTGGCAGAGTGTGCTAAAGCAGTGAATAGAACAAACTTAGGGAGGAGGCTTCTAATGTTAACATGCATGAAACCAAGGCTATTACGGTTACAGAAGTCGTCAAAAGAGAGCGCCTGGGGAATAGGAGTGGAGCTAGGCACTGCAGGGCCTGGATTCACCTCTACATCGCCAGAGGAACATAGGAGGAGTAGAATAAGGGTACGGCTAAAAGCTATGAGAATTGGTCGTCTAGAACGTCTGGAACATAAGAGTAAAAGGAGGTTTCTGGGGGCGATAAAATAGCATCAAGGTATAATGTACAGACAAATGTATGGTAGGATGTGAATACAGTAGAGGTAAACCTAGGTATTGAGTGATGAAGAGAGAGATATTGTCTCTAGAAACATCGTTGAAACCAGGAGATGTCATTGCATGTGTGGGTGGTGGAACTAATAGGTTGGATAAGGTATAGTGAGCAGGACTAGAGGCTCTACAGTGAAATAAGCCAATAAACACTAACCAGAACAGAAATGGACAAGACATATTGACATTAAGTATACATCAATGTAATGTAGAGCATTGTCTGAGCTGTGAGCAGTCCATCTTTCCATAGAGCAGACAGCTTACCCCCTGTGTGGTTTCTCAGTATGGTCACACAACGCCACTGCTCCACGTTGGCCAATTTACTGCTCGACCCAAAGACAGTACTCGGTCCAATGAAGCTGTTCAAGTAAAAACAGAAAATCACTTACATCAGGGGTGTCAAACTCATTCCACGGAGGGCCTAGTGACGGCAGTTTTTTTTCCCCCCCTTCCTTACTAATAAGTGACCATAATTCGTTAAGTACAAGGGAGGAGTGAAAACCCGCAGACACCCGGCTCTCTCTGGGAATGAGTTTGATGTGTGTGACTTACATGGTGAGTTGCAATGGCACAATATTACAGGAAAATATCAACCAAACACAGCATGTGATTAGGTGGGTGTGTGTTACATACGCAGCTCTCTTCCACACCATGACCAACTTGTCATCTCCTCCGGAGGCCAGGTAAAGCCCGGTGTTTGACCAGCGGACACAGTTCACACAGGCTAGAAAAATGAAATCAACACAGGAGCTGTTTTACTTGAAACTTCACCCCCAGAGAACCTCTTGTGTGCCGTTTTTTTTGTCAGGTTAAAAACACGTCGGAATATGGTTTGTCTCTATTGTCAGTCAGATCTGAGCAGCAGACATATGGTTTGTCTCGATTGTCAGTCAGATCTGAGCAGCAGACATATGGTTTGTCTCTATTGTCAGTCAGATCTGAGCAGCAGACATATGGTTTGTCTCTATTGTCAGTCAGATCTGAGCAGCAGACATATGGTTTGTCTCTATTGTCAGTCAGATCTGAGCAGCAGACATATGGTTTGTCTCTATTGTCAGTCAGATCTGAGCAGCAGACACATGGTTTGTCTCTATTGTCAGTCAGATCTGAGCAGCAGACATATGGTTTGTCTCTACTGTCAGTCAGATCTGAGCAGCAGACACCAAACATCAGTGAGAGAAGAATCACCTAAGTGATTGTCCATCTGGCAGAGCATCTTGGGGATGTTCACGTTCTTCTCGTCCTCCTCTCGGAGCACTGGAGCCATATTCCATATGACAACCTTCCCAGAGTCCTCGCCTGCAACACATGGCACACAAACACAACTCAGTACCATTGAACTGATCTCCTTATTAAAGTGTAAAACAATGGTGCATAGTGTATTGATTATTATTGTATGCTTGAGAAAATGGTCAAACTGTACATTACGCTTGTACTGTTTAGTGTGGTGTGTTGTTTAAATGTAACCCGAACAGTTATACCGTTATTAGGCTTAGTAATGAAGGACCTTACCCTGGCCACCCGTGGCAAACTTTGTTCCATCGGGATGGATGTCAACAGAAAATATTGGTTTCCCTGAGAAGCAGACGTGATTTAAATTGTATTAACAAGCATGTCATCATGCTGTAGATAGCTAAAAATGCTTGATTCAGAACACCAGGGGTGTTTTCATTACGCAGATTCTGTTGCACGTTGAAAAGTGTCTGGAATAAAGGATTTCTGTTACAAAACGTTTTGCAACAGAATCCGAGTAATAAATACAACCCAGCTGTAGACACGGTCTAAAATGAATACTGCAGCCTGCATTGGGTGTTTTGCAACAACTGCTATCTACTTACTGCTTTGTGGAATATGCTTACGTGCTAACCTTAACAAATAAAAACAGATGGCTAACTAGCTAACATTAGCGTCTTAGCTCATGGCTTATTCAAGAGAGCGTTGTGCCTTTTCCTTTGTAGCTATAGTTTATAAAAGAATGAGTAACGTCAGCTTGCTTAACCCCCTCTTCCCCAACACAACAACAGAAGCACAACTTGTCTTGGGTCAAGATTCGGTCAACTATTATTATTCATTCCAGAACAACCGCGATTCAAATGCTTACCATTGTGACTGACCCAACTTGGTTTCAATAGCTTCATTTCAAGTGCGTTGGCTTTGAATTAAAATATGTTGACCTAATCGTGATTTCTCTCCGTCTCTTGCGTTTAGTTAGTTATCCTTGAATCTGAAGTACTCCTTCTTTTTGTGTCAAAGTCCGTCCGTTACTTTAATTGAACTCCATTTCTCTTGCTACCCTCTGGCACATCTCGCATTCTCCCCAATCTCCAAGCAGAAACAGTTCAGCGTCTCTTCGGCAACACAAAAAAAAGTACTTCCGGGTCACGCACATTTTCTAAATAAAAGTTTCCCACGTAATAGTAGAAAAGTGTCCTAAACATGATGTATGTATCTAAACATTAACAATGCTTCATATTTAAGTGACATTCGCATTACATTTGGGTTTTAAAACATATTCCAAAGCAAATTACTTCATTACAATTCATTACATAAAACACGATTATTCTAGTGCTAGATCAGTAGGGTCTGTAGAATATTACTAAAAACACAAATCATCACAGAAATCATTTTGGGTTGAATTTTCCTTTAAGCTCCAGCCATTTCTCAATGTGCTCCATCTTATATTATTTATCTTATATAAATGTAATATATATATTTTTTCAAGATCATCCCATTTCCCGCAGGAGGCCTTTTGGTAGGCCGTCATTGTAAATACCAATTTGTTCTTATCTGACCTGCCTAGTACAAGGGATCAGAAGTCTAGAGGCTTGCTACATTTTAACCCTCTTATTTAAAAAACCCAGAAGAAACTAAATCAATGGCTACAGAGGGACTTATCTTTAAAAGGTAGAGTCCTAATAACCAAGGCTGAAGGTATCTCTAGACTAATATATGGTGCTCTATCTTTATATCTTGACCGTAAAATAAGCAAGGAGATAGACCAGATGCTTTTCAACTTTCTGTGGAGAAACCGTACCCATTACATTAGGAAAACTGTTGTAATGAACACTTACGAGAATGGTGGACTGAATTTTCTGGACTTTACTACTTTAAATAATACTTTTAAGATCAGTTGGATAAAACAATTCCTAAGAAGACCCACTTCTATCTGGAATTTTATTCCTCATCGTGTCTTCTCTACTTTTGGTGGCCTTAACTTCATGTTGTTTTGCAATTATAATATTGACAAAGTTCCAGTGAAACTTTCTGCTTTTCATCGGCAGGTTTTCTTGTCATGGTGCTTAATTTATAAACACAATTTTTCTCCACACAGATATTATATATGGAATAATCGGGATATATTGTATAAAAATACCTCTTTGTTTTTAGAATATTGGTTCCGAAATAATATCCTATTGGTGAGCCAACTGGTAAATGCAGAGGGTCTTTTACTCAGTCATAAATAATTCTTATCACTTTACAAGGTCTTAACAAAATTAAGGAAGTTTCCTTTAAAATGATTCATAAATATTATCCTGCCAACCACTATATGAAGAAGTTTAAGGAAAACATCAACTCAAATTGCTCCTTTTGTAATGACCACCCAGAAACAGTGTTGCATCTTTTTTGCCATTGTATGCATGTAAGAAAACTGTGGCAAGACATCAGTAGGTTTATAATTGAACACCTTTATGAAGATTTTACACTATTGTGGAGAGATGTACTGTTTGGATTCTTTACATACAATATAAATAAGCTGAAACATTTTTATGTAATTCATTTCATTATTCTTTTGGCCAAATTTCATATACACATATGTAAATTTACAAACAGAAATCCACATTTTCGTACCCTACAAAAATAAATTGAACTGTATTTTAAGACGGTTAAATGCTCTACTAACAAAAAATCTGTTAGAGTTGTAAGTATATGCATGTCCCTTAAGGTCCTTATGTAATTGTAACATCAATGAGGTCGCTCTTGCTGCTGGTGAGTCCCTGATCCACCTCTACGCAGACGACACCATTCTGTATACTTCCGGCCCTTCTTTGGACACTGTGTTAACAACCCTCCAGGCAAGCTTCAATGCCATACAACTCTCCTTCCGTGGCCTCCAATTGCTCTTAAATACAAGTAAAACTAAATGCATGCTCTTCAACCGATCGCTACCTGCACCTACCCGCCTGTCCAACATCACTACTCTGGACGGCTCTGACTTAGAATACGTGGACAACTACAAATACTTAGGTGTCTGGTTAGACTGTAAACTCTCCTTCCAGACCCATATCAAACATCTCCAATCCAAAGTTAAATCTATAATTGGCTTCCTATTTCGCAACAAAGCATCCTTCACTCATGCTGCCAAACATACCCTTGTAAAACTGACCATCCTACCAATCCTCGACTTTGGCGATGTCATTTACAAAATAGCCTCCAATACCCTACTCAACAAATTGGATGCAGTCTATCACAGTGCAATCCGTTTTATCACCAAAGCCCCATATACTACCCTCCATTGCGACCTGTACGCTCTCGTTGGCTGGCCCTCGCTTCATACTCGTCGCCAAACCCACTGGCTCCATGTCATCTACAAGACCCTGGGAATTCACTGGCAATAATGCAAGACAATACTTTTTAATGATTGTGTTTTAATGGTCATAAATGTCATTCCAGAAACAGAGGGGAAGAAATGAAATATTGGAAATATAAACGGTTTGTCAGCAGGAAGGAACCTCCGTTTTAGAATGGTGGTGGTCCAGAGTCCATGTGGAATTAAATGTACGGCCTAACATATGGGTTGTGTTTACTACCTGGATATGTTAAATTGGGAAGGTTTGGTGGTTCATCTATCACACTGGTCAGTTGCATTCAGCAGCTGATACTTGTAATCAGAAAAAAAGGGAGATTTTCTTTACTTGTCTTCCTCATGGGTAAAAATTTCCATGAAAATTGGCTCCATGTCATCTACAAGACCCTGCTAGGTAAAGTCCCCCCTTATCTCAGCTCGCTGGTCACCATAGCATCTCCCACCTGTAGCACACGCTCCAGCAGGTATATCTCTCTAGTCACCCCCAAAACCAATTCTTTCTTTGGCCGCCTCTCCTTCCAGTTCTCTGCTGCCAATGACTGGAACGAACTACAAAAATCTCTGAAACTGGAAACATCTCCCTCACTAGCTTTAAGCACCAACTGTCAGAGCAGCTCACAGATTACTGCACCTGTACATAGCCCACCTATAATTTAGCCCAAACAACTACCTCTTTCCCAACTGTATTTAATTTTAATTAATTAATTAATTTTGCTCCTTTGCACCCCATTATTTTTTATTTCTACTTTGCACATTCTTCCATTGCAAAACTACCATTCCAGTATTTTACTTGCTATATTGTATTTACTTTGCCATCATGGCCTTTTTTGCCTTTACCTCCCTTCTCACCTCATTTGCTCACATTGTATATAGACTTGTTTATACTGCATTATTGACTGTATGTTTGTTTTTACTCCATGTGTAACTCTGTGTCGTTTTATCTGTCGAACTGCTTTGCTTTATCTTGGCCAGGTCGCAATTGTAAATGAGAACTTGTTCTCAGCTTGCCTACCTGGTTAAATAAAGGTAAAATAAATAAATAAATAAATAAAAATTGTAATGTGATATTGTACCCCCTAGCCCCGCCCCTAGCTCTTGTCCATTGTTTGTAATCTATGTATGCTTGTGTTCCCTCGTGTGCTTTATGTATTGATTTGTTGTTAATAAAATAAAATACATAATAAATTTAAAAAATCTGACCTGCCTAGTTAAATAAAGGTTTAATAAAAAAATACAGCAGTCATTCTCTTTTTTTTTCAGATGTAGTTATAATTTTGTAACATCATTTTTAAATTGTGTACTTTGCAAAAAAATATTGATTTTATGTCATATGCATAGCGTTTTACGGCAGACTTTTATTTTAACGCCAAACCATAAAACCGAGACGGTAATGCTGCTGTCGTGATGCTGATAAGAAACAGACACACGCAAAAAAGCAGCGGCAGCAACAAAGGAAGTGTTCCACCTTTCCAGTAGATCGACTGGAAACATGTCCCGCAAGGCGTCAATTCCGCAGATTCATCCCACTAGATGTGCTTTTCATTACTAATTTGAAAAGAGAAAGCTACTGCCTTTTGTGAAATAGCACATACAGATTAAGACCGTGATATGGAAAAGGAAAGTAGCGCAAAAGGAAATAACTAACTAATAACTAGTGTAAAATATTGTAAAGGTGTGTCGCGCGGTCTTTTATTTTGAAAAACCATGGCAAACGTCTTCGTCTGGCAAACCAAACAAAGGGTCTGTCTGTTGAACCTCTTAACTAATTAAAGTGTCACTTATTTTCTTTATATGATCGGAATATAACCACGGAAATTATAAATTAAAAAAAGTGACTCGAGAGGTTTTTCAGCTGTTGCACTTTGTATGGGTAGATGTATAGCCTATGGCTATGTAGCCCAGCGAATTTGTAAGGAACCAAGCTACTAACTAGACAGCTAGGTATTGATTGGCAAGAGCCTTCTATTTACAGCTAACTAAATGTCTATATTATACACATTTTTGTTAATGGTGTATGTGTACTAGCTAGGTTAATATTAGACTGTTTTAGGAAGTAGGCTATGTTAAGAATTGTAGCAGCTGTGGGCAATGATGTTTACCCACTACGCATCTTCGATAGTTATCATCGATCATCTGAGACATCAGTTGCCTAGGTCTAGTATTATCAAAGCTATAACTAACATGATAATAATCGATACTATACATTCAATTAGATGTCATTGTTTCTGCAAGGAATGGGCCTATTGATAAATGACAATTGTGTGTGCCGTAGGCCATAGGTTTTCAAACTTTGGTACTGCTGGGGATCTGCACATTTTTATTTTCTAGGGGAAAAAATGTAAATAATCACTAGCTGCAACAGAATACCTTCGTGGTTACCATTTTTATGTTTCTGTGTGCAATATGAAGGAAGTTAGAGGTAGTTTCACGAGGCAATGCTAACTGTAGCTGTTTCTGGGTCACCCCACTCTGGGGAAGAAGATAAAAAATGGCTTCATTCCCAAAATCTCGAACTATCCCTTTGATATGAATGAAATGATTACTTTACTGTCAACTATAATTCACCAGATGAAAGGACAATACCTGATTTTCCTGGGAATTCACTGGCAATAATGCAAGACAATACTTTTTAATGATTGTGTTTTAATGGTCATAAATGTCATTCCAGAAACAGAGGGGAAGAAAAGAAATATTGGAAATATAAACGGTTTGTCAGCAGGAAGGAACCTCCGTTTTAGAATGGTGGTGGTCCAGAGTCCATGTGGAATTAAATGTACGGCCTAACATATGGGTTGTGTTTACTACCTGGATATGTTAAATTGGGAAGGTTTGGTGGTTCATCTATCACACTGGTCAGTTGCATTCAGCAGCTGATACTTGTAATCAGAAAAAAAGGGAGATTTTCTTTACTTGTCTTCCTCATGGGTAAAAAATTCTACTGAAGATTTTCACTGAGTCAACATTCTCTCAAAATCGGTGCACAGTTTACTTGAATATTATGCAGTATATTCAATGTCAATCATTCTGTAATGCCAACATGTGACTAATAATAGTAGAGAAGTTCAATGGTTTGCAATAAATGGGGATGATGAGATGTATTTTTCTATAAAAGGCTCACAGCACTATCTGAATGTATAATCAATATCCCTCTTAGTCTGCATTAAAAGGACAAACATGATAAGCAAAACCATTTAAAGGCTTTTACAACCATTAGTAAAATGGCCATTCATTTTGTAACAATTATTTTCACAACTTGTCTCAAGAATACTCCATGGTAATCAAAACCACATTTCTTTCACTGCAATGTTTTCAAACCCCATCATAATATTGTCACTTTGTGAAATACCTTGATCTTTGAAAACTCTCAGTTAATATCACTGGCCAGCTCTTCACATAACATGAACCCTTTCTCATCCATCTCCTCATATCGAGACACGATCAATACCATCCACTTCAGTCTTTTCATGCCTCTGATCAAAACCTTTTTATTTCTGTACTGAAATCTACATTCATATTTTAATTTGGTTGAGTAGGCTTTCTTTCTCCTTATAGTGTACTGATACTGTCAAAATGATGTCTATTCAAAATGGCAGACTTACAATCAAGTATCCCCTTATCGGCTGCATTTACACAGGCAGCCCAATTCTGATCTTTATCCACTAATTGGTCTTTTGACCAATCAGATCGGCTCTTTTGCAAATAATTGGACAAAACATCTGAATTGGATTGACTGCGTAAACACAGCCATAGTGTTACTGGAATCACACAAAAAGGTTTCAATAGGTGGGGAACAGAGTCAACGATCCCGGTCATGGGATGGGTGGCAGGTAGCCTAGCAGTTAAGAGAGTTGGGCCAGTAACTGGAAAGTTGCTGGTTTGAATCCCAGAGACTGTCGATGTGCCCTAGAGCAACCCTAACCCTAAGTGCTCATGTAAATTGCTCTGGATAAGAGCTAAATAACTCAAATGTAGAAATAGGGAGGGGGGAAAAAACAAAGTTACACAGAAGGAAGCAAGACTAAAACAGAAGCTACATATACCAACAAAGACCATATAAAAACACATTCACGTTAAGACGCTTCGGAATGATTTCAGCTCGGCAAAACAACTGTCATGAGACCACCTATAAATGCCCATTCCCTCCATCGCATTCAAGACATTCAATTCATATATTATTTTTTATTTATTAAGTTCTGCAATTAAATGTCATGGATACTTATGATACCCCACAACGATAAGAAAATAGGTGTTTTAAATTGGTCCATGAGGTAAAATGTAAAAAAAAAAAAAAAATTGTTACACAAAAAAGCTTCAGGTCATTTTAAAGTAAAGAGAAACACAACAGCTATGAAACACAAAATGGAGGGTAGCAATTTAAACTCCCTGTAAACCTTTTGTGTAATAAGTGGAATAAACACAATAAGTGGAATAAACACAAGACCATTGGAAAAGAAAGGCATGATGATCTACTGGTAGAGAGAGCGAGGTGGTGAGCTACCATCCTTAAACAACACACACACCTCTGTGTGTTTCGGCATCTCGCTATCTACTACCGAAAGAACCACATCATTGAGAAAATATTTACACTTAAGTGAGGACTATCATTGACAGAGAAAACAAAAAAGACCAAACATATTGCACAATTCCACATGGCAAAAAGCAACCAGATGAAATCCCTATATTCTCTATTTGTCTCCTATGTTGCCGGGGGTGGGGGGGGGGGCAGTTATGAGCAAGCGTAATTTTTTTTGCCATCCGCAGAGCAAGGCGCTTACGGTAGAGGGCTTGTGGTGGAAGGAGGAGTCTGTTAGTGGGAGAATGGTTCTGTCAAGAAGCAACAGCATGAACTCTTGGTCTCTCGGAAAGAGAGAACGCTGCAGAAAGGTCTGTCCAAGGAGTGTAAAGGAATAGAGCCGTGTCCACAGCAACAAAGTCTACGGGGTCCAGTGGCCATACAGTCCCCACATTTCCGAATGGATGGAGCCTGGTTGGTGACCATCTGGTCTTCTCAGTGATTGTCTCTGTCGTCATATCCATCCCTCCCATCTTCCACGCTTTTGAACCACTAGTCTTCCACCCATGCCACCCTTTGCATGTGGTGGCAGTGTTTTTTTAAATGGGCGATGATGTTGAACTGCAGATGAGAAATAAAGTAAGGTGCCTTTTTCTCAACTGCAGGAGAGTTGGCAGACCTCTCTAAGGTGTGTGTGTGTGGGGGGCCGCAACCCTGAAGGACCCAATATGGGCCCCATCCAGTAAGTCTTAGAAGAGGGCTTTGCTGCCTTGGTTCTCAAACTCGGACCAGGCGTCGTTGAGCTCCATGAAGATCAGTGTAGCGTAATCTTCGTAGGGCTTTCCGGCGGCCTGCAAGGAATGAGTTTCAAGTACGGTTAGCGTTCACAGATCAAGAACTTGACATTGCTTTCAAGCCCACAATACTAAACTTTAATCCCAGCCATTCATCGACAGCAATCAGCCTTCAGCCTTACACAACGAGCATGCATTCGCCACAGGGTGAGTTGTGGAAATTGTGACTAACCGATCGACCTATTTTATTGTGTGCAAAAAAAAATAAAAAATCACATTGACGTTACCTTATCAGGGTGCACCACCAGCGCAGCTTTCCTGTAGTACTTCTTAACCTGGTCTGGAGTGACTAGGTCTGCAATGTTTACGGGCTTCCAGCGCGTCTCGCCCTCCCACAGGACTGTATGAAGTGTGGAGAGGAGGGCCCGGATGTTCCGCTCCTTCCCCTCAATCCAATCCAGGATCTTGGTTGGAACAAGGATCACAAACCAGAATCCCTCAGAACAGGTTCAAAGATTTTTTTTAAATCGACTAGAAATATACACGCATAGAATTAACTCTCTCGGTGTAGAGATACATACACCATGGGACAGTTTCCCAGACGAACACTGAGCCTATTCCTGGGGTGTATTCATTAGTGCACTCTGTAGCAAAGCACTTTGAAATTGAAAACTTGTTCAATCCTGGCCAAGGCAATCTGTGTCCAAGAAGGAGGCACTTCTGTATATTTGGGAGGGGGCATGCTGGTGCTACCTGCAGTTTGAGGGGGTCCATGTTCCTTGAGAGCTCCTGTTTCCTCATCTCTGCGATGGTCCTGGGTCCACTCTTGTCTGATAGCTTGGAGGCAAATCCCTGAGTGGAGAGCAGGTCTTCAAAGTCGTCCTCTTTGACTTTGGGTTTTGGACCTGGAACATATAGTCACAGAGCAAAGATCCTCAATTAGAAGGGGAAAGAAAGAACGGAGGGTTTTCTACACAGAGGCTGTCACTAATTAGACATGCTCAGATAGTGAGGTGATTGGTTGTCTCACCAAATCCTGGGCCCCTGACGCCTCTCTCCTCTCGGCCCCCGATCACACTGAAGTTAAGGTTGTAGTTGGGTTTGGCTGGCTGGGGCGGCTGGGCTTTGGGGGCAGCAGCACTGGGGGCCATCCAGGGCTTGCTTTGGCCAGCGGGGGGCCGGCCAGACTGCTGCCACGACTGCCCAGCAGTCTTGGTGGAGGCCCCACTCTTCGGGTTGAAGCCTGGGCCTGAGAAACTGCCACTGGAGGAACCTGGACATAAAAGACTTATATACATGAGATGATAACTCATTTACAGACCATGGATAGTAAAGCCCACTGTCTAAGTGTAACATGGTACCAGGAGTCACTGGGGGTCTGTTTTACCTGACAGCGTAGGACCCAGTTTTCCCAAGTCTGCAAACGGGTCAAAGCTCTGAGACTTTGCTTTGGAGAAGGAAGACACTCCAGGAGCTGGAATTCCAAGAGAAAAAAAAAAAAAACTCAGTTCATATCTGCTAGAGTTGTTATGGTGTTAAATTCTAGATTTAACAGAACCCAGTACCTACGACCTACCTGGGAAGGCTGGCTTATGGGAGGAGGCGGCGGCCATGCTCCCACTCGATGCCCAGCTGTCCCACCCTCCAAGCAGGTCTGGTTGGCTGGCGGACGAAGTCATCTTAGGGGGATTGTTGGTCAGCTTGTCTGTCGAGAGAGAACATTGAATGAATGGAAGTGGACATGGGAGTTGTAGTTCTTTTCTTATAGATATTACTGGTGTCTTACTGAGGTTGAAAAGGCTGGAGTTGGAGGTGGGCGGGGGGTTAGTGTTGGTGTCGGAGCTCAGCAGGTCCCCAAACAGGTCGGGTCCGGTCTGATTGGATGAAGATCCCATCCCGAACAGGTCAAACAGGTCATTTATTGCTGTGGGACAAAAATAACCAGAAATGTGTGTCAGAGGGGATCGACTGCATGAAAACGACACAAATAGTAATATGTTACCACTTCTACTGACACCAAGGCAGAAAGGGGACACATAGATAAGACTCTTACGTTTGGGGGTGGCCGAGTCTGGCGGTGCAGCGGGGTTACTGAAGAAGAGGTCCTCTTGGGCACCTCCGTCCCCAATCAGGTTGTTGGAGCTGCCCTGCTGAGCGTTGCTGCTGGGCGTGGGGGCAAACAGGTCGTTGAGAAGGTCACTGTTACTAGACGAGGCCTTCATGCCGCCTGCTGCCGTGGAGGGTTGTGGGGGGGCGGTGGAGCTGAGGTCGGAGGTGAGACCCAGCAGGTCAGCCGTGTCGCTGGGCCCCGGGGACTCCTGGGGTGTGGCGTTAGCCTGGAACCCAGCGTTGAACAGGGACTCGCTAGGCTCCCTGGAGAGGGGGGGTTCGCCGGCCAGGCCGGAGTTGGACTCCTCGTCCACGGAGGCGTCACTGAGCTCGTCCTGGTCGTCAATGGTGCCTCCCAGGCTGTCCGAAGCGTCCGCTCCATGTCCACTCCCATCTATGTGACAGAGACTCGTCAACAAAGGCTTAGGGCAGGAGAATTATAATCTAGACCCGGAACCTTCCACTGCGGACTGTCATTCTCCTCATATCAAGGAGTGATTTAGACATGGGAGACCAGGTGGTCACAAATAATTATCAGGTAGAACAGAAAACCAGCAGTGCTCCAGACCCAGATTTGACCCCTGGTTTAGGGCAATTGCAGCTTTCAAGTATTTTCAATACAATCAACCAGCTAACATGCAGTTGGCCCTTTGCAAAGGAAATCAAAAATAACTATTTTTAGCAATAGTTTATGCACTAGGAAGTGTGCTCGTCAACAGGAGACATACCATCCCAATCCAGAGTCTGGAAGAAGTTGTTGGCGTTGGTATCGGTGCTCTGGTGAGATTCTGCCTCCATGGTGGAGCTATCAGGAGTCTGTTCCAACGGAGGCGACGCGGTGTCGTAGAACGAACCGGAGAAAGAGCCCGGTTGTCGGGGAAGCTCTGGTTTGCCTATGGGAGAGGGAGGGAAGGAGTGGGACAGAACATGACTTAGGTACCTCGAGGGCCACATCGGGACTTTGAAATTCAACAGAGAGCTACACAGATTAATATTTGATTTTTTTGGACTGACAAGACAGCCGTGAAACCCACCAAACTTGGTGAGGATCTCCTGCTGCTCGTCCCGGCTGGAGAAAAGGATCTTTGGGTTGAGGCCCTTTGTGGCAAAGTTGTCCCAGGGTGGAGTCTTGTTGCTCGGCCTGTCGCAGGGATCCACCTCCATATCCAGATGGACCTGGAAGAGGTCCGGGTACTTCTCCTGGATGTCAGTGGCGTCCAGGTCATACCTGTCGGAGGAAGACCGGCGACGACGGACAGTTCTCTCGTCAATGTATCAAATGCGACAGCTTGCTCAGGTTGGAGGTAGTTAGCTGCTTTCACCTCCAACCTTTCTACAGGAGTGTGAACTCATACACCCCCCCCCCCCCCCTCATCAATGTAAAACAAATGGACCGGTGTGAGCAACAAGGTGGAAACCCTCCTCCAGTCATGCTTGCACCAATGCAATGCTTTCAAATGCATGAGGGGGAGTGAAGGAGCGCACACTACTGGAGAAGGGCAGAGAACTCAGGCAGCGTTTGTAGATAAGAGGTCAAGTCAATTAAGAGGTCAAGTCAATTGATTTAAAAAAAAAAAAGTGTCCTGGGCTATCGTCACACACACATGCACCTGCCTGGACTGAGGATAGTGGCTTAGAGTCTATGGACGGTGGTACCTACTTTGCAAACTTGACCGTGGTGGCGTTCTGGGGCACAAACCCTGTGTGAAACTGAATCTGGAACATCTTCATGGAAGCCATCTAGTCAACACACACACAGCAAGACACCCACGTGACTTCATAGTAGCCGAGAAACACCCCTTTGGTCAGGTTCCAGGCTTGACTACATGGCAGACGCGTGATGGCAGACAACACCTGGACGGGTGTTTATAACATATCAGCTAACTGCGTCGTATGATAAAGCAATCTGATGCTTGATGGCGCAGTCCAGGATGTGGCACACCGTTGTTCGATGCAATGCGACGTCTGTAATGGTAGTCAGCCTGGAACGCAACGGTTTATCCCTGGAACAACAGCCCTCATTGGATAAGTTTGTATCAATATATTATTTTAAAAAAGTCTGATTAGGGCTGATCATTTAACTATGATGTATGGATGCATGTCCTTAGGACTGTCACTGAATTTAACCGAATTGCAAACAAACTTCACCGAATGCAAACTAACTCTGGGGGTCCGTCCATGACTGCTATGGCCCCTACCTTGGCCTGAAGGCGGCCCCCCAGGGTTGAGCGGGCATGGAAGATGACCACCAGCACATCCCCCTGCACCGTCACGTTCAAGGGGATCTCAGCCCGTCCGTCCTCCAGCTTAAAGTCCCTGCAGAGAGAAGGGGGGCGAGAGAGAGAGAGAGAAATGTCTATAACACACTATGGAGCCTGGGTCAAAAGTAGTGCACTAAATTGGGAATAGGGTGTAATTTGGGACCAAAGCAAATTAAGTCCTGCATCATGTGACCTACTTCATCTTGTCGTACTCCCCAGAGGTGGTGGCCACGCGCTCGTCTCCCACGTAAACCTCGCAGAAGGGCCGGCAGCCACTCTTCTGCTTGTTGAAGAGAGGCACAGGCGTCATGGTGATGGAGCGGATGAGGATGGGTCTGCTGTGCGGGGTGATGGGCTCGTCAGCCATCATGTCACACATGTACTCCATGTACCTGCACCGAGGGCCAATCAACAGCAGCGTGTCAACAGGAGCCAATCAAACAATCCTTCACCAGCCCGACGACCAATCAAAAGCGTGCACTCGTCTGCACTGAACATCTCAACACATTTGAACCCTGAACTGGGCGTCACAGAATCTCGATTCCCGATTCAAGTTCACAGTCAGTCAAATAAAAAGTTGCCTTGTTTGAGTCAGAACGGCCCATAGGGCAGGAGACAATGTTCTGTAAAGCATCCACATACCTAGGTTCAGTTTGCTCCTAGCAGAACTGGGCTAGGTTCAGTTTGCTCCTAGCAGAACTGGGCTAGGTTCAGTTTGCTCCTAGCAGAACTGGGCTAGGTTCAGTTTGCTCCTAGCAGAACTGGGCTAGGTTCAGTTTGCTCCTAGCAGAACTGGGCTAGGTTCAGTTTGCTCCTAGCAGAACTGGGCTAGGTTCAGTTTGCTCCTAGCAGAACTGGGCTAGGTTCAGTTTGCTCCTAGCAGAACTGGGCTAGATTCAGTTTGCTCCTAGCAGAACTGGGCTAGGTGAAGTGAAAGTCTTGTGTTTACACCACTGCTACTCTCTGTGATTATCTATGCATAGACACTTTAATAACTCTACCTACATGTACATATTACCTCAATTACCTCGACTAACCGGTGCCCCAGAATTGGTACCCCCTGTATATAGTCTTAACTAGTTGGTTAAGGGCTTGTGAGTAAGTATTTCACTAAGGTCTATAGACCTGTTGTATTCAGGGCGTGTGACAAATAAAATTTGATTTGTCTCTCATACTCCCTTAAAGAGCTTTGCTTAGAAAACAAGAAAGAAGCGGAAATATTACTGTTGTTTGTCTCTCTTGAGCCGCCGTAGCAATATAGCCAAAATTCACTTCCTCAAAATAGTCTGAAATCACAAATTCAAGATATTAATTTGTCACATGCGCCAAATACAACAACCTTACAGTGAAATGCTTACTGACAAACCCTTAACCAACAATACTAGAAGTTACGAAGAAAAGTTACAAATAGAATATTAAGGTAACAAATAACTAAAGAGCAGCAGTAAAATAACAATAGAGAGGTTATATACAGGGGGTACCGGTACAGAGTCGATGTGCGGGGAAACCGGTTAGTCGAGGTAATTGAGGTAATATGTACATGTAGCTAGAGGTAAAGTGACTATACATAGATAATAACCAGAGTAGCAGCAGCATAAAAGAGGGTTCTGGGAAGCCCTTTGATAAACTTTTCAGGAGTCTTGTTTTTTTTAACCTTTATTTAACTAGGCAAGTCAGTTACGAACAAATTATTATTTACAATGACGGCCTAGGAACTGTGGGTTAACTGCCTTGTTCAGGGGCCGAACGACAGATTTTTTACCTTGTCAGCTCCTACAGGAGACCCCCAACCCTGTCCACTACAGGAGACCCCCAACCCTGTCCTGTCCACTACAGGAGACCCCCAACCCTGTCCACTACAGGAAACCCCCAACCCTGTCCACTACAGGAAACCCCCAACCCTGTCCACTACAGTCACTACAGGAGCCTCTGAACATGGAAGTCAGACGTGAACGCTAGCAGACGTGTAGGGTGAATTTTCCTCACTAGTGGATATGGGAAGGGAAAGGGGGATACCTGGTCAGTAGGATATGGGAAGGGAAAGGGGGGGATACCCGGTCAGTTGGATATGGGAAGGGAAAGGGGGGGATACCCGGTCAGTTGGATATGGGAAGAGAAAGGGGGATATACCTGGTCAGTTGGATATGGGAAGGGAAAGGGGGATGTCTGGTCAGTTGGATATGGGAAGGGAAAGGGGGGGATACCTGGTCAGTTGGATATGGGAAGGGAAAGGGGGATGTCTGGTCAGTTGGATATGGGAAGGGAAAGGGGGGGATACCTGGTCAGTTGGATATGGGAAGGGAAAGGGGGATGTCTGGTCAGTTGGATATGGGAAGGGAAAGGGGGGGATACCTGGTCAGTTGGATATGGGAAGGGAAAGGGGGATGTCTGGTCAGTTGGATATGGGAAGGGAAAGGGGGGGATACCTGGTCAGCTGAACAACTGAACGCAGTCAACTGAAATGTGTCTTCCTCATTTAACCCAACCCCTCTGAATCAGAGAGGTGCGGTGGGTGGCTGCTTTAATCAACGTCCACATCATCGGCACCCGGCGAGCAGTTGTTTTTGGGGCTTAACTGCCTTGCTCAAGGGAAGAACGGCAGATTCTTCCACCTTGCCGGCGCGGGGATTCGAACCAGCAACCTTTCGGTTACTGGCCCAAAGCTCTTAACCGCTAGGACACCTACCTGCGGGATAAGGTTAGGATTGGGGAGGGGAAGCTGATCCTAGATCTGTACCCAGGAGAAAATGTACTTAAGGCTGGATGACTTGACCAGGAGCACCTACCTCTTGTGGGAAGGGGAGATCCCCGGGGGACAGCGCTTCATACTGAACATGTATACGGCCGCCTCAGCCGTCGTGAAGAGGCGGCAGAAACACAGGAAGGAGCACACCGCCACGGCCGAGGCCGCCCGCCCGTCCTACAAGCACACAAGACAAGAGGGGTCATGGGTCATCATGGGAGACTAAGAATACAAGTTCTCGGGTTGGTCTGCATTTCAGACAGACTACCAGTTAGGGGAGGAAAAAGTGATTTAAAAAAGGTATATAAATGCCACCAAGTTATGGTGAGTACTTTGTGTGTCCCAGTGCAGTGCGAGTGAGTGTAGGGGTGGCCGTGGTGTATGGGGTGGCCGTGGTGTATGGGGTGGCCGTGGTGTCCGTGGTGTATGTGGTGGCCGTGGTGTATGTGGTGGCCGTGGTGTATGTGGTGGCCGTGGTGTATGTGGAGGCCGTGGTGTATGTGGAGGCCGTGGTGTATGTGGAGGCCGTGGTGTATGTGGAGGCCGTGGTGTGTGTGTGTATGTGGAGGCCGTGGTGTATGGGTGTATGTGGTGTATGGGTGTATGTGGTGTATGGGGTGGCCGTGGTGTATGTGGTGGCCGTGGTGTATGGGGTGGCCGTGGTGTATGGGGTGGCCGTGGTGTATGGGGTGGCCGTGGTGTATGGGGTGGCCGTGGTGTATGGGGTGGCCGTGGTGTATGGGGTGGCCGTGGTGTATGGGGTGGCCGTGGTGTATGGGGTGGCCGTGGTGTATGGGGTGGCCGTGGTGTATGGGGTGGCCGTGGTGTATGGGGTGGCCGTGGTGTATGGGGTGGCCGTGGTGTATGGGGTGGCCGTGGTGTATGGGGTGGCCGTGGTGTATGTGGTGGCTGTGCTCACCAGGCAGTGGACTACGGCGATGTTCCTCTGGTCCTGTTTCAGCCACAGGTGCATGTTCTTACAGAGGCTGTAGAGGCTCCTCAGGTTGGGTGCCCGCCGGGCCTGCCAGCCACACTCCGACACCTACGGCAGGTCAGGAAGAGCTTTTAGGAACTCTATTTTCAAATAGGTATCTGTCTAGTGACTATACCTAATACTGAACTTTAACTTTTACACAGATTGCAAGATTCGCTCAAATAATCAGGGAAGCACAAACCAGCGCATCAGTAGAATTGTTCCTCAAAACCCTCCTTTCTTTACCTCATACCTAATAGTAAATAGGTCATATTCTGTCTCGTGGTGGGCTGCCTTACCCTGTTGTGGAAGCGGGTGGGTCTGTAAGAGCGCTTGGTCAAGTTGTAGACGGCGTAGTGTCCTGCATGACGGCCATCCAGGAAGAGACGCACATCCTCCATGTTGTTCTTAATGGCAGACTCCACTCCCTCCGCCGGGAAGGACATGACTGAGCGTACACACACACACACACACACACACACGTTACACACACACACACACACGTTACACAAGAGAACAGAGTGAACCATCACATTACTTCACTTAGCCTTTTGAAAACACAACAGATGGATGGAGCTTCAACTCTGCTCAGAGACATTAGAACCATTTGAGAATTATTTTTTGATGTCATATTTTTATTTTGTCATATTCAAGGACAAGCCACAAAGCAACACAGTTTAGATGATCGAAGACAATAAAAAAATCCATAATAGTGTATAATGAAAAGCCTGGTCCCAGATCTGTTTGGGCCATCATATCCCCCTACACTTGTGTGTATAAGGCAGTAGTTTTGGAATTGTTAGCTAGTTAACCAACAAGTTATTACTGCATTGTCGGAACTAGAAGCACAAGCATTTCGCTACACTCGCATTAACATCTGCTAACCATGTGTATGTGACAAATCAAATTTGATTTGATTTGTCATACCAAACAAGACAACACGAAAGTGATCTAGGACAAGGCTAGAATGAGGGTACATACCTGCTATTCTAGAGGTGATGTAAGAGATATCCAGGTCTCCCTTTGTATAACTGAGAGGAGAAACAAACAATGGGTACAATTCAGATCTGTTACAAAACGCAGAGGACACTTGGTTCCCGGACAATACTGAAGGAAAAGGAACAAAATTTAAAATGGACAATCTAGTTGCCAAATTTCAAAAGGGCATTCTGGTTGTATCCCAATATCTCCTCCTTCCTCCTGTAGAGTGCCCTTGTTGACTACTACCCATAAATGTAAACGTGTTGGATTGGCATAGGGAGTTTGCATACATCAGTCATTTACCTGTGAACAAGTGCACACTTCAAGAGAGAGAGGAGAGTAATTGGGTCACACACCGACTATATTTCACTGCAATGACACATTTTATCTCACTATCATCACACATTGTCAATGATAGAGACTTATTTTTTTTTTAACTAGATTTAAATACTGTACTTTGTCCACTGCAAATCTACAGTCTAAACTGAAGAAAACTAGTTGGATCTATGGGATTAAAAAGAACAGCAACAGATGTAGGCGAGTTAGGAAAATGAACGTTGGTGAGATGTTGGTTTTTAGTAGGCGGTGGAGGATTAGAATTCAAACCATGTTTCAACTCAAACCCCATATTCACTTTGTGCTGCTAACATGGGATTATGGACACAGCAGCGTGAATGTTTAGCAGACTATGGCCACACGCACACGCACGCACACGCAAACACACACAGGACATGAGGCGGGTACAAAGAGGGCGTGTAGTATCCCATATTTACCTGGGGCTACAGGAAGGAGTTTATAGGACCATGAGTTGTGGTAGAGGCAGAGTTCATAAAACAAAATCAGAAAAAAAAAAACAGAACTAAATGGGTGAACCAATGAATCAAAACAGAACTAAATGGGTGAACCAATGAATCAAAACAGAACTAAATGGGTGAACCAATTAATCAAAACAGAACTAAATGGGTGAACCAATGAATCAAAACAGAACTAAATGGGTGAACCAATGAATCAAAACAGAACTAAATGGGTGAACCAATGAATCAAAACAGAACTAAATGGGTGAACCAATGAATCAAAACAGAACTAAGTGGGCGAACCAATGAATCAAAACAGGATGATTGGACAAGGGTGGGTGGGGTGAGTTATCAGATCCTAGAGAGAATGGAGTGTGTGGGTGTGTGTGGAGCTCGCATGGGCAGAGATATTTGCGACAATGCAGAAAGGGAAACAGTCTTTCTGAGCAGTGTGTGTGTGTGTGTGTGTGTGTCAGGTTTTCAGTTTCGGAAATGTGGCACCAGACATTTGACGGGCAGCATTTTAATTTACCGGATATTTGAGAAATTGAACGGACCCATATGCATTGGGTGCGTAACCGGATTAGGGCGTCCACCCACGTTTCTCAAAATGACAGAAATCACATTTTCATTACGGTAATTCATATTAACAGAACATGCAAGTCGACAACGCGCACTCCTCCTTACCCAATGACAACGCGCACTCCTCCTTACCCAATGACAACGCGCACTCCTTCTTACCCAATGACAACGCGCACTCCTTCTTACCCAATGACAACGCGCACTCCTTCTTACCCAATGACAACGCGCACTCCTTCTTACCCAATGACAACGCGCACTCCTTCTTACCCAATGACAACGCGCACTCCTTCTTACCCAATGACAACGCGCACTCCTTCTTACCCAATGACAACGCGCACTCCTTCTTACCCAATGACAACGCGCACTCCTTCTTACCCAATGACAACGCGCACTCCTTCTTACCCAATGACAACGCGCACTCCTTCTTACCCAATGACAACGCGCACTCCTTCTTACCCAATTACAACGCGCAGTCCTTCTTACCCAATTACAACGTGCAGTCCTTCTTACCCAATTACAACGTGCAGTCCTTCCTACCCAATTACAACGCGCAGTCCTTCTTACCCAATTACAACGCGCAGTCCTTCTTACCCAATTACAACGCGCAGTCCTTCTTACCCAATTACAACGTGCAGTCCTTCTTACCCAATGACAACGCCCACTTTGAAGATGTTAGAATAACGCTCCGCGTTTACTTTTCCTCAGACAAGACGAGTAACAAACAGCTGAATCACTATCCCCCCCAAACTTTAAAAAGCAAATGAGTCTGATGCAACAGATCAGAACAGTTCGCTTAAAATGTTTATAAACTATTATTTCGTCACAATATGATCGCAGCAATGCACACAAGGTAGTAGGTTACACGCACATGTTTGTTCCATAATGCAATTAACGGGTGACAGGTTACATGTGACAGAAATTTGTGGAGATCTTAACATGCAACAGCTAGCATGGGTTGCTAATATGACCTCGGATTGTGTCTTTGGCTACGAGACAATGGAAAAATAAGTTGATATAAAATAATTGCCTCCACGGCTGTGGTCTGATGTTGCCGAGGCTACTTTGAAGCATGGTAAGACATGCCTGATATGTAGTAAAACATACAGGTTTCAAACAATTAAGAAGCTATACGTTCTCAAAAATGGACACTGCCTCCAGCTCATTGCAAAGTGGTATGACGCTGATAAACCCTGCCTTCCGTTGCCTGTGCATTTACTGTTTTGAGATGCTGTAGCAGCAGCCCCCGCGCTGTCTGATCCATTTTCCACTCAAACGCTTCATGAGAATGAACCTATAGACCGATAAGCAGACCAGTCAAATGTATTTCCATCAAACTGGTATTTAAAGGCTAAAAAGCATTATTTCACAATGGGATTTTTTACTGTTCTGGACATTTGGCTGCTGCCATAAATAAATGTACAAATAAATAAATATATATATATATAAAAATAAATAACACATTTTTTTTAATTATTATTATTATTTTATTTTATATTGGCCAAAAGCTGGCTATTTATTACCGGCTAATGGAAACATATTAAAGAGAGAAATTCAACAAATTAACTTAAACAAGTTAATTGAAATGCATTCCAGGTGACTACCTCATGAAGCTGGTTGAGAGAATGCCAAAAGTATACAAAACTGACATCAAGGCAAAAGGTGGATACTTTGAAGAAGCAAAAATATGGTTACTACATGATTCCCTATGTGTTATTTCATAGTGTTTTCTTCTCTATTATTCCATAATGTAGAAAATAGTAAAAGAAAGAAAGACCCTGGATTGAGTAGGTGTTTCCAAACTTTTGACAGTACTGAAAGAATTCAGAAACTTTGCTATGAGACTCAAAATTGAGCTAAGGTGCATCCTGTTTCCATTGATCACCCTTGAGATGTTTTTACAACTTGATTAAGAGTCTACCTGTGGTAAATTAAATTGATTGGACATGATTTGGAAATGCACACACCTGTCTATATAAAGGTCCCACAGTTGACAGTGCATGTCAGAGAAAAAACATAGCCATGATGTCAAAGGAATTGTCCGTAGAGCTCCAAGAAAGGATTGTGTTGAGGCACAGATCTGAGGACAGGCACCAACACATTTCTGCAGGATTGAAGGTCCCCAAGAACACAGTGGCCTCCATCATTCTTAAATAGAGGAAGTTTGGAACCACCAAGACTCTTCCTAGAGCTGGCCACCCTGCCAAACTGAGCAATAGGGGGAGAAGGGCCTTGGTCAGGGAGGTGACCAAGAACCCAATGGTCACTCTGACAGAGCTCCAGAGTTCCTCTGTGGAGACAGGAGAACCTTCCAGAAGGACAACCATCTCTGCAGCACTCCACCAATCAGGCCTTTATGGTAGAGT
The DNA here is from genome assembly GCF_002021735.2 of Oncorhynchus kisutch. Lineage (NCBI taxonomy): Eukaryota > Metazoa > Chordata > Actinopteri > Salmoniformes > Salmonidae > Oncorhynchus > Oncorhynchus kisutch. Next base: position 7,927,392 of record NC_034176.2, on the reverse strand, counting down.
GGCTAGACAGAAACCTCTCCTCAGTAAAAGGAACATGACAGCCGGCATGGACTGGGAGACTAGTCAGGATCGAGGCAAAGATGAACGGAGCAAAAACAGACAGATTCTTGATGAAAACCTGCTTCTGAGCACTCAAGACCTCAGACCACGGCGAAGGTTCACCTTCCAACAGGACAACGACCCCAAGCACACAGCCAAGACAACGCAGAAGTGGCTTTGGGACAAGTGTCTGAATCTTCTTGAGTGGCCCAGCCAGAGCCCGGTTGAACATCTCTGGAGAGACCTGAAAATAGCCGTGTATCGACGCTCCCCATCCAACCTGAAATAGCTTGAGAGGATTTGCTGAGAAGAATTGGAGAAACTCCCCAAATACAGGTGTGCCAAGCTTGTAGCGTCATACCCAAGAAGCCTCAAGGCTGTAATCGCTGCCAAATGTGCTTCAACAAAGTACTGAGTAAAGGGTCTGAGTACTTGTGTAAATGTGATATTTCAGTTTTTATTTTACAAATTTGCACGAATGTAGAATGTATAATATAATAATATGTATAGCATTTCTCTTTATTTTTTATATTTTTATATATAAATTAGCAAACATTTCTAAAAAAAATATAATGTTTTTTTGCTTTGTCATTATGGGATATTGTTTGTAGATTGATGAGGAAATAAAACAACTTAATCCATTTTAGAATAAGGCTGCAACGTATCAAATTGTGGCAAAAGTCAAGGGGTCTGAATCATTTCCAAATGCACTGTATATCGTGATGTTTCTCAGTATAATGTATATCGTGATGTTTCTCAGTGTAATGTATATCGTGATGTTTCTCAGTATAATGTATATCGTGATGTTTCTCAGTATAATGTCTATCGTGATGTTTCTCAGTATAATGTCTATCGTGATGTTTCTCAGTATAATGTATTGCAGGTGTTTTCTGAGCCGACTGTCTCTCACCTGGCCACAGACTGGATGACTTTAGAGGAGGTGTCTTTGATGTTGGTCAGAAAGCGTTCGGTTCCTCCCTTCAGGATGTCGAGAAAGCCCCCGCCCTGGTCCGGGTCTGCACCGTACACCCCTGAAACACACAGGAAGGAGACAAAGTCATGGGTCAGCGAACAAAAGTGGTTTCACACATTAAGCATCTGGAAATAAAACATACCTTTCATAAGCTAATCATCAATTTACATTTATCACACAATCTGAGACCGGTGTCAAACATCCCGGCCACAGGTGGTTTGAATAAATAAAATACATAATAATAAAACACATTAATACATTCCTGGAGACGGGTCCAGCTGAATATACTTTAAAATGACTCAAATCTAAACTGTGTTTAAATGATAATGGACCTACATTCAGTTTCTTGACTGTGTCCAGCTTGTAATATTCTTTTAAATAAAAGGCTAGAGAGTCAGGGAGCTTAAAATTAATAATAATAATAACAACATTTATAATAATAACAACATGGATAGAGGACTACTTATTGCACATTTTGACTGCGAGGAGATACAAATCTATTTTCAACGCGGCCTTCCGGACCTCATTGAAGACAAAATGCGGCACCCGGGCCAAATTTTTTTTTGACACCAATGAAATGTGTTCCTAAGTATTCTTTGCATAATAGAGACACACGCTCTTATACAAATGTAAACAAGGTTTGAAATGATTATGTTTTAGTCAAGCATATCAGTTTGGGCTTCATCTGGTCAATTTGCAGTCCACCCGACCATCCACTCAAGAAAGAAAAATTGGCCCATGGCTGAATCTAGTTGATAAACCCTGGACTAGACAATAAGGTTTGACATGAGTCTACAACTCATTGAATTGGGTCCTTTGTCTTTTTTACTCCATGTTGTTTTTAGAGGGATGACGTAACCCTGAATTTGTCCGATAAAAACACACGTCTGCTAAAGAAACATTTTGCTACAGTGTGGCACTATTGAATACATGCCAGACAGTGCTTCATTTGTAATATGGGACGTGCTGGAACAAAAAATGAGCAGTGGTGTGGAGCCGCTTGCAGAAGTTGCACACATGGAGTACATTTTTTGTAGCCTTTTTTTTTTTTTTGAGTCCTGGAAAAAATGTGGGCTTTCATAAATGCATTTCATGCAATTCTACATGACTGGAGACTTTCGCAGAATCTTTAAATTAACGAAATGACAGGCTACAAACCGATCAATTAAAACATCCTCGTTTTCAATCCATCAATAGCCTAGCTGAGTGTAGAAACACATTACTGTAGGTTACAATACGAGCAGGAAATTAGTCCAAAACATCTTCCCAGTTTCACTGACTCACGCAATGATGTGCAGCTCACTCAGCAGCCAAAATCTTGTCCCTCTCTGTTTCTTGCTTTACTTTGTAAAAACAATGCTGTTCACTCAATAGGTCTATTTTGAAGTTAATAACTTTGTAACATAAACAGATTAGTATTTTATTTTCAGGCGGAATTATTTGCTTTCCAACCTGTGTTTTCCAGCGATTGTATTTGAAATATTTGCGAAAGGTCTGTTTTGGCTGCATGCTATTCACTGACAGATCTGACACGCATTACCGCAAGTAGGCATGCCTATGCAATTTTTTACAAATTAGCTACGGATCCTCTGTGGCTAAATTATAGGTGTACTCTTGATGTAGTATTGGGAATTATTTCATTTCTTTCTTAACAGAATGCAAAGTGCTGCCTCACCTCCCGCAGCAAATATTCTATTAGGAAATAAATGATGACGTGAAATGCTGAAGAAATGAGAGTTGCCGGCTCTATCAGAGCACAGAGAGGGAGAGAGATCAGAGCACAGAGAGGGAGAGAGATCATAGAAAGTGAATCTCATTTTAGTTCTGTGAGAGATACAGGCGTGCTTCTCTTGCACCACATAAATGGTCTATATAGGTTACAATATTGCCATAAACCCGGGCCAGCCCAACATGAATCAGTTCTTACAATATCAGGCACATTTTCACATGACATGTTTGTTTGTTGTTAAATGGGGCATGACAATTACAGAGGAATTCAAAATGTAACTACTCTGACGGCTTTAATTATGATTTTTACATTGCAAAACAGTGAAAATAATTGTTCATGCCACAAGAGGTAGGCTACCTGATCCTGGCAAATGGGCTCCGTGAACGAAAGAGAACAAAACAGAGGTGCCGGATCCTGTTCCGGCAGGATCCAGCTCAAATGGAGCACTGACGCCAGGTGTGAATGAGTGCAGGAAGCATCTCACCACAGGGAGCCCCCAGTCTGTTCACCAGATGGCTGACTGCCAAAAGAGCAATCCTCTTAACAGCCAAATACATAGCACCAGATCAACAGTAGCAGTAGTAGCAGCAGCAGAAGTAGCAGTAGTGGTAGTAATAGTAGTAGTAGCAGTACCAGTAACAGTAGTAGTACCAGTAGTAGTAGTAACAGTAGTAACAACAGCAGAGGTAGTAGTAGTACCAGTAGTAGTAGTAGTAGTAGTAGCAGCAATAGTACCAGTAGTAGTAGTACCACCAGTAACAGTAGTACCAGTAGTAGTACCAGTACCAGTACCAGTACCAGTAGCAGTAATAGTAGTAGTAACCGTAGCAGTAGTACCAGCAGTAGTACCAGTAGTAGTAGTAGTAGTAGTAGCAGTAGTAATAGTAGTAGTACCAGTAGTAGTAGTAGCAGCAGTAGTACAGGCAGTAGTAGCAGCAGCAGTAGTACCAGTAGCAGTAGTAGCAGTAATAGTACCAGTAGAACCAGTAGTAGCAACATTAGTAATAGCAACATTAGTAGTAGTACCAGTAATAGCAACATTAGTAGTAGTAGTAGCAGCAGCAGTAGTAGTAGTAGTAATAGTAGTAGTACTAGTAGCAGTAATAGTAGTAGTATCAGTAGTAATAGTAGTAGTAACCGTAGCAGTAGCACCAGCAGTAGTACCAGTAGTAGTAGTAGCAGTAGTACCAGTAGTAGTAGCAGCAGTACCAGTAGTAGTAGTAGCAGTAGTAATAGTAGTAGTACCAGTAGTAGTAGTAGTAGCAGCAGTAGTACAGGCAGTAGTAGCAGCAGCAGTAGTACCAGTAGCAGTAGTAGCAGTAATAGTACCAGTAGAACCAGTAGTAGCAACATTAGTAATAGCAACATTAGTAGTAGTACCAGTAATAGCAACATTAGTAGTAGTAGTAGTAGCAGTACCAGTAGTAGTAGCAGCAGTAGTAGCAACATTAGTAGTAGTACCAGTAGCAGTATTAGTAGTGTCCACTCCATAAGCACTCTTCCTTAAAAGTTACATTTCCAAGTATGATAGATTCAAACAAAATACTTTTTCAGCCAAGATTATAATCAAGTTTTCCTACTAGATGTTTGCAATGCTAATTCTGAAAAGAGTCAATGTAAAAAATATATCCACAGGGAAAAGCAGGATATGAAAGTTATGCTTAGTATTTGAATTATTTTAGTGCCAGTAAAAAATGGAAAATACTAAGCATATAAACTTATAAATCCTGCCTGTGCTTTAACCTGAGGATATATATTTTTATCTTCATAATATATATGAAATATCATCCATTCTGACTAAGATTTAAGTTGTAACTACATTTTGTGAGCCATATTGACGAGCCAGTCCCTTCCTAAGTGAGTGAGCTGTAAGCCTTGTTCCAGCATTGAAAATCTATAGGTTATTACTATTCTTAGTTTTTTTTTTTTTTTTTAACACACTGAGTGCAAACATCAGGTGACAAGTGGACCACACCATGCGACTTCTAAGAGGAAAAACACAGCAGCTGCTGGGTTGTGAGAGTGTGACCATCCGGCCTTCAGGTGAAGGTCTGTGATCAGGGGTCATACAGTGGGGCAAAAAAGTATTTAGTCAGCCACCAATTGTGCAAGTTCTCCCACTTAAAGAGATTAGAGAGGCCTATAATTTTCATCATAGGTACACTTCAACTATGACAGACAAAATGAGAAAAAAAATCCAGAAAATCACATTGTAGGATTTTTTATGAATTTATTTGCAAATTATGGTGGAAAATAAGTATTTGGTCAATAACAAAAGTTTCTCAATACTTTGTTATATACCCTTTGTTGGCAATGACAGAGGTCAAACATTTTCTGTAAGTCTTCACAAGGTATTCACATACTGTTGCTGGTATTTTGGCCCATTCCTCCATGCAGATCTCCTCTAGAGCAGTGATGTTTTGGGGCTGTTGCTGGGCAACACGGACTTTCAACTCCCTCCAAAGATTTTCTCTGGGGTTGAGATCTGGAGACTGGCTAGGCCACTCCAGGACCTTGAAATGCTTCTTACGAAGCCACTCCTTCGTTGCCCGGGCGGTGTGTTTGGGATCATTGTCATGCTGAAAGACCCAGCCACGTTTCATCTTCAATGCTCTTGCTGATGGAAGGAGGTTTTCACTCAAAATCTCACGATACATGGCCCCATTCATTCTTTCCTTTACACGGATCAGTCGTTCTGGACCCTTTGCAGAAAAACAGCCCTAAAGCATGATGTTTCCACCCCCATGCTTCACAGTAGGTATGGTGTTCTTTGGATGCAACTCAGCATTCTTTGTCCTCCAAACACGACGAGTTGAGTTTTTACCAAAAAGTTATATTTTGGTTTCATCTGACATTCTCCCAATCTTCTTCTGGATCATCCAAATGCTCTCTAGCAAACTTCAGACGGGCCTGGACATGTACTGGCTTAAGCAGGGGGACACGTCTGGCACTGCAGGATTAGAGTCCCTGGCGGCATAGTGTGTTACTGATGGTAGGCTTTGTTACTTTGGTTCCAGCTCTCTGCAGGTCATTCACTAGGTCCCCCTGTGTGGTTCTGGGATTTTTGCTCACCGTTCTTGTGATCATTTTGAACCCACGGGGTGAGATCTTGCGTGGAGCCCCCAGGTCGAGGGAGATTATCAGTGGTCTTGTATGTCTTCCATTTCCTAATAATTGCTCCCACAGTTGATTTCTTCAAACCAAGCTGCTTACCTATTGCAGATTCAGTCTTCCCAGCCTGGTGCAGGTCTACATTTTTGTTTCTGGTGTCCTTTGACAGCTCTTTGGTCTTGGCCATAGTGGAGTTTGGAGTGTGACTGTTTTGGACAGGTGTCTTTTATACTGATAACAAGTTCAAACAGGTGCCATTAATACAGGTAACAAGGAGGACAGAAGAGCCTCTTAAAGAAGTTACAGGTCTGTGAGAACCAGAAATCTTGCTTGTTTGTAGGTGACCAAATACTTATTTTCCACCATAATTTGCAAATAAATTCATTAAAAACCCTACATTGTGATTTTCTGGATTTTTCCCCCTAATTTTGTCTGTCATAGTTGAAGTGTACCTATGATGAAAATTACAGGCCTCTCATCTTTTTAAGTGGGAGAACTTGCACAATTGGCGGCTGACTAAATACTTTTTTGCCCCACTGTGTGTGTGTGTGTATATATACACACACACACACGAGACACACACACACACACACACACACGAGACACACACACGAGACACACACACACACGAGACACACACACACACACGAGACACACACGAGACACACACACACACACACGAGACACACACACACACACACGAGACACACACACACACACACGAGACACACACACGAGACACACACACGAGACACACACACACAGCGTTTGAACTCACCTGCGTTGTGGATGTTGTGGATCTGGGCTGGGGGCTGTGCGCCGTTGTTGCCAAAGCCTCCGTTCTGCTCCAGCAGCTGCAGAGATTCATAGCCATCGTAAGCAGGCCTCAAACAGTAATCTGGCCTCAACAGACTCATGGGGGCGACCAAGCGCCAAAAACAAACAGTTGACAAGTGAAGAGAAGGACGAAAACAAGTCAGTCAGAGTCGTTAGATTCAGTCAGAACATTAGTGCATTTCCCCTGGACTAGAGTGGAGGTATCTCTGGGTGTGTCAGTGAGGGTCAAACCTTCACGAGTCCTGCCAGTCTTGGCTGTGCCTCCTCTCCGGAGGGGGTAAGCTCCTTAACCCACAGAGAAACCCCCGATTAACACAGATCATCCCAGCCTAAATCTGCACTCAGACACAGGGGAGCAGTTATGTCTACCCCTTACTACCACTACTAGAACTACTACCACTACTAGAACCACTACTACTACTACCACCACTACTAGAACCACTACTACTACAACTACAAGAACCACTACTACTACTAGAACCACTACTACTACTACTACTACTAGAACCACTACTACTACTAGAACCACTACTACTACTACAGCTAGAACCACTACTACTAGAACCACTACTACTACTACAGCTAGAACCACTACTACTAGAACCACTACTACTACCACTACAACTACTAGAACCACGACTACTACCACTACTACCACTACTAGAACCACTACTACCACTACTAGAACCACTACTACCACTACTAGAACCACTACTACTACTACTACCACCACTACTAGAACCACTACTACCACCACCACCACTACTTCTACCACCACTACTACTACTTCTACCGCCACTACTACCACCACCACTACTACTACTACTACCACTACTACTACCACCACCGCCACTACTACCACCACCACCACTACTACTACTACTACCACTACCACTACTACTACTACTACTTCTACCACCACTACTACTACTTCTACCACCACTACTACTACTTCTACCACCACTACCACTACTACTACCACCACTACCACTACTACTACTACTTCTACCACCACTACTACTACTTCTACCACCACTACTACCACCGCCACTACTACTAATACTACTACCACCACCGCCACTACTACTACTACTACTACTACTACTACCACCACTGGCACATTTACTACCACCGCCACTATCAATACTACTGCCACCACTACTACTACTGCCGCTACAACCACCGCCACTACTACTACTACCGCCACCACTACTACTCCCGGCACATTTACTACAACCGCCACTATCACTACTACTACCACCGCCACTACCACCACTACTACTGCCACTACTATTACTACTACCGCCACCACTGCTACTACCGCCACCACTGCTACTACCGCCACCACTGCTACTACCGCCACCACTGCTACTACCGCCACCACTGCTACTACCGCCACCACTGCTACTACCGCCGCCAGCACTACTACTAGTGCTAGTGCTACTACTAGTGCTGCTACTGCTGCTACTACTACTACTAGTGCTGCTACTGCTACTACTAATACTGCTACTACTACTAATACTACTACTACTGCTGCTACTACTACTGCTGCTGCTACTACTAATACTGCTGCTGCTACTACTAATACTGCTGCTGCTACTACTGCTACTGCTACTGCTACTACTAATACTGCTACTAATACTGCTGCTACTACTACTACTGCTACTAATACTGCTGCTACTACTAATACTGCTACTAATACTGCTGCTACTACTACTACTGCTACTAATACTGCTGCTGCTACTAATACTGCTACTAATACTGCTGCTACTACTACTACTGCTACTAATACTGCTGCTGCTACTACTAATACTGCTACTAATACTGCTGCTACTACTAATACTGCTACTAATACTGCTGCTACTACTACTACTGCTGCTACTAATACTGCTGCTGCTACTAATACTGCTACTAATACTGCTGCTACTACTACTACTGCTACTAATACTGCTGCTGCTACTACTACTACTACTACTACTACTACTGCTGCTACTAATACTGCTGCTGCTACTACTGCTACTAATACTGCTGCTGCTACTACTACTACTACTGCTGCTACTACTACTACTACTGCTGCTGCTACTACTACTACTACTGCTGCTACTACTGTTGCTGCTACTACTACTACTGCTGCTACTACTGTTGCTGCTGCTACTACTACTACTACTGTTGCTGCTGATATTACTACTACTGATGATACTACTACTACTACTACTACTACTGTTGCTGCTTATATTACTACTACTGCTGATACTACTACTGCTACTGTTGCTGCTGATATTACTACTACTACTACTACTACTGTTGCTGCTGATATTACTACTACTGCTGATACTACTACTACTACTGTTGCTGCTGATATTACTACTACTGCTGATACTACTACTGCTACTGTTGCTGCTGATATTACTACTACTGCTGATACTACTACTACTACTGTTGCTGCTGATATTACTACTACTGCTGATACTACTACTACTACTGTTGCTGCTGATATTACTACTACTGCTGATACTACTACTACTACTACGGTTGCTGCTGATATTACTACTACTGCTGATACTACTACTGTTGCTGCTGATATTACTACTACTGTTGCTGCTGATATTACTACTACTGCTGATACTACTACTGCTGCCACTACTACGACTGTTGCTTCTGATACTACTACTGCTGCTGATACTACTACTACTACTACTACTACTGCTGCTGCTGATACTACTACTACTGCTGCTGCTACTACTACTGCTGCTACTACTGCTACTGCTACTAATGTTGCTGCTGATACTACTGCTGCTACTACTGCTGATACTACTGCTGCTGCTACTACTGCTGCTGCTACTACTGCTGATACTACTACTGCTGATACTACTACTGCTGATACTACTACTGCTGCTGCTGATACTACTGCTGCTGCTGATACTACTGCTGCTGCTGATACTACTGCTGCTGCTGATACTACTGCTGCTGCTGATACTACTGCTGCTGCTGATACTACTGCTGCTGCTGATACTACTGCTGCTGCTGATACTACTGCTGCTGATACTACTGCTGCTGATACTACTGCTGCTGATACTACTGCTGCTGATACTACTGCTGCTGATACTACTGCTGCTGATACTACTGCTGCTGCTGCTCCTGAAGTCGGCGCTGCTCACCAACAGCAATAGATTAGCCTTATGACCGTGATGCTTTTACCACTATTAAACGATTAACCCCCATTTAGTTCCAAACAAGAGAGCCAATAGAAGTCCATCCCTGCCATGCCATTCATTCCAAGAAAAAAATGTTAACCTAACCCTTACACCACCCCCTATCAATTTCATAACATGCCAAGTCCCACAGTAGGCCAAGCATTGGGTTCCCACAACATGCCAAGTCCCACAGTAGGCCAAGCATACGGTTCCCACAACATGCCAAGTCTCACAGTAGGCCAAGTCCCACAGTAGGCCAAGTCCCACAGTAGGCCAAGTCCCACAGTAGGCCAACTATACGGTTCCCACAACATGCCAAGTCCCACAGTAGGCCAAGCATACGGTTCCCACAACATGCCAAGTCCCACAATAGGCCAAGTCCCACAGTAGGCCAACTATACGGTTCCCACAACATGCCAAGTCCCACAGTAGGCCAACTATACGGTTCCCACAACATGCCAAGTCCCACAGTAGGCCAACTATACGGTTCCCACAACATGCCAAGTCTCACAGTAGGCCAAGTCCCACAGTAGGCCAAGTCCCACAGTAGGCCAACTATACGGTTCCCACAACATGCCAAGTCCCACAGTAGGCCAAGCATACGGTTCCCACAACATGCCAAGTCCCACAATAGGCCAAGTCCCACAATAGGCCAAGTCCCAAAGTAGGCCAAGTATACAGTTCCCACAACATACCAGGTCCAACAGTAGGCCAAGCATACGGTTCCCACAACATGCCAAGTCCCACAGCAGGCCAAGTATTACTCTCCCTGTCCCTCCTTCCCCTTTGTCTTTCTTTCTCCCTCTCCTGTGTGTCGTTCTCTCTCCATCACGTGACATCACTTTCCATTAAGACTGAAACGCCTGTAGTGTGTGGATATGGCTGGGATGAGACACTCCTTTGTGACCGATGGTGGCGGGGGCAGGTGGAAGGGGTTGAGGCAGAAGCAGGGAGGGGAGCAGGCACTCTCTCAATAGCTCTTCAGAGAGTTGGTGGCACTACTGGAGAACTGACTCCCTTTGTACCCCAAGAACTGACTTGTTTGCCATAAAAGAGCTGGGGGGGAGGGGGGGGGCTACACAGTCCCAATTCAATTCCTACATAGCCCTTTGGTCCTAACTCATCAATGTTTGCAGTTGTTTAAGGTGGAAGCTTTAACAAAACACTGGTTAATCCAAACCTGGAGGGGTTAGGTCCGAGAACAAGGGGGAGGGAATCTCTAAACCTCAGTCACACAAGGAGGGAAAGGTGACCTGACTTATCGTGTGACCTTAAGCTGGGTATCCAACCAAGAATATATCCTCCTCTCTCAGAACAGAAGATAAGACACCCCACAACTACTCACCCCTCTCCAGAAACACTCTGATAGGGGCATTGTCCTAGCATTAGCCCTAACAGAGAAATAAGTAGGTCATTGTGTGAGCAACTAAACATATATATATATTTTTTTAACTGTCAACATGGGGTGTTTGGCTGACATCATTACACATCCTGTGACGTTCATTTGGTATTTGGTCGTAATAGTCTATGTCAAGAACCCTCATGCAAAAGGCTCTAGAAAGGAGTCATGAAGGAGTTGGGTTGCAATGCTAGTAAGGTCAGACAAGCAGAAGGGGTTCAGAGGTCAAGGGTCAGGGGGTTGAAGGTCAGTCGGTTACCTCTGTGATGGGAGACTTGGGGTTGACATTGCGCGCCGCAGCGATCTCCTGTAGTTGGTTGACCAGCTCCGTGATGGACAGCCTCTCCTCTGGGTTGATCTTCAGCATGGATCCTGAGAAGAGGAGAGGAATGGCCCAAACAGAACCTCTTAGCACATTTAAAAGCCCTTTTTACATCAGCAGTTGGTCACAAAGGGCTTAACAGATAACCAGCCTAAAACCCTAAGAGCAAGCAATGTAGTGGCAGAAGCCCAGTGGCTAGGAAAAAAACTATCGAAGGCCTGAACCTAGGAAGAAACCTAGAGAGGAACCAGGCTCCGAGGGGCAGCCAGAGGCAGGAACCCAGGAAGAAACATAGATAGGAACCAGGCTCCGAGGGGTGGCCAGAGGCAGGAACCCAGGAAGAAACCTAGAGAGGAACCAGGCTCCGAGGGGTGGCCAGAGGCAGGAACCCAGGAAGAAACCTAGAGAGGAACCAGGCTCCGAGGGGTGGCCAGTCCTCTTCTGGCAGATCTCACATCATAATCTCGTTTTGTTACACGTCCTTTAAACACTAGTCGTTCCTGCCCAAAACAGCAACTAGACCTAGATGGACTGCTGGGTACAGGGATTCTCTTCATTTTTAATGAGATATTCAACTATTCATTTATTTTTTACAACCACAGGCCGCATTTACTAAGACAACCACCCATTTCAGAGCCCCGATCTGATGAATGTATGGAGGTTCCTTACTGATGAGCTCGTGGTAAACAGTGTACTTGACGTCATTCTGGGGGATGGCGTACTTCCCGTTGACTATCTGCAGCTTAGCGCCTTCCTCGAAGGGGTGCTGCTTAAAACACAACAAGTAGAGGATACAACCCAATGCCTGGAGAAAGAGAGAGAGAGAGACACACACAGAGAGAGAGAAAAATGATCAACAGGCTATAGAGATGTGGTTAAAGGGACAATTAAAAAACCTCTTAAATTACCCCCTATTCCCTTTATAGTGCACTACTTTTGACCAGAGCACAAAGGGCTCACCGTAGCAGGTGATATAGCAACCAATATAGCAGCAAGCGAAACAACAACAATAAAAAATTATGTTGCTGTGACAAGACTTACCCAGATGTCCTGCTTCTCGTTAATGGGGAAGTTGGAGTACAGGTCAATCATCTCAGGTGTCCTGTAGGCCGGAGTAGTGTTTCTGGTGATCTGGGTACAGTGGAAGGTGACCAGAGAGGGTAACTTTAGTTTAGCTCACAGAACTAGAATGAGCAGAACGGGCCTCCCCATTTAAGTTAATGATGTCATAATGGGTCGTCTGGCAGCCATTTTGAGTGCACCCATGAGTTTACCTATTCGAGGTTCCAAGTCCTAGTCATTTTATGTCTAAGGTTTAGCTATTTTCCTCACATTCAAATACAGACAAACATCTAACCTTTTACTTTTCCCAGGAAAATGTGGGGATTAACAACCTGTTTCCAAGAAAATCTTATGCACGAGTGATTCTTCTAGCCAATAATTAACTTCCTGTATCCATGCTAGTTCCCTGTAGAGCACCATTAAACTGGAGGAAAATAGACTGGCGTTACAGGGTTTGAGGAAAGCCAGTGTTTTCCGATTTGATTAACCAACATTGGTGCAGGAACAAAGTATAATTTTGTGTAATTATATCAATAGGAGATGGTTTCCCAGACACTAATTAAGCCTAATTCTGGACTAAAAAGTATTTAAGGAAATGATCCATTAAAGTAGATTTATAGTCCAGGACTAGGCCTCCTCTCCCCTGTGGAGTCTTCTGCAGCGATAGTGAAAGGAGAACTAGAACATGGTCACAGGTTTCCTAAATCACCTCATCCTCAACCATGGACCTCTTCTGGGCCGACCAGCCGTAGTCAGGGTAGTGGGCTATTGTGGTGGAACTGCCAAAGTCACACAGCTTGATGGTGCCTTGGTGACTGATCAGCAAGTTCTCAATCTGGAGGAGGCAGACAAAAAAAAAGGACAGTGGCTCATTATGCGACTGTAGTTTGTGTGTAAAAAAAAATAATCTATATTTGTTCTGGGAAGGCGATGTCAGCACCATTTTCAGCAGATCAAATTCCTGTAAGAAGTATATGTATTTGGCGAATCAAGGTGATTCTGATAAACATCAATAAAGCAAGGACAAGAGGCTTGATTTTCGTGGTTTATGTTAACGCCACATTAGAAGCAGGGTGATTTATGTTAACGCCACATTAGAAGCAGGGTGATATATTTTTACGCCACATTAGAAGCAGGGTGATTTATGTTAACGCCACATTAGAAGCAGGGTGATTTATGTTAACGCCACATTAGAAGCAGGGTGATTTATGTTAACGCCACATTAGAAGCAGGGTGATTTATGTTAACGCCACATTAGAAGCAGGGTGATTTATGTTAACGCCACATTAGAAGCAGGGTGATTTATGTTAACGCCACATTAGAAGCAGGGTGATTTATGTTAACGCCACATTAGAAGCAGGGTGATTTATGTTAACGCCACATTAGAAGCAGGGTGATTTATGTTAACGCCACATTAGAAGCAGGGTGATTTATGTTAACGCCACATCAGAAGCAGGGTGATTTATGTTAACGCCACATTAGAAGCAGGGTGATTTATGTTAACGCCACATTAGAAGCAGGGTGATATATTTTAACGCCACATTAGAAGCAGGGTGGTTTATGTTAACGCCACATTAGAAGCAGGGTGATTTATGTTAACGCCACATTAGAAGCAGGGCGATTTATGTTAACGCCACATTAGAAGCAGGGCGATATATGTTAACGCCACATTAGAAGCAGGGTGATTTATGTTAACGCCACATTAGAAGCAGGGTGATATATTTTAACGCCACATTAGAAGCAGGGTGGTTTATGTTAACGCCACATTAGAAGCAGGGTGATTTATGTTAACGCCACATTAGAAGCAGGGTGATTTATGTTAACGCCACATTAGAAGCAGGGTGATTTATGTTAACGCCACATTAGAAGCAGGGTGATTTATGTTAACGCCACATTAGAAGCAGGGTGATTTATGTTAACGCCACATTAGAAGCAGGGTGATTTATGTTAACGCCACATTAGAAGCAGGGTGATTTATGTTAACGCCACATTAGAAGCAGGGTGATTTATGTTAACGCCACATCAGAAGCAGGGTGATTTATGTTAACGCCACATTAGAAGCAGGGTGGTTTATGTTAACGCCACATTAGAAGCAGGGTGCTTCTCAGTCTCACATCAGCAGGCCACATGAAAATATTGCAGCGAGGCAACGACGCTCCTCAGAACATTTGTCGACCCATTCACAAAACGCATAGCCTCTGGCAACCGAGAACCAGGTCAAACCATTCCAAAAACACTTAAAACAATCCCAGAGTCCGCTAGAAAGTCAGGAAACAGAGCGTGATGGGCCAGGCGAGGGGTGGAGGGGTTCCAGGGAACACAGACGTCTACATCAGCACTCTGTAGCTACAGCAAGCACATCACCAGGGTGTTTGGTCACTGATCTACATCAGCACTCTGTAGCTACAGCAAGCACATCACCAGGGTGTTTGGTCACTGATCTACATCAGCACTCTGTAGCTACAGCAAGCACATCACCAGGGTGTTTGGTCACTGATCTACATCAGCACTCTGTAGCTACAGCAAGCACATCACCAGGGTGTTTGGTCACTGATCTACATCAGCACTCTGTAGCTACAGCAACACATCACCAGGGTGTTTGGTCACTGATCTACATCAGCACTCTGTAGCTACAGCAAGCACATCACCAGGGTGTTTGGTCACTGATCTACATCAGCACTCTGTAGCTACAGCAAGCACATCACCAGGGTGTTTGGTCACTGATCTACATCAGCACTCTGTAGCTACAGCAAGCACATCACCAGGGTGTTTGGTCACTGATCTACATCAGGACTCTGTAGCTACAGCAAGCACATCACCAGGGTGTTTGGTCACTGATCTACATCAGCACTCTGTAGCTACAGCAACACATCACCAGGGTGTTTGGTCACTGATCTACATCAGCACTCTGTAGCTACAGCAAGCACATCACCAGGGTGTTTGGTCACTGATCTACATCAGCACTCTGTAGCTACAGCAAGCACATCACCAGGGTGTTTGGTCACTGATCTACATCAGCACTCTGTAGCTACAGCAACACATCACCAGGGTGTTTGGTCACTGATCTACATCAGCACTCTGTAGCTACAGCAACACATCACCAGGGTGTTTGGTCACTGATCTACATCAGCACTCTGTAGCTACAGCAAGCACATCACCAGGGTGTTTGGTCACTGATCTACATCAGCACTCTGTAGCTACAGCAACACATCACCAGGGTGTTTGGTCACTGATCTACATCAGCACTCTGTAGCTACAGCAAGCACATCACCAGGGTGTTTGGTCACTGATCTACATCAGCACTCTGTAGCTACAGCAAGCACATCACCAGGGTGTTTGGTCACTGATCTACATCAGCACTCTGTAGCTACAGCAAGCACATCACCAGGGTGTTTGGTCACTGATCTACATCAGCACTCTGTAGCTACAGCAAGCACATCACCAGGGTGTTTGGTCACTGATCTACATCAGCACTCTGTAGCTACAGCAAGCACATCACCAGGGTGTTTGGTCACTGATCTACATCAGCACTCTGTAGCTACAGCAACACATCACCAGGGTGTTTGGTCACTGATCTACATCAGCACTCTGTAGCTACAGCAAGCACATCACCAGGGTGTTTGGTCACTGATCTACATCAGCACTCTGTAGCTACAGCAAGCACATCACCAGGGTGTTTGGTCACTGATCTACATCAGCACTCTGTAGCTACAGCAAGCACATCACCAGGGTGTTTGGTCACTGATCTACATCAGCACTCTGTAGCTACAGCAAGCACATCACCAGGGTGTTTGGTCACTGATCTACATCAGCACTCTGTAGCTACAGCAAGCACATCACCAGGGTGTTTGGTCACTGATCTACATCAGCACTCTGTAGCTACAGCAAACACATCACCAGGGTGTTTGGTCACTGATCTACATCAGCACTCTGTAGCTACAGCAAGCACATCACCAGGGTGTTTGGTCACTGATCTACATCAGCACTCTGTAGCTACAGCAAGCACATCACCAGGGTGTTTGGTCACTGATCTACATCAGCACTCTGTAGCTACAGCAAGCACATCACCAGGGTGTTTGGTCACTGATCTACATCAGCACTCTGTAGCTACAGCAAGCACATCACCAGGGTGTTTGGTCACTGATCTACATCAGCACTCTGTAGCTACAGCAAACACATCACCAGGGTGTTTGGTCACTGATCTACATCAGCACTCTGTAGCTACAGCAAGCACATCACCAGGGTGTTTGGTCACTGATCTACATCAGCACTCTGTAGCTACAGCAAGCACATCACCAGGGTGTTTGGTCACTGATCTACATCAGCACTCTGTAGCTACAGCAAACACATCACCAGGGTGTTTGGTCACTGATCTACATCAGCACTCTGTAGCTACAGCAAGCACATCACCAGGGTGTTTGGTCACTGATCTACATCAGCACTCTGTAGCTACAGCAAGCACATCACCAGGGTGTTTGGTCACTGATCTACATCAGCACTCTGTAGCTACAGCAAGCACATCACCAGGGTGTTTGGTCACTGATCTACATCAGCACTCTGTAGCTACAGCAAGCACATCACCAGGGTGTTTGGTCACTGATCTACATCAGCACTCTGTAGCTACAGCAAGCACATCACCAGGGTGTTTGGTCACTGATCTACATCAGCACTCTGTAGCTACAGCAAGCACATCACCAGGGTGTTTGGTCACTGATCTACATCAGCACTCTGTAGCTACAGCAAGCACATCACCAGGGTGTTTGGTCACTGATCTACATCAGCACTCTGTAGCTACAGCAAGCACATCACCAGGGTGTTTGGTCACTGATCTACATCAGCACTCTGTAGCTACAGCAAGCACATCACCAGGGTGTTTGGTCACTGATCTACATCAGCACTCTGTAGCTACAGCAAGCACATCACCAGGGTGTTTGGTCACTGATCTACATCAGCACTCTGTAGCTACAGCAAGCACATCACCAGGGTGTTTGGTCACTGATCTACATCAGCACTCTGTAGCTACAGCAACACATCACCAGGGTGTTTGGTCACTGATCTACATCAGCACTCTGTAGCTACAGCAAGCACATCACCAGGGTGTTTGGTCACTGATCTACATCAGCACTCTGTAGCTACAGCAAGCACATCACCAGGGTGTTTGGTCACTGATCTACATCAGCACTCTGTAGCTACAGCAAGCACATCACCAGGGTGTTTGGTCACTGATCTACATCAGCACTCTGTAGCTACAGCAAGCACATCACCAGGGTGTTTGGTCACTGATCTACATCAGCACTCTGTAGCTACAGCAAGCACATCACCAGGGTGTTTGGTCACTGATCTACATCAGCACTCTGTAGCTACAGCAAGCACATCACCAGGGTGTTTGGTCACTGATCTACATCAGCACTCTGTAGCTACAGCAAGCACATCACCAGGGTGTTTGGTCACTGATCTACATCAGCACTCTGTAGCTACAGCAAGCACATCACCAGGGTGTTTGGTCACTGATCTACATCAGCACTCTGTAGCTACAGCAAGCACATCACCAGGGTGTTTGGTCACTGATCTACATCAGCACTCTGTAGCTACAGCAAGCACATCACCAGGGTGTTTGGTCACTGATCTACATCAGCACTCTGTAGCTACAGCAAGCACATCACCAGGGTGTTTGGTCACTGATCTACATCAGCACTCTGTAGCTACAGCAAGCACATCACCAGGGTGTTTGGTCACTGATCTACATCAGCACTCTGTAGCTACAGCAAGCACATCACCAGGGTGTTTGGTCACTGATCTACATCAGCACTCTGTAGCTACAGCAAGCACATCACCAGGGTGTTTGGTCACTGATCTACATCAGCACTCTGTAGCTACAGCAAGCACATCACCAGGGTGTTTGGTCACTGATCTACATCAGCACTCTGTAGCTACAGCAAGCACATCACCAGGGTGTTTGGTCACTGATCTACATCAGCACTCTGTAGCTACAGCAAGCACATCACCAGGGTGTTTGGTCACTGATCTACATCAGCACTCTGTAGCTACAGCAAGCACATCACCAGGGTGTTTGGTCACTGATCTACATCAGCACTCTGTAGCTACAGCAAGCACATCACCAGGGTGTTTGGTCACTGATCTACATCAGCACTCTGTAGCTACAGCAAGCACATCACCAGGGTGTTTGGTCACTGATCTACATCAGCACTCTGTAGCTACAGCAAGCACATCACCAGGGTGTTTGGTCACTGATCTACATCAGCACTCTGTAGCTACAGCAAGCACATCACCAGGGTGTTTGGTCACTGATCTACATCAGCACTCTGTAGCTACAGCAAGCACATCACCAGGGTGTTTGGTCACTGATCTACATCAGCACTCTGTAGCTACAGCAAACACATCACCAGGGTGTTTGGTCACTGATCTACATCAGCACTCTGTAGCTACAACAAGCACATCACCAGGGTGTTTGGTCACTGATCTACATCAGCACTCTGTAGCTACAGCAACACATCACCAGGGTGTTTGGTCACTGATCTACATCAGCACTCTGTAGCTACAACAAGCACATCACCAGGGTGTTTGGTCACTGATCTACATCAGCACTCTGTAGCTACAGCAAGCACATCACCAGGGTGTTTGGTCACTGATCTACATCAGCACTCTGTAGCTACAGCAAGCACATCACCAGGGTGTTTGGTCACTGATCTACATCAGCACTCTGTAGCTACAGCAAGCACATCACCAGGGTGTTTGGTCACTGATCTACATCAGCACTCTGTAGCTACAGCAAGCACATCACCAGGGTGTTTGGTCACTGATCTACATCAGCACTCTGTAGCTACAGCAAGCACATCACCAGGGTGTTTGGTCACTGATCTACATCAGCACTCTGTAGCTACAGCAAGCACATCACCAGGGTGTTTGGTCACTGATCTACATCAGCACTCTGTAGCTACAGCAGCACATCACCAGGGTGTTTGGTCACTGATCTACATCAGCACTCTGTAGCTACAGCAAGCACATCACCAGGGTGTTTGGTCACTGATCAAATAAATAAAAAAACATCTGACAAACAAGTGGATGAAAGTTTAAGTGTGGCAGGTGGTAGAGCAGGGAGGGAGGGAAGTCTTACCGGAGGAGGAAGAGAATGGTTATGTCTAGATAGCATACAGATGGTAGCAGGTATAGTGTAGTAAAGGAGGAAGATAATGGATATGTCTAGATAGCATACAGATGGTAGCAGGTATAGTATAGTAAAGGAGGAAGATAATGGTTATGTCTAGATAGCATACAGATGGTAGCAGGTATAGTATAGTAAAGGAGGAAGAGAATGGTTATGTCTAGATAGCATACAGATGGTAGCAGGTATAGTGTAGTAAAGGAGGAAGAGGTATTGGCAATAGCAGGAGTTGAGAGGGGAAGTAGGGTGATGTTGCAGCAGAGATGCTGATCTTGGGTCAGTTTTGCATTTCCCCCCACTAATGGTTAGGTTTGGGAAAGGGGACACTGATCCTAGATCTGTACCTTGGAGAAATTACGAGGGCGAGTTGGGCTTTGAACTGCTCACCTTAAGATCCCGGTGGATGATAGGAGGCTTCTGTTTGTGCATGTGCTGCACGGCGCGACACGATTGGTAGAAGATCTTCAGCACTGTGTCACATGACATGGGTCCCTTCTGCTCCACCCGCTTGATGAAGTCCACCAGTTGACCTGAGGGAGGAAGACAGGAAATGCCTGATCAGCAAAATGAAGAGTACTAGTCAAAGCAATTGCTAAATCACTGGCTAAACATTATGGGGCAGTTTCCCTGATACAGATTACGTTTAGTCCTGGACAAAACACATCTTTCAATGAAGAATCTTAGTCTCTATTGAGACTGCTTTTTAGTTCCGAACTAGTGCATGGGAACTAGTGCACGGGAACTAGTGCATGGGAACTAGTGCATGGGAACTAGTGCATGGGAACTAGTGCTGGAACTAGTGCATGGGAACTAGTGCATGGGAACTAGTGCATGGGAACTAGTGCATGGGAACTAGTGCATGGGAACTAGTGCATGGGAACTAGTGCATGGGAAACTGTGCATGGGAAACTGTGCATGGGAACTAGTGCATGGGAACTAGTGCATGGGAACTAGTGCATGGGAACTAGTGCATGGGAACTAGTGCATGGGAACTAGTGCATGGGAACTAGTGCATGGGAAACCAGCCATAAAGGTATTGCTAAATAGTAGAAGACTACAGCGCATACATATGCTTGATAACATCAGGTATATTCACAGAAGTATAAACTGTATTACAGACTTGTGAATATACCACTCCAAAATAGGCCTCTAGAAGATGTCGCTACATCCACATTACGTTCCAGGAGGCCCTTAGCGCTGCGCACAGCGAAACAGAAAACGTAGTGCGGACGTCGCTTGGAGTACTGCAACAGCTTTATGACTTCACTGTGTACCACAGAGGGGGCCCGGCCCGCCCCACCACAGAGGGGGCCCGGCCCGCCCCAGCACAGAGGGGGCCCGGCCCGCCCCAGCACAGAGGGGGCCCGGCCCGCCCCAGCACAGAGGGTCCCGGCCCGCCCCACCACAGAGGGGGCCCGGCCCGCCCCAGCACAGAGGGGGCCCGGGCCCCGCACAGAGGGGGCCCGGCCCGCCCCAGCACAGAGGGGGCCCGGGCCCCGCACAGAGGGGGCCCGGCCCGCCCCACCACAGAGGGGGCCCGGCCCGCCCCACCACAGAGGGGGCCCGGGCCGCCCCAGCACAGAGGGGGCCCGGGCCCCGCACAGAGGGGGCCCGGCCCGCCCCAGCACAGAGGGGGCCCGGGCCCCGCACAGAGGGGGCCCGGCCCGCCCCACCACAGAGGGGGCCCGGCCCGCCCCACCACAGAGGGGGCCCGGGCCCCGCACAGAGGGGGCCCGGGCCCCAAAGCGATAAAGTGGAGTCTACAGTACCTTTACAGAGCTCTGTGAGAATGAGGAACTCAGCCTGGCCCGTGTCCGACTCCTCCTTGGCAATGGACGCTGCAGAGCTGAACTGCACCACGTTGGGGTGACCAGAGAGCTTTTTCTATACAACACTCAGGTCAAAGAAAAGGAACTGATTGTCTGTATATCAAACTGGGTTGTTTCTTAAGCCCAGTTTCCATTAGTGCTTTATATTCGTTTTTTTTTATTTAACCTTTATTTAAACTAGGCAAGTAAGTTAAGAACTAATTCTTATTTACAATGACTGCCTACCCCGGTCAAACCCGAAACCGGACGACGCTGGGCCAATTATGCACCGCCCTATGGGACTCCCAATCACGGCCGGTTGTGATATGGCCTGGAAAAATCAGGGCCACATTCGACCCTAAATGCCAATGGAAATAAAGTTTTTGTGAATTAGGCTGTTTTAAATAATGTTAGGGTCAGAGGTTAGGGTCATGAATGTGGATGTATGAAGTGCCAAACCCATATTGCCATTTGACTCCTACACCAGAATTTGTTTTTAAGAATATTGTCTTCTTTATTCAGATTGGTCTATTTTGTCAAAAATGATTATTACGTCAGACAAACACGTCAGGTGTTCCTTGACTAAAGGATGTTGTCAAGGAGGAATGTTCCGTGTTTGACGTTCAACGAGAACACAGAACCACTCAAAAAGATACCATGATGCAGACCTCCTGGATGATTTCTTTGTTCTTCTCCTCCTCGTGGGACAGGAGCCTCTGTGTGCGCACACACACACACACACACACACACACACACACACACACACACACAACCATTTAACAAATACAGAACAGAGTATGCGTTCCAAATGGCATGCTATTGGAGCTGGTCAAACGTAGTGCACTACATAAAGGAATAGGGCACTACATAAAGGAATAGGGCACTACATAAAGGAATAGGGCACTACATAAAGGAACAGGGCACTACATAAAGGAACAGGGCACTACATAAAGGAACAGGGCACTACATAAAGGAACAGGGCACTACATAAAGGAATAGGGCACTACATAAAGGCACTATATAAAGGAACAGGGCACTACATAGGGCACTACATAGGGCACTACATAAAGGAACAGGGCACTACATAAAGGAACAGGGCACTACATAAAGGAATAGGGCACTACATAAAGGAATAGGGCACTACATAAAGGAATAGGGCACTACATAAAGGAATAGGGCACTACATAAAGGAACAGGGCACTACATAAAGGAACAGGGCACTACATAAAGGAATAGGGCACTACATAAAGGAACAGGGCACTACATAAAGGAATAGGGCACTACATAAAGGAACAGGGCACTACATAAAGGAATAGGGCACTACATAAAGGAACAGGGCACTACATAAAGGAACAGGGCACTACATAAAGGAACAGGGCACTACTTCTGTCTAAACTAACATTACGTTTTTATTTATTTAACCATTATTTAACTAGACAATTTAACTCAGTTAAGAACAAATTCTTATTTTCAATGACGGCCTAGGAAAAGTGGGTTAACTGCTTGTTCAGGGGCAGAACGACAGATTTGTCATTCTGCCCCTGTTCTGCCCAGCTCGGGGATTTGAACTTGCAACCTTCCGGTTAGTAGTCCACCGCTCTAACCACTAGGCTACCCTGCCGCCCCAGGCGAGGTGTGTGCAGAAAGGGATAATGTGTGTGAAGGAAATCAAAATGCTTACCTTGAGAGCATAGTCTTTACTGCTGCCTATGTCCTGAGCTTCATACACAAATGCAAAACCACCTGCAGAGGAAAAGACAACGAGGGATCAATGGCCCGGATGAGAGAGCCAGCACAACAATAGCTCGCTTCAGTGCTATTTCACACCCAGTGTAGTGCCAATCTCGGCCTCTATTCATAAAGTGTCTTGGAGTAGCAGTGCTGATCTAGGATCAGGTCCCCCCCCCCCCCCCTGTCCATGTAATGTTACACATTATGGTTTAAAATACCAAACTGACCCTAGGTCAGCACTCCCACTTTGAGATGCTTTATGAGTGAGTATGAGCGCTGGTGTTGTTCATGTGAAAACCTTTCATTTAAAGAAACATATGTAACAGTGATCGCTGTCAAAAGTCAACATAGGTTTTCCTCAACCGATTGCACTTCGCTACATTGTCATAACGGACAAAAACAAACTATGCTTTAGAATTATCTCATTGAAACAGGAGGTGGACTACTGAACACTAATCTGGAGACCACACCCATATTTTTTTTATTTACATTTCCCCTTTATGTAACCAGGCAAGTCAGTTAAGATCACATTCTTATTTTCAATGACGGCCTGGGAACAGTGGGTTAACTGCCTGTTCAGGGGCAGAACGACAGATTTTGTACCTTGTCAGCTCGGGGGTTTGAACTCACAACCTTCCGGTTACTAGTCCAACGCTCTAACCACTACCCTGCCACCCCTATATTCCAGGGGGCTTTTAGTCACTACTGTTGCTGCTAAATCATTGACATTTGCAAGAGGTTACGCCATGTGTCAACAGAGCACTTCTCTTTTTCACAGACAACGTTATTGCAGCATCAGTTTTGCTGTACGTTTTCAAGAATAGACACACAACACACTGTGTCTGATGACTCATTTGTAACAATTCTGTTCTAAGTTAACCTTTAAATGGAAAAAGGTGTGCTCTCTGCAGCCTGCTCAAACAAGACCATAACTCAGCTTGAATGTTTCTCAGAGCAAATCTTCACATTCCAACATTGTGCCTGCATTTGGGGAGTATTAGAATTGTGTACAAAGACATTTTTCTCACGATTTGTTGTACTTGCTAAACACCTAACATGTAAGATACTTCTGTGTGCACTGGGCAGGCATCTCAAGTGAATACTAATTCACTATTCATTTTGCATACGCCCTTCAAGTCAATGAGGTTTTGCTCCAATTCCTTAGCGACAAACAGAGGCCCGCTGAAATTAGAGACCAGTCTGTTCTCTGTGAAACATGAAACACCGCAGGCAGGGCCTCCTCACTCTTTATTGGACAACAATGTAAAGGTGCCCTGTTTCTGGCACAACGCCATTAACATTCCACGCCTGAGCTATGTTACAGCCCTGGTATCTCAGTAACCAAATAAAGCCCTGCTAAAAACGCCAACACTCTCCTGCTTCCACAAACCAGTGTGTAGGCCCTATCTGCTACAGCAAACCTGTTAGCCAGGACAGAGGGACAAAGGTTGGAGGAGGGCTGTAGAGTGGAGACACTCCCAACTCAGGTGTCAAAGGCTAGTGTAATAAGGTATAGAGAGAGAGAAAAGGAAAGTAAAAGAGAGAGCGAGAGCGTTCGTGTTAGACATACTGCAAATAGTTGTTAGTGGGCCCCTCTTTGGGCCCTGGTCTATAGAGCATGTTTACAAAGGGCCAGGACGACACCAGTATCTCTACTTGGGCAGGGACGACACCAGTATCTCTACTTGGGCAGGGACGACACCAGTATCTCTACTTGGGCAGGGACGACACCAGTATCTCTACTTGGGCAGGGACGACACCAGTATCTCTACTTGGGCAGGGACGACACCAGTATCTCTACTTGGGCAGGGAAGACACCAGTATCTCTACTTGGGCAGGGACGACACCAGTATCTCTACTTGGGCAGGGACGACACCAGTATCTCTACTTGGGCAGGGACGACACCAGTATCTCTACTTGGGCAGGGACGACACCAGTATCTCTACTTGGGCAGGGACGACACCAGTATCTCTACTTGGGCAGGGACGACACCAGTATCTCTACTTGGGCAGGGACGACACCAGTATCTCTACTTGGGCAGGGACGACACCAGTATCTCTACTTGGGCAGGGACGACACCAATATCTTTACAAAGGGCCGGGACGACACCGGTATCTTTACTTGGGCAGGGACGACACCGGTATCTCTACTTGGGCAGGGACGACACCGGTATCTTTACTTGGGCAGGGACGACACGGGTATCTCTACTTGGGCTGGGACGATACCGGTATCTTTCCTTGGGCTGGGACGACACCAGTATCTTTACTTGGGCAGGGACGACACCGGTATCTTTCCTTGGGCCGGGACGACACCGGTATCTTTACTTGGGCCGGGACGACACCGGTATCTTTACTTGGGCAGGGACGACACCTGTATCTTTACTTGGGCAGGGACGACACCGGTATCTTTACTTGGGCAGGGACGACACCGGTATTTTTACTTGGGCAGGGACGATACCAGTATCTTTCCTTGGGCTGGGACGATACCAGTATCTTTCCTTGGGCTGGGACGATACCAGTATCTTTCCTTGGGCTGGGACGATACCAGTATCGCAATATTAATTCCATGGTAAAAATGAAAACACGAAGCAGACCAAACTCTTTGGTCCTTTAAAAACTTGCTGTATGTAAAAATATTGTGTGCTATAGCTTGGGAAATAAATACATGTGAATCGAGATGACAACATAATGATGTTTGGTCACAATATTAGGGCTGTTTTCCAAAAGAAGTTAGTGTTTGACATTAATGCTTGTCCGGGACAGTAAAATCGTTTTTTTTTTACAAAATTCGTGCTAATGTTGGGTTTTTGAGCTAGCACCCAATAGACTCCAATTCGCTCCTTGTCCAAGAATTACCCAGAATACTCCAAGCGGGCAATTGACATAGCAAAGGCAAAGTTTTCCATCTCCTCAAAAGTATAAAGTTCTCTTGCGTTACAGACTTATTCTAATATTGATTGAATGTATTTTTTCTTTATCAATCTACACACAATACCACACAAGGACAAATCGAAAACAATTTGTTGCAAATAAAAAATTAAAAAACAGAAAAACCCTATTTACATAATTATTCAGAACCTTTGCTATGAGACTCGAAATTGAGCTCAGATGCATACTGTTTCCATTGATCACCCTTGAGATGTTTCTACAATTTGATTTAAGTCCACATTTGGTAAATTCAATTGATTGAACATGATTTGGAAAGGCACACACCTGTCTATAAGGCCCCACAGTTGACAGTGCATGTCAGAGCAAAAACCAAGCCATGAGGTCGAAGAAATTGTCCATAGAGCTCCTAGACAGGATTGTGTCAAGAAACAGATCAACAAATGTCTGCAGCATTGAAGGTCCCCAAGAACACAGTGGCCTCCATCATTATTAAATGGAAGAAGTTAGGACCCACCAAGACTGTTCCTAGAGCTGGCCACCTGGGTAAACTGAGCCATCGGGGGAAAAGGTCCTTGGTCAGGAAGGTGACCAAGAACCCGATGGTCACACTGATAGAGCTCTAGAGTTCCTCTGTGGATATGGAAGCACCTTCCAGAAGAACATCTGTGCAACACTCCACCAATCAGGCCTTTATGGTTGAGAGGCCAGGCGGAACACTTCCCAGTAAAAGGCACATCACAGTCCGCTTGGAGTTTGCTGAAAGGCACCAAAAGACTCTCAGACCATGAGAAACAAGATTCTCTGGTCTGATGAATCCATGATTGAACACTTTGGCCTGAATGCCAAGCATCACGTCTGGAGTTAACCTGGCACCATCCCTATGTTGAAGCATAGGTGGCAGCATCATGCTGTGGGGATGTTTGTCAGCGGCAGGGACTGGGAGACTAGTTAGGATCGAGGCAAAGATGAACGGAGTGAAGTACAGAGAGATCCTTGATGAAAACCTACCACACGGCGCTCAGGTTCACCTTCCAACAGGACAACGACACTAAGCACACAGCCAAGACAACGCAGGAGTGGCTTTGGGACAAGTCTCTGAATGTCCTTGAGTGGCCCAGCCAGAGCCCAGACTTGAACCCAATCAAACATCTCTGGAGAGACCTGAAAATAGCTGTGCAGTGACAATCCCCATCCAAACTCACTGAGCTTGAGAAGAATGGGAGAAACTCCACAAATACAGGTGTGCAAAGTTTGCAGCTTCATACACAAGAAGACGCGAGGCTGTGAACGCTGCCAAAGGTGCTTCAACAAAGTACTGAGTAAAAGGTCTGAATATTTATGCAAATGTAATTTAAGATTTGTTTTGCAAAAAATTCTAAAATCCAGTTCTTGCCTTGTCATTATGGGGTATTGTGTGTAGATTGAGGGGGGGGGAACTATTTAATACATTTTAGAATACGGCTGTAACGTAACAAAATGTGGAAAAAGTTAAGGGGTCTGAATACTTTCTGAATGCACTGTATCTGCCGTTGCCAGACTCCACTGAGGCATATCGATCTGCAGGTTGAACATGGTTAGACTGTAGACTCCTAAATTGACAGCTGTAAAAACCGCCCAAAAAAAACTGTACTAACTACCTACTTCACATGCTGATATTCTCTTTGGTATTATTGTGTGTGGCTATGTTTGCTTGCTAGCTAGCTAACTAACTAGCCAGCCCACAGAGAGAGCATTGCAGAGTTTGTAGTCGACTTGAGCTGCAACAGACAACAAAATGAAACATTTGTTCACAAAAAAATATTATTCTCACATTAGTGTTATTTAACACTGCAAATTAAAGAAACAAGTGGTATTGGGTGGATTTTTCTTTTAATTTCTAACAGATATTTTAATCTCTGTCGCATGAAACCCCTTGTGCGTGCGGGGCTCTTTTGATTGCTTTTCCCCCACCAATTGCATTTTGGAACATTCACTCGGAATCTACAGCCATGTGCGCTTTTGTTGAGCTCATAATATGAATAAATAAAACATTTCCGATTTTTTTATTAAAGTGCAGTGGTTGTATGAATTTTGGATCTGTCGTCCCAGAGTCTGTTTTGAACCGGAGGAAATTATTTAATAAGGTTTTGGTTGTAATGTTGCAATATTTTATAGGCTACCAAGGGAGTCCTCCAGGAGAGCCTTAAAGGGGCAGTGTTTTGAGAGGCTTAAATATTCAAAGAGGCCAATAGGCAGAGTGTAGACTACATTTGTGTCTGATTCTCTATGGTAAACAAGATTGAAATGCATTTTTGTTGTGGTTCCTTTGCATAATACAATGATGTAAAAATTGTTACAAGTGACTTGAGCTTTTGGACAAGTAAAAACGACCTGTACTACTTGTCCTATGGACATTGATGACAGCTAGGGGACAAGGCAATGTAGCCTATGGCAATGTAAAGGTCCTGATTAAATCGGGACCGAATTAGAGAGGTGCGGAGATCCTGCAATAATTTCAAAGTCAATCTTAAAACAATCCTTTATTGTCAACTATCTTTAATGTTTTATCAATGAAAGGAAGTGTCTCAGATGAGAACACAGTGCTCCTGTTTAGTTAATTATAAATTCTTAAGGTTTTCGTCATCAGGACTTTGTGCGGGTATTTCTATTCCTTTCATGACCATTTTTGACAATCTAAAATTGTTGGATGTCCATACACTCCTTTTAAAAACTGACAACATTACAATAAACCTGATCAAAAGAACAAATATTCTCCTTAATAAAGGAACTATGAAGCATCGCTTGAGAGTGATGAGAAAGTGTTTGATTAAAGGGAAATTGGTTCTCCATTTTAATGGCATGAAACACTACAGGTCTCAGGAGTCTTCTCTGTAAACTTCCACATGAACAATACTGCAGTGCTTTACGTTGAAGATTCTCTCAGAAGAGGTAATACTACCAACGGAACCCGAAGCACTTGCTCTTTTCCTGCTCCATCTCTCCCCAGATTCCTCAAAATGTCAGCTGTCTGTTTCAAGGGTAAGCAAGAACCTGTCCCACGCAGGTTATGTGTACTGAGGGCAGAAAATAGTAAGTAGGTACTAGGGTAGTTCGATTGTACACAAACAGTCTATATAGATATTATCCATGACAAATTCCTAAACAAAGTTATCTAATAATTATTTGTTACATGGACAGCACAGCTAAAGTACCCGTATTCAATATTAACGTATTTATATGTACAACCCTTGCACCAGTATATCATCATGTAATTTGTTGACACCTGCCTATCATGTCAATACAGCCGCCTTAACAGTTGGCCGTAAATAAAAATTTAAAATACTATAATATCTAGTATGTCTTGTTAAAATCATATTCTAGCTAGCTGATAAAGGATGCTAACAAAATAAACCAGATTGCTAGCTAGCTAAAGTTAGCTAACCAACCGGTATGGCTAGCTTGCTAGCTAGTTAACATTAGCAAGCCTAGTGTCATGTAAATATGACATTTGCGGATTATCAGCCTTGACACATAACTCACCTTCAGCTATAACCCTTTTGATTCTCAGTTTCATGTCACCAAGCTCCACAATTTGCCCAACAAAATCATTTTGGTCTCGACTTGCGCCTCCAGTGCCACCGGGCCCTGCCAGGAAATCAAGTGCCGACTGGAAGAGGGACATTTTGTCCTGCGTCCCCGGTGTAGCTCAGCGAGCTCTTTCCAGGCCTTACAGAGATAATATGCTGTAGGCAAAGGTTTTTAAAAATCAAATCAGTGATGTTGTTAAGTTAATTATGAACGTCGGTGTCTAGTTATTTGATTCCTTCGCTACACAAACATTATCGTCCTACTCATCTAGAGTGGCCATGACTGCACTTCCGTGAGATGGTGACGCATCTCGTGACGTCACGAACGTTCTTCTTCTGTGGTATAAGGGAGGTCCGCAAATTAAAGTTTAAGGAGCATGCCGCCACCTACTGTGCTGGAATGTGAGTTCAATAAGTTTTTCCTGATGCTGTACTAATAAGAAAAATAAATAAACGAATAAATCCCTACTAACAAACCCTCACCAAAACCCTTCCAACCCCCTAGTAGAAGCACCAGTCTAAGGCACTGCATCTCAGGTGTCACTACAGACCCTGGTTCAATTCCAGGCTGTATCACAACTGGCCGTGATTGGGAGTCCCATAGGGCGGCGCACAATTGGCCGGTGTTGTCCGGGTTAGGGTTTGGCCATCATTGTAAATAATAATTTATTCTTAACTGACTTGCCTAGTTAAATAAAGGTTGCATTTTTTTTTTTTTATTCTGACAGAATGTCCACTTACTAAGGGAGCAGCCACTTACTAAGGGAGCAGCCATCCGTCCGCCTAGTAGTTCCACCAATCTGTTTTACAGCCTCTGTGTAACAGCTGTCCAGCGAAGACAAGAATACTGGTCTCGACACCAGTGTAAACAGATATGATTGTAGATCGTAACTCTCTTACGTTGTGGTTTTTAAAAGGATCACAAGTTGATCTGTAGTTTATTCTTACAAAAATAGTACAAAATGCTATAAATGTAAGTACCTGACGATAGACACAAGGAAGAACATTAGATGTGCAGGTCAACAGTATGTTAATGGCTGTAAATTTGTGATTTGTTTGTTAGCATGGAAATAACTGAATTAGCAGGGAGCTCCAACATAGGATTTTGCCTGTGCTTAGCTGGATTCCGTTTCTTTTTATCCCAAAAAACTACCTAGTCCTTGCCGATGACAAGCATACCCATAACTTGATGGAGCCACCGCCATGCTTGAAAATAATAAGAGTGGTACTCGGTGACGTGTTTGTGTTATATTTGCCCCAAGCATAACTCTTTGCATTTATTTGTAACAGCGAACACAAGATCACTGGTCTCAGCACCAGTGTAACAGATGTGATCATACTTGGCTGTAGATTTGTGATTAGTCTGTAAGCAGGGAAATAACTGTGAATTAGGAGGGAACTATTGGGACCATTACAATTAGAGCATGCTAGCTAACACACTATTACAGCAATAACATCCTATTAGAGCATGCTAGCTAACTCGCTCTAACTTTGGAAGTATATCATCATTGTTTGTTTAAATTGTTTAAAAGATGACTTGTGTCATGCACAAAGTAGTGGTCCTAACCGACTTGCCAAAACTATAGTTTGTTAACAAGAAATTTGTGGAGTGGTTTAAAAATAAGTTTTAGGGGCCTACCCAAAATCTCTCGTGGCACAGCTAGCACTGTGATGCAGTGCCTTAGACTGCTGCGCCCCGAGAGATTTTGGGTTTGAGTACAGGCTCTGTCGCAGCCGGCCGCGACTGGGAGGCCCTTGGGGCGGCGCACAATTGGCCCAGCGTCGTCCGGGTTAGGGAGGGTTTGGCCGGCAGGGATATTTTGAATGCTTAGCAGGACAGAAAAATATTCTAATTCACACTTATCAAGAGAACATCCCTGGTCATCCCTACTGCCTCTGATCTGGCAGACTCACTAAACACATGCTTCATTTGTAAGTGATGTCTGAGTGTTGGAGAGTACCCCTGGCTATCCCAGGGATGAACACTTTTACTCAAGTAGAATTTTACTGCGTGACTTTCACTTTTACTTTAGTCATTTTCTATTATTAAGGTATCTTTACTTTTACTCAAGTATGACAATTGGGTACTTTTTCCACCACTGCTAGCTTAGTGATGAGCTTGGAGCGGACTATGGTGTTGAACTTTGAGCTGGAGTCTATGAACAGCATTCTCACGTAGCATATTTCCCCTCCTGTTCAGGTGGAAGGGGCAGTGTTAAGTGGAATTGAGATTGCGTCATCTGTGGTTTGTTGTGGAGGTATGCAAAGCTGTCATCACGTCAAAGGGTGGTGTCAAAGTAGCTCAAAAATAAAATATATTTAGATTTGTTTAACATTATTTTGGTTACTACATTATTACATGTGTGTTATTTCATAGTTTTGATGTCTTCACTATTATTCTACAATGTAGAAAATAGTACAAATAAAGAAAAACCCTTGAATGAGTAGGTGTGTCCAAACTTTTGACTGGTACTGTACATATACATTTATTTTCCATAATCTGGTCCGGAAGCTAATTTCCTGAAATGATATCCGGATGGGGTTTTGTACTGTGTATTTAAATAGTGTATTCTCGACATAGCGCCTTCTAATATTTATTCTACTGTACAGTTAGTTACACTGTTTATACACACCACATATTTATTTATATACTTGATTCTTGACATAGCTCATCCTAATATATCTACTGCTGTACATATCATTCTTAGTATATCTTGTGTAAATTAATCTGGTGTATACAGTACACACCGAGTGTACACAAAAATAAGAACATCTTCCTAATATTGAGTTGCACCACCCTCTTTCTACCCTCTGAACAGGCCAATTCATCGGGGCATGGACTCTACAAGGTGTCGAAAGCTTCCACAGGGATGCCTGCCCATGTTGACTCCAATGCTTCTCACATTTGTGTTAAGTTGGCTGGATGTCCTTTGGGGGGTGTACCATTCTTGATACACATTGGAAACTGTTGAGCGGGAAAAACCCAGCAGCTTTGAAGTTCTTGACACAAACCGGTGTGCCTAGAAAATACAACCATACCCTGTTCAAATACAGTTAAATCTTTTGTCTTGCCCATTCACCCTCTGAATTGAACACATACACAATTAATATCTCAGTTGTCTCAAGGCTAAAAATCCTTCTTTAACCAGTCTCCTCCCCTTCATCTATACTGATTGAAGTGGATTTTAATTAACAAGCGACATCAATAAGGGATCATAGACTGACCAGGTGAAAGCTATATAATGGAATGAGCAGGTGTTCTTAATGTTTTGTACACTCAGTGTTCATACAGACAGAGTTTGGATTACTGTTGCAGTGCGATTTGCGTTGTTAAATTGGACAATTTTTTGTAATTGTAACAATTTTTCTCCCCATTTTCTTGACGTCCAATTACGATCTTGTCTCACCGCTGCAATTCCGGAGAAGCAAAGGACGAGTCACATGACCCGCCAAACCGCACTTCTTAACACCTGCTCGCTTAACCCGAGCCAGTCGTGACACAGGCTGTAGTGACGCTGCAACAATGCGACATGCCGTAGACCACTGGGAGGCCCCTTTCTCGTTACATTTTTGATTACTTACTTGCTTTCCATATTACTGCATTTTTTAGGAGGCTAGTAACATAAGCATCTCGCGGCACCCGCTATAACATCAGCTAAACTGTGTACACGACAATTAACTTTGATTTGAAAGGAAAGAGAATCTGACTTAGGGACTCTGACACCCTCTCCCTAGCTCTACAACTTGCCCCCCCCCCCAAACTTGCCCCTTAAGTCACCTTATCATTTAGAAGTGAACTTTGATTCATTGCTAGTCCAATGTGACATTCTGTTGGCTCACTGCATTTGTGATGCATATTGGGATGTTCCAGTGCACTCTTATCCTGTTGTGTCCACTATCCTGGCTGTCTGCCCTGGAGTTGCCATGTTGCCATGGTGATAGTTAAAGTGTATGGAGAGGATGGAACCACATGTAAACAAGTGCACAAAGCAGGTGTTCACTACAAGGAACAAACACAACCTGACACTCATTGACTAGAAATGCCAATGTGAATGCCATTCTGAATCTCCCATAAATGTCCTTGAGAGGCCCACTCCACCATTAGCCACCCCCTAAGGCAGTTACTAAACCATGAAATTGGACTGTCACATGACTGGTACTCAGACTAGATTACAATAGCTACAACATAAAAAATTTAAAAATACAAAATAAATGTTACTGTATGTATTTTTGTCAGGTAGGACCATACAGCACTAAATGAACGTTTGTAAACTAAAGTTTACATTTTAATCCAAAATATGAATAGTTGATATTTCCTCCTTTTGTATCTGTGTCTACTATATTTCCAAAATGCTTTAATATATCCTAATGTTTGTTTCTTTATGTAGGGAAAATAGTTTTAGCAACATAAAAGCTTGCAATATTGGGTTACATCATCTTACATGGGCCTTGCCACGCCACTAGTTTAAATGCCCAAAAATCACACAAAATGAGAGCACGGACTTTTATTTGGTAGTGGACTATTAGAAAGCTATTTTGTCAAAGTGGCTCCTCCCTCTGTGTCAGGTGACCTCAGTTCGCCTGGTAACAGAGAAAGCGTCGCTAGGAAGTGAATAGTGCGATGAGTTCGCGGCAAAAAAATAGCTTTTTTGAGGCAATCTACGGCGAAAGTTTACGAATACCGGGAACGGGTGTACAGTTTATCTGTGAGAAGAAGGGAGTAAAGTTGTCTAATTTATCACAATTATGCGTCGTCGAGTACTAGCTAGCTCATTCACATCTCGTGGCATGAGAGATAAAACAAGATTAAGTTAGCAAGCTAGCTGCTGGCAGCTAGCTAGCTTAGTAGTCATAGTCAATTACGCACCCCAGCTGGGCAGGTAAGCAAAACTAGATCTGGCTTGCCACCACCTGTTTTAGCTCGACAAGTCACTGTAAAAAAAAATTATATATTTATCTGTTTACCATTGAAAG
This sequence comes from Oncorhynchus kisutch, assembly GCF_002021735.2. Classification (NCBI taxonomy): domain Eukaryota; kingdom Metazoa; phylum Chordata; class Actinopteri; order Salmoniformes; family Salmonidae; genus Oncorhynchus; species Oncorhynchus kisutch. Next base: position 7,892,576 of record NC_034176.2, on the reverse strand, counting down.
TACCGTTAGCCTGGTGTGTGTGTCCGAATAACACTGCTACAGCTATGGAAGTAGTGTCGTCGTCGGTTGGGTTAATGCGATGTGGCAGTAATCATAATAGGATTTCACCCTCCTTCCTGAATAAAGCTTCCTTCTGTCTGTCGCCCGATTTATTTATTTAGCTCATGGAGTGTTTACATCATCACACAGTTGAATAGGTAGACTACTGTAACGGTGTCAAGTGACAGAGTGTGTGCACGTTGTATTAATCTGTGTGTTGGGTTGATATTTCAGCAGAAGGTGGTTGACAGTTGAAGAATAACACTACCCTAATCTGCTCATATGGGTTGGGGACCTGGGTGGTAGCTCTGCTTGCTTCCACAGCCAGGTTGTTCTGACACAAACATGGGGAAACTTCAGAGCAAGTTCCGAAGGTCACGCTCTGAACTGTACAGGTAAGACAGCCAGCAACATCAACACAGGCTGAGTGACCCCATACCTAAACCTGTTTAAAGATGGACTCCGGATGTTTTATTGATCAGATAATCTGTGCGGTGCTTGGTTCAGATTGTAACAATCCCATAACATACCTCAAATAGGCCTAATAGATCATTGAAGGCTATTCTTGAGGTGCAATTGTATTGTGCCTCTGCAGGGCGACCAAAGGTGATGGCGAGGATGCTGCTGTTAGTCAGGTGATACAGTATGAACCCGCCCACCGTGATGCCGTCAACTGTGTCACCAACCTGACCTCAGACCTCTGTGTGTCTGGAGGAGGTGACATGGTGAGTAAATTGACTAGGTTTTATGCATGTGTTTTACAAGTGACAATATAGTACAGGAAACTGACTGCTAATCTGTTTCATCTCTCCCCAGGCAGTGGTTGTGTATGACTGGAGAGGAGGGAAGTTATGTCAGTCATTCCAAGGTCACAACAGAGAGGTTACCAAGGTAAACAGCCAGTGCACTGAGGTAGTTGAAGAAGAGGGTGTAATGTGGCAGTGGCTATTGAATGGATGCCTGCCTGCCGTTGTTTTTATTAGTGTGTTTGTAGTCTTTAGAATAGATATCAATTGTGGTGCTGGGAGTAACAGAGTAGAAAAATACATCTCCCACACACACAATTTTACCTCTGATTTGACCTCTGCACAGATGTTGTCTTCGACGTTTCGCTACAATACCTTTTTTTGTATGTGTTTTGTAGATATTCTGTATCTAATTATCGAGTCTCCTCTCTCTCTCTCTGTCTCCCTCTCTCTCTCTCTGTCTCCTCTCTCTCTCTCTGTCTCCTCTCTCTCTCTGTCTCTCTCTCTCTCTCTGTCTCCTCCTCTCTCTCTCTCTGTCTCCTCTCTCTCTCTCCTGTCTCCTCTCTCTCTCTCTTCTCTCTCTCTCTGTCCTCCTCTCTCTCTCTTCTGTCTCTCCTCTCTCTCTCTCTGCTGTCGTCTCCTCTCTTCGTACTCCTCTCGTCCTCTCTCTGGTCGTCTCCTCTCCTCTCTCTCTCCTCTCTGTCTCTCCTCTCTCTCTCTTGTCCTCGCTCCTCTCGTCTCTCTCTCTGTCTCCGTCTCTCTTCTCTGTCTCCTCTCTCCGTCTCTTCTCTCTCCTCTCGTCTCTCTCTGTCTCTGCCTCCTCCTCTCTGTCTCCTCTCTCTCTTCCTGTCCTCCTCTCTCTCTCTCTCTCTCTGTCTTCCTCTCTCATTCTCTCTCTCTGTCTCTCCTCCTCTCTCCTCCTCTCTCCTCTCTCTCT
>NC_034176.2:7873663-7890754 GCF_002021735.2 Oncorhynchus kisutch | reverse complement strand
CTCTCTCTGTCTCCTCTTCTCTCTCTCTGTTGTCCTCCTCCTCTCTCTTCTCGCTTCGGGTCTCCTCCCCTCTCTTACTCTCTCTCTGTCTCCTCCTTCTCTCTCTCTCCTCTCTCTGTCTCCTCCTCTCTCCTCTCTCTGTCTCCTCTCCTCCTCTCTGTCTCTCCTCTCTCTCTCTTTCTCCTCTCTCTCTCTCCTGTCTCCTCCTCTCTCCTCTCTCTGGTCTCCTCCTCTCTCTCTCTCTGTCTCCTCCTCTCTCTCTCTCTGTCTCCTCCTCTCTCTCTCTGTCTCCTCCTCATCTCTCTGTTCTCCTCTCTGGTCTCTCTGTCTCCTTCTCTCCTCTCTCTCTCTCTCTCTCTCCCTCCCAGGTGGAGTGTTTTCCTGGAAGCACTTGGATCTTTAGTGCGTCTCGAGACAAGAGTGTTATGATGTGGGATCTCAACCAGGGGGACGAGCCCATCCAGGAGTTCTGTGGCCATGAGCTGGTGGTCAACGGGCTGGCCGTCAGTCCAGGTAGAAACACGGTGAAGTTTCCCCTAGGTGCAGATCTAGGATCAGATTTTCCCTCCTCCCCCAATCTTAACCTTTAACTTAACCTTCAAGATCAGCGTCTAGGGATAACTTCCCCCTTCACCCCTCAAACACTTGCATTAACACCTTATCAAACACCATTATAAATACCTGTGTGTGTGTGTGTGTGTGTGTGTGTGTGTGTGTGTGTGTGTGTGTGTGTGTGTGTGTGTGTAAACCATACTTGTATTTTCGTTAGATGGGTCGAGGCTGTGCACTGGTTCCCGTGACAACTCCATGTGCCTCTGGGACATTGAGTCTGGCGAGCGTGTGCATAAGAACACAGTCTCCAGAAACCTGGTACGTGACTCTTCTGTCCCTTGATTTGAGGGTACTATAAAAAAGGTTTATAAAAAGGTAGGATGATATCTCGTACCCTGTGTCCAAATTATCATACTGTTTTACTGTAAGTATTTACTAGGCATTTAAAAACATACAAAATGTAGATCAATCTTCCACACTACTAAACGTTATATTATTCCATAAGTATTGTAAATATTATTCCGTATGATAGAGAGCCGGACTCTTTTCCAGGTTACTCACGTGTGCTGGGTGCCTGAGAGCTGCTGCATCGTTCAGACATCCGAGGATAAAACCATCAGGTAAGTTGTTATAGCCTGGTCCCAAATCTGCCTGTGCTTTTGCCTACTTCATTGTCAAGCCAAACATGTTTTGAATACCAATTCCATAAGGAGTTTGGAAGAGAGCAGTAACAGACTGGCCCCCAGGCTATAGGACGACAGACTGGCCCCCCAGGCTATATGCTGTTGGTAGTCACTCAGGGTATGATCACTAACAGTGTTACTGTGTGTAATGCAGTCAGAGGAGGCTAGTGGGAGGAGCTATGAGGACAGGCTCATTGCATAGGCTGGAATGGAATGAATGTTCCATATGTTTAATGTGTTGGATACCGTTCCATTGAATCCATTCCAGCCATTACAATGAGCCCGTCCTCCTATAGCTCCTCCCACCCGCCTCTGAATGCAGTGCTCCAGGTTGATACATGCATTTTGAATTGTGCAGGGTGTGGGACAGTCGTACCTGGCAGGTCACTAACACGTTCCCAGCCAAGCAATACATCCAGACACACTGTGACATCAGCGCCAACGGCAACCACCTCCTGTCCAGCAGCAATGGCTTCGGAGGCCAAGGCTGTGAGGCTACGGTGAGTCCCCCCCCACCCCTTCAACCCTGTCTGGGTTTCCAATTCTCTACCCTTTTCCAGAACTGTGCACTTGTTCACTCCCCCCAATGAAAGGTATTGGTTTGGTGCAATAATGACTGAAGGAAGTGTCCACCATGTTGTTCACACTTGTACACTTCTGCCTCGTCCACCTCTTTTAAATTGACAAGTTCACACTCCTGTAGAGAATTTAATTTTTTAAGTTAAGAACACATTCTTATTTTCAATGACGGCCTGGGAACAGTGGGTTAACTGCCTGTTCAGGGGCAGAACGACAGATTTGTACCTTGTCAGCTCGGGGGTTTGAACTCACAACCTTCCGGTTACTAGTCCAACGCTCTAACCACTAGGCTACCCTGAAGCCTGTCCCTACAGAGTACTGTTATTGTGTGAATCCCACACCCACTCATGTGTTTTCTGTGTGTGTTTGTAGCTTTGGGACCTCAGGCAGCCTGGCTGTAAGGTGGTGGAGTACCGGGGCCATCGCGAGACCACCGCTTGCTGTGTGTTCCTGCCCTCCAGCCCCGGGGGCCCTGCGCTCGTAGCGTCCTCCTCTCATGACTGCTCAGTCAAAATCTGGGATCAAAACACTGCAGGTAACACTGCCCTACACTACCCTACGATGCCCTACCCTAGTGAGCTAAATGGCCTCTATCTTCTCATCATGGTTCTTTCCTATTTTCCTTGTCACTCTTTCTCTCTCTGAAGCCTGTCTGACCACTCTGACCCTGGATGGATCAGGTCCTTTGGTGTCTTTGGCCCCAAGTGACTCCAGCAGTCTGCTGTGTGCCAGCTTTAACACAGGGCTCCACATACTCCACCATCACAAGGATGGGCTGGACCTAAAGGAGGTGGCACGCTTCTGATGAGGGCACAGGACCGGTGCCGGCACGGTAACCCGAAAACCCATTACACTGTGGGCCACACAGACCTCCAAGCCAGCGGGGCCCTTTAACTCAGATGGACCCGATCAGGAGACACCATCCCTGGGTCAACTGATGGGAGAAGACCCCTGCGAGTCATTCTAAATCAGGGTCGAGCCCTAGACATTGTACTCAGAGCATCAGGCGAGGCCCAACTGCTTCGGGACAACAGAAATGTTTTGGATGTTTGGAGACTAAGTGGATAGTGATAGCTTTAGCACGTACAATTAGCCAAATTAAGTAGACAATTGTGGAATCGTTAATCAGATAGTTTAGGAAAAACTGTAACCACTATAAAACAGAGCGGGCAGATAAATCATGAATCGTTTAGAGCAGGGGTGTATTCACTAGGAACCAAACGGGCCCGAAACGTGGAGGGACTAATCCTGAACTTGTCCAATAAGAGCAAATGTTCATTGCAAAATATTCAGTTGCAAAAAAAATGCATTTTGCTTCGGTGTGCACTAATGAATACACCCCAGTCGTGTCCAAAGTCTAATAAAGTGTCTACATTCTTAACGACAGTTTATTTGAAATGGCTTCACGACCCCATTTTAATAATATATTAACTTACCACATTTTATCAGCCGCTTTTATCCAAAGTGATGACTTAGTCATGCGTGCATATATTTGTATTTTTTTACGTATGAGTGGTGCCGGGAATCGAACTCACTATCCTGGTGTGGCAAGCGCCATACTCTACCAACTGAGCTACAGCGCAACCAGGCAGTGCTAATGTCGACCCGGCTTGTGATACTCGACTTCTGCGACATACTCCGTTATTACGCTGGCAAAAATTGGAACTTGTGGAATGCAATCTATTTGTATTAAACTGACCTGAGATACTGCCACACTGTAGGTCAGCGTTTGCCAAACTAGGGGTAACCACTAGGGGTGACCCCCTAATGGGGTCACCAGTTTTGAAAAATAGGGGTCTCGAGAGAAACTCTGAAATAAAATGTTACATTTGCGCTTGGTTAATAGGAGGCGGGATTACATCAGTAACCTCCGGTAGTCGCTAGATATGGTTGTAATAAACAGAGCGGTTCTGTTTTCTTCCTACAAATGTGGCTCCATCTTTCGAACGGTTTAAGCTACAAAATATTATGACCCCCCCCCCCCCCCCCCCCATCACTGAATGATAAGACTCTAAGGAACACATGTGTGTCTTCCCTTCTGCAATGCCCACAAACAGAACTCATTAGAACAGCGTGGACAAGACCGACAAACAGAACTCATTAGAACAGCGTGGACAAGACCAAGCACTAAATCAGACTTGGGGGGGGAAATAACATCAATGACGATGTAACTTTCTTCACAGAAAATCATACAGTATAAAATGATTGGCTGATGATCTTCTGCACTTCCCAATGCATTTCAAAACATATGTCCTTCAGATTGAAATACTGTCAAAAGTACTGTCAGACTGATTTGTAATAGACTGTCATAGCCCAAATTTAACAAGTTAACCATGGCTGTTGATTACATCACTTTTCTTCTTTTTTTTTTTCAAATATTGGGGTCGCGAAAACATTTTTCATATCCAAGTGGGATCGCGGGTCAAAACAGTTTGGGGATCCCTGCTGTAGATAGTTACCTCCTGAGGAATTGGATAGGCACGGAGAGACACTATACCAACACATCGCGAAAGGGCTTTAGCTACAGGAGTTAACTCGCCAGTCACATGGCTAACACATTCTGATGGGAACACATCCCATTCAGTTTCAAGTTTTAATGTCATGTGCACAAGTACAGTGAAATGCCTTTTCTTTCAAGCTCCAATTGTAGCACCAAAAAAAAGTACACAAGGTAGAACAAAAATAGAATATAACAAGAACAATGTAAGAAGCTACAGTGGGGCAAAAAAGTATTTAGTCAGCCACCAATTGTACAAGTTCTCCCACTTAAAAAGACGAGAGAGGCCTGTAATTTTCATCATAGGTACACTTCAACTATGACAGACAAAATGAGAAGAAAAAAAATCACATTGTAGGATTTTTTATTAATTAATTGCAAATGATTGTGGAAAATAAGTATTTGGTCACCTACAAACAAACAAGCAAGATTTCTGTCTCTCACAGACCTGTAACTTCTTCTTTAAGAGGCTCCTCTGTTCTCCATTCGTTACCTGTATTAATGGCACCTGTTTGAACTTGTTATCAGTATAAAAGACACCTGTCTACAACCTCAAACAGTCACACTCCAAACTCCACTATGGCCAAGACCAAAGAGCTGTCAAAGGACACCAGAAACAAAATTGTAGACCTGCACCAGGCTGGGAAGACTGAATCTGAAATAGGTAAGCAGCTTGTTTTGAAGAAATCAACTGTGGGAGCAATTATTAGGAAATGGAAGACATACAAGACCACTGATAATCTCCCTCAATCTGGGGCTCCACGCAAGATCTCACCCTGTGGGGTCAAAATGATCACAAGAACGGTGAGCAAAAATCCCAGAACCACACGGGTGGACCTAGTGAATGACCTGCAGAGAGCTGGAACCAAAGTAACAAAGCCTACCATCAGCAAGGGCATTGAAGATGAAACGTGGCTGGGTCTTTCAGCATGACAATGATCCCAAACACACCCCCCAGGCAACAAAGGAGTGGCTTTGTAAGAAGCATTTCAAGGTCCAGGAGTGGCCTAGCCAGTCTCCAGATCTCAACCCCATAGAAAATCTTTGGAGGGAGTTGAAAGTCCGTGTTGCCCAGCAACAGCCCCTAAAACATCACTGCTCTAGAGGAGATCTGCATGGAGGAATGGGCCAAAATACCAGCAACAGTGTGTGAAAACCTTGTGGAAGACTTACAGAAAACGTTTGACCTCTGTCATTGCCAACAAAGGGTATATAACAAAGTATTGAGAAACTTTTGTTATTGACCAAATACTTATTTTCCACCATAATTTGCAAATAAATTCATTACAAATCCTACAATGTGATTTTCTGGATTTTTTTTTTCTTCTCATTTTGTCTGTCATAGTTGAAGTGTACCTATGATGAAAATTACAGGCCTCTCTCATATTTTTAAGTGGGAGAACTTGAACAATTGGTGGCTGACTAAATACTTTTTTGCCCCACTGTATATACAGGGTCAGTTCCAATACCATATTAACAATATGCAGGGATACTGGAGTGAGAGGTGTATATATGTATAGGGGTAAGGTGACTAGGCATCGGGATATACGATAAACAGTGTAGCAGCAGCGTAAATTATGATTGTATGCGGGTGTGTGTGTGTACGTGACTGTAGAGTCCTGTGGGTGTGCATAGAGTCTTGTGCAACAAAAAAAAAATACACAGGTCAACTCAGAAAGACCATGTAGCCATTTTGTTAGCTATTTAGGAGTCTTACGGCTTAGGGATAGCAGCTGTTCAGGAGCCTGTTGGTGTCATACAAACATACACGGAATGAAAAAATATAAAGAGCAACATGTAAAGTGGTGGTCCCATGTTTTCACGAGCTGAAATAAAAAAAAGATCCCAGAAATGGTTCCATATGAACAAAATGCTTATTTCTCAAAAATGTTGTGAACCAATTTGTTTTTACGTTCCTGTTAGTGAATATTTGATCCTTTTGTCAAGATAATCCAACCACCTGACAGGTGTGGTATATCAAGAAGCTGATTTAAACCTCACGATTATTACACAGCAGCACATTGTGCTGGGGACAATAAAAGGCCACTCTAAAATGTGCAGTTTTGTAACACAATGCTACAGATATCAAGGTTTGAGGGAGCGTGCAATTGGCATGCTGACTGCAGGAATGTCCACCTGAGCTGTTGCCAAAGAATTGAATGTCAATTTCTCTACCATAAGCCGCCTCCAACGTCGTTTTAGAGCAATTGGAAGTACGTCTAACCGGCCTCACAACGGCAGACCACGTGTAACCACGACCTCCACACCCAGCTTCATCACCTGCGGGATCATTTCTGTCTGTAATAAAGCCCTTTTGTGGGGGGGAGGGAAAACTCCTTCTGATCAGTTGGTCCTGGCTCCCCAGTGGGTGGGCCTATGCCCTCCCAGGCCCACCCATGTCTGCACCCCCACCCCGTGTCATGAAATCCATAGATTAGAGCCTAAGGAATGTATTTCAATTGACTGATTTCCTTATGTGAACTGTAACTCACAGTAAAAATATTTAAAAATTGTTGCGTTTATATTTTTGTTCAGTATGCATACAAACATTGCATCAGTGTCAACCATGAGTGGCATGGTGAGGAGCCACAAGCATGAGATGCCACTGTTCTGTGTAATAATCAATGATGCTCTTGGTTGGAATCTAACCGTCCCATTGTCTCCTATGTCTGCGCCACAAATGGGACCCTATACCCTATATAGTGCACTACTTTGGACCAGAGCCCTATGAGCCCTGTTTAAAAGTTGTTGCACTAAACAGGGAATAGGGTGTAATTTGGGATGCAAGCCATATTTGACTAGAATAAGAGAAGGGGTGTGTGGGTCCCATTGTGTTAGCTCTGTCTGTGTTGGTCTTTATGTTTGATCTAATAAATCTGATTGTTACTGTATGTTAGTCTTATGTTTCACCAATGCCAACACATTCACTAATCTCACCAGTGGAATGACAATGCTTCAATCTCTGAGTCCTTAGTGGGGGGGGGGGGGTGCTCCAGGTTGAATTTTGCCCTATGTACTCTAGATCTAAGATTAGAATGACCATCCCCCAACCCTACTCCTTACATTTCTCCTGTTCTCATCTGTCATCAATAAAAACATATTCAAAACATGAACAGCCACCTAAACGTTTATTTTAATTTTTTTAGATAAGTCTACTACTCACATTTCACAATAATTATCATCATCAAATGTCTTCGCCAAGCAAGGTTTTTGGGAAATCCAACTGTTTATATAAAATCCTGTACTGCCAAGTGACTGCATACCATAGGGCCTATCTACCTACAGCATTTGTATAAGCCATGACAGACAAGACACGTTTTCATTTTATTTCCAAGACAACTAATGAGTAGTCTGTATTATGTGGAGTTTTGAGGTCGACTCGCTAATCTACATAAAGTCGCGACAGGTGCAACGACGCCTATATTAGGTATGTGCATTTCCAAATGACTACCCACGGACGCCCGCTCGCGCTCACCGAGCCAAGTATGTTTACACAGATAGGCCTAATATTTCCGAGTCGCTCATTTGACTAGCTACCCCGAACATGTTTCCTCATATTGTAACAGTATTCAAATACTGACTTACCCAAAGCCGAGAGCAAAGGAGCGGAGTTGAAGCAAAGTAGTATCACAACCTAAAGATCAAGAGTTTGTTTGGAGGAGCGCGCTCTATGACCTTGCTCCAGGGGATCTGCCTGCGCTCGCCTTTCACCGGCAAGATCACGCTTTAACCACGACTGTATGAGCGACATGGTAACTACTTCAACTGTAGTTTTTCATTCCATAGTTCATAACATTTTTTTTTTTTAAGTTGGACTCTGGGTTAACTTTCAGAAGTGAAAACGGCAGGCTTGTATTTCTTCTGGGCACCTCTGCTGCTTTCAGGGCAAAAGGCCCATCGGACATCACTCCTCCTTACAGCTGTCATAAGGATGTAGCCTTTATATTTCCTCTTGTAGGTCGGATTACATTCTGGCAAGTTATCCACATTCACCTATTTTACCAGTAAGTAGGGTTTTTTTCTTTCTTGGGGGTTTATGGAAACTTCATTATGGTGTATGTTGCCTTGCCTAATCTGTAAGAACATGAACTTTAATGTGTTTCTCACTCAGGTGATGTAGCCTACACATGATATCAGTCCTTTCTGTATAGACTAGTTCATACTGAATGTCAGCTAGTAGCCTAGATTAGTGTAGTGGTAGATGGCGGAACTAAAGTTGTCCTTCTCTTTTGCATACAATAAATGTGTTGCTATGACTACTTCATTTGACCCATAAATGTGAGAGCGGGTCATCCTTTTACATGAAACCACCTAAACCTGTTTACCTTCCATGCATTTTAAGAAAAATCAAGGAGATTGCAGTAAGTCAAATCAAATCAAATGTATTTATATAGCCCTTCGTACATCAGCTGATATCTCAAAGTGCTGTACAGAAACCCAGCCTAAAACTCCAAACAGCAAGCAATGCAGGTGTAGAAGCACAGTAAGGTCTGCAGTTAGATTGGTGAGCCATATTACAATACCTATTGACACAGCTCCGTATTAGACTAAAGGAACCTAATGTTAGTCCTTATAGTCCAAGGACCTTACACGTTCTGTTTAAAGGGTGAATTGGCTCTGGAAGCCAAAACAGCCCCAAGTACTCTCATCTAAACGTGAATCGATTCTAAATTGCGGCACAGGTCTAGAAACAAAGTCCTCTACTTTCATCAAAATTATTTCACAAATGCAAAATACACACTTTACTGTACACTGTTTTAAAACCGTTGCAGCTGACAGTTATTTTCAGTGACAACACTTGTCTTCCGTTTACACACAGGTGTTCGGAGACACAGATAGCTAATTAGCACAGGTAGGCCACTCTGTTCTCCATAAACAAGCGCTGTAACATGGCGATCTGGCCATGTGGGAACCCTAACCCTATAAAGGTGTGTATCAATTGAACCTTTTGTTTTTGGGAAATTATTTCTCACCGATATGAAATATGTCTTAATGCTTCTAAAACCGCACTGCAAGCGATGTGTGTTAATGTTCAGGCCTAGCAACCCCCCTACAGAAGCGGCCTTCGTCCAATGACTCCTATTACAATACACATGGGACTGGGAATCATGATCAAGGGCTACTATTGACACAGTATTCTGAGGGGTGGTTTCCTTGACACAGATGAACCTAGCTGTTAAAAATCTGCCTAGTCAGACCATTACTGATGCTCCTCCAGCTGGCTAAAATCTGCCTAGTCAGACCATTACTGATGCTCCTCCAGCGGGCTAAAATCTGCCTAGTCAGACCATAACTGATGCTCCTCCAGCTGGCTAAAATCTGCCTAGTCAGACCATTACTGATGCTCCTCCAGCTGGCTGATTCGGAAGGTAAGCTTAGCACAGAGAATTTGACAAACCTTTACTTGGCGATACTTCCTCAATTCCTGACTTGTAAGACGACACGTTTCAGCTTTGAAGACCGTCTAGTTGCAGGGGGTTTGTTTGAATTTAGAAAACGCTTTGCTCCATGAAGCACTTTAACATTTGAGGAATTGTTGCCTCTATAATGTGTATTTTAATGTGAATTATGGATGTTTAGTTTAATGTGTATCCTGTATATTGTGGCGCTCAACAGGGCTGGAAAAGAGACCTTGGGTTTCAGCTTTGACTCCCTGTCAACAAAGATGTTAAATAGAAATGATGCTCCCCATTTCTACATGGCTCCCTCAATAAAACAAATGTTTTTCTGAGTGAGTGTCCAGATATCACCTTTCTCCTGACGTTTGCACACATTCGGTTCCTTCCCACAATCTAGAAGTGTTGGATTAGTGGAGGTGGAGATGCGGCAACGAGGTCAATCAAACTCGACCAAAACAATGGAAATGCCATGGAAACACGTGGGGAAAGTTCTCAAATCTCTTCATTACCCCCGTAGCAAAATGTGTGCCCCAAACTACTGCAACAGCGCATCATCAGTAGGGTAAACCTGGGTCACGTTTCACTATGTTGAGGTTCAAATCGGGGCATAATGCTTGTATGGATGTCAACCCCAACACATGTTCACGTTGCAGTTAAACGCGACTTTGACTACCACCACCGATTTCCTGTATGCTAGCTACACTAACCAGATTATACGAACGGAAGTTAGCATTTAGCAGTCACTACTTCTAAACCTGAAAAGGGACAACTTCTAAATGTTATATCCAAATTCGACTTTAATAACCACATTGTGTGCCTGTTACAATACATCAATCATGACAGATTTGACAAATGTCCATTTTGTTAGATCAGATTTGTTGAATGTGCCTCGTTACTGGGCCTAGTGCGAGTTTATGGCCTAGTGGGAGTTTGCACCACATTTCTTATACCAGTAAGAATGTGGTGCCTGATCAGCTACTGCTACCCCCTCTTGTGTAACACAGCCTCCTATCTACAGATAGAATAGGAGATGCTTCCTTCATTATCATAGCATTTCTATGTTGACGTTACCTTACTTCCCTGGGTTGTAATTCACTAGGAACCAAACGGGGAGAGACTAACCTGAACTTGTCCAATAACAAATGCATCGTTTTCATTGCAAAACGTGTGCACTAATGAATACTGCCCCTGGGTAAGAGGTACCATGTTACAGGTGCATCATCACCTCAATGTTGTGTCCTCCACAGGTTCCCAGTGGTCTCATGTCCATGGCAGTTGACCTCCTACATTCCTGTTGATTCCCGAGGTCTCCTCTGACCTCCCATTGCTGCCCACCGGTCCTAGCCATGGACCCCTACCAGGAGCCACAACTGGGTTTCCAGCCCCCCCTTGACGAGGGCGCCCCAGACCTGGAATGTGCCATCTGCTTCAGCCAGTTCAACAATGTCTTCCGCACCCCCAAGATGCTCCAGTGCAATCACACCTTCTGCCTGGAGTGCCTGGCCCGTATGAATGTCAAGTCAGCCAAGCCGGACTCCATCCAGTGCCCGTTGTGCCGGGGCCACACACCGCTACCCGACCTGGGTTTGCCCAAGCTGACCACGGACCGAGCCGTGCTCTCTTACCTCCCCGCGGCCATGCAGCGAGTCTACAGCATCCGCTTCAACCGCAACAAGGGCAAGCTGCAGGTGAAGAGGACCACCGACGCACCCCCCCCTCTGAACTCGCTGCGTTCTATTAGTCACTCTCTGGATGTGGGGCTGCCTAGCCCCGCAGGAGACAGCGGGGACGTAGAGGGGGGGCGGAGGCGAAGGCTCGGGGCACTGCTGAGACTGTGTCGTAGACCAGGATGCAGAGCCTCCCTCCTGGTGTCAGTGGTGATGATGATGGTGGTGCTTACTTGTGTCATCATCTTCCTCCTCGCATATAAACAGCTATAACAACATCATCCGACTGGAGCTAAGAAAGTGGACGCTCACTGCAGTGCAGTGAGCGTCCATGGACCTCGGAGAGAGACGTTATTGTTACCCAGCTTCTACCATCTACTGTAGCAGTTTTCAGTACCTTTTTTTTAACATTTTATTTATTTTTATAAAGTGTATCTATTTCTTAGCAGTTGTTGTGTGTCTGTATGCTGAATTTGTGTACAACTATAATGCACGTCGTACAAGAGAACCACATTTCCCTCTGTGGTTTTTTGTTTATAGACAGACGGTCATGTGATACATGTCCATAATATAATAACCCTGCTGTCCTCTCCAGGTTTCCAGCCACAGTAAACGCACTCCACCTACTTCAATGCAAATCAATAGCGTCTGGCTATGCAAATACACAGTTACCTTTGAGTAAGACACTGCGGTGTCACTGTGTGAAACAGTCAGGGCTAGGAGATTGGAGATACTCTTGAGGTCACGGTTGGGGGGAGGTGTTTCAACGTGGCAAGAGGTTGAAGATTGAAATGTGGAATTAGTATGTTTGCTTATACCAATTACCCATATATATATTTTTACTTGGTCTCTTTTTTTTTTTAAGGAAAAAGCCATCTTGGTTGCATGGATATTATCCAGCTGTTAGAGACGTAGAATCAAACAGGCAGATCAACAAATACTGTCGGCTCACAATTGTCACATTTTTCTACAGTTTACGCTTTCACACACATCAAGGTTTTAGGATTGTCTTTTTTTTATCATATTGAAAATAAACCATATTTTATATGTCACATACTTTTGGCTATACATTTGTCAAATGTTGCTCTGGCAAATTATTTGCATTTCCTAAACTTGAAATAAAGTCGACATTGATTTGGCGCCCATTGTGTTTGTCGATCATAGTACATATGTGAAGTTTCGTTGATGTTAGATGTGTCAGGGAGATTTGGTTGTATAATATATTCACTGTGATAACAATGAAGTAGCACTTCTAAGGGATAGTAATTACCGAGTGTCAGATTGGTCTTTCTCTGTGGTCTCCACCAGATGGAGTCACAGCGTTGAACAGTGGACTGATGTGTTCCACTCTAGCGGATGCATGTCACATGTGTCATGGAAAAGTACAGAGCCTCAAACAAAGTTGTGCTCATCTGGCTACTGACTGACCAGTTCACTGGCTGCCAAATGAGCAAGTAAGGTCAATGAAAACAATGACTTAAACCGCAGCGGCTTGATATTAAGATTTGTAATGGGAACCTAAGAGATTGAGAAATATCTGGGGGAGGGAGGGGTCAGAGGAAGCATGACAAAGCAGGAAGTGTAAATCAGTGGATTTGGGTTTTTGTAATACAGGAAGTTGGCCCTCGCATGGGAATATCCAGTTATCAATCGACCCAAGTAAAAAAAAAAAAAAAATGAACTCGAGACTCTCCCTTCAATGAATCGAAAAAGAGCAAAGTCCACACGGTCTGTGCTGTGAAATAAAGGAAAATATATTCCATCTGACGGTTAGCTGTTCCTCCTCTATTCCATCTGACGGTTAGCTGTTCCTCCTCTATTCCATCTGACGGTTAGCTGTTCCTCCTCTATTCCATCTGACCGTTAGCTGTTCCTCCTCTATTCCATCTGACCGTTAGCTGTTCCTCCTCTATTCCATCTGACCGTTAGCTGTTCCTCCTCTATTCCATCTGACCGTTAGCTGTTCCTCCTCTATTCCATCTGACCGTTAGCTGTTCCTCCTCTATTCCATCTGACCGTTAGCTGTTCCTCCTCTATTCCATCTGACGGTTAGCTGTTCCTCCTCTATTCCATCTGACGGTTAGCTGTTCCTCCTCTATTCCATCTGACGGTTAGCTGTTCCTCCTCTATTCCATCTGACGGTTAGCTGTTCCTCCTCTATTCCATCTGACGGTTAGCTGTTCCTCCTCTATTCCATCTGACGGTTAGCTGTTCCTCCTCTATTCCATCTGACGGTTAGCTGTTCCTCCTCTATTCCATCTGACCGTTAGCTGTTCCTCCTCTATTCCATCTGACCGTTAGCTGTTCCTCCTCTATTCCATCTGACCGTTAGCTGTTCCTCCTCTATTCCATCTGACCGTTAGCTGTTCCTCCTCTATTCCATCTGACCGTTAGATGTTCCTCCTCTATTCCATCTGACGGTTAGCTGTTCCTCCTCTATTCCATCTGACCGTTAGATGTTCCTCCTCTATTCCATCTGACCGTTAGCTGTTCCTCCTCTATTCCATCTGACCGTTAGCTGTTCCTCTATTCCATCTGACCGTTAGCTGTTCCTCCTCTATTCCATCTGACGGTTAGCTGTTCCTCCTCTATTCCATCTGACCGTTAGCTGTTCCTCCTCTATTCCATCTGACGGTTAGCTGTTCCTCCTCTATTCCATCTGACCGTTAGCTGTTCCTCCTCTATTCCATCTGACGGTTAGCTGTTCCTCCTCTATTCCATCTGACCGTTAGCTGTTCCTCCTCTATTCCATCTGACCGTTAGCTGTTCCTCCTCTATTCCATCTGACCGTTAGCTGTTCCTCCTCTATTCCATCTGACCGTTAGCTGTTCCTCCTCTATTCCATCTGACGGTTAGCTGTTCCTCCTCTATTCCATCTGACCGTTAGCTGTTCCTCCTCTATTCCATCTGACGGTTAGCTGTTCCTCCTCTATTCCATCTGACGGTTAGCTGTTCCTCCTCTATTCCATCTGACGGTTAGCTGTTCCTCCTCTATTCCATCTGACGGTTAGCTGTTCCTCCTCTATTCCATCTGACGGTTAGCTGTTCCTCCTCTATTCCATCTGACGGTTAGCTGTTCCTCCTCTATTCCATCTGACGGTTAGCTGTTCCTCCTCTATTCCATCTGACGGTTAGCTGTTCCTCCTATTCCATCTGACGGTTAGCTGTTCCTCCTCTATTCCATCTGACCGTTAGCTGTTCCTCCTCTATTCCATCTGACCGTTAGCTGTTCCTCCTCTATTCCATCTGACCGTTAGCTGTTCCTCCTCTATTCCATCTGACCGTTAGCTGTTCCTCCTCTATTCCATCTGACGGTTAGCTGTTCCTCCTCTATTCCATCTGACGGTTAGCTGTTCCTCCTCTATTCCATCTGACGGTTAGCTGTTCCTCCTCTATTCCATCTGACGGTTAGCTGTTCCTCCTCTATTCCATCTGACGGTTAGCTGTTCCTCCTATTCCATCTGACGGTTAGCTGTTCCTCCTATTCCATCTGACGGTTAGCTGTTCCTCCTATTCCATCTGACGGTTGGCTGTTCCTCCTATTCCATCTGACCGTTAGATGTTCCTCCTCTATTCCATCTGACTGTTAGCTGTTCCTCCTCTATTCCATCTGACCGTTAGCTGTTCCTCCTCTATTCCATCTGACGGTTAGCTGTTCCTCCTATTCCATCTGACGGTTAGCTGTTCCTCCTATTCCATCTGACCGTTAGATGTTCCTCCTCTATTCCATCTGACTGTTAGCTGTTCCTCCTCTATTCCATCTGACCGTTAGCTGTTCCTCCTCTATTCCATCTGACCTTTTATTCCATCTGACCTTTTATTCCATCTGACCGTCCTTAAAAAAATTTTTTATTTATTTAACTAGGCACGTCAGTTAAGAACACATTCTTATTTTCAATGACGGCCTTGGAACAGTGGGTTAACTGCCTGTTCAGGGGCAGAACGACAGATTTTGTACCTTGTCAGCTCGGGGGTTTGAACTCACAACCTTCCGGTTACTAGTCCAACGCTCTAACCACTAGGCTACCCTGCCGTTTTACAAGGCACCTGCAGTAATACATTGGAGTCCGGGGTTCAAGTTCTAGGTGGATGCCAGTCAAGAACGTAGCCAGCAGAGGTGCGATGCATAAAAGATAATGTTCCCATGAGCTCTGTGTTGTAGAGATGTTAACAATGAGCAAATTGGAAAAAGAGTCCTGCACACAGTATTTCTGCCAGTGGTGCATTTACATTAACGTTTTAGTAATTTAGCAAACGTTCTTATCCAGAGTGACTTTACATTGAGGGTTAAGTGCTTTGTTCAAGGGCACATCGACATATTTTTCACCTAGTCATCTAGTCATCTCAGGGATTCGAACCAGCCACTGTTACTGGCCCCAACGATACTCTCTTTGCTTTTGTACATTGATTTATTTTGACATGATCAGTAAAAAAATAAAAAAAAATTGCATGACATATTGCCTTATAAACCATTGTCATCACATGCACTTTTAGATCACACATTTCCCCCGAAAAGCAAGTTCAGGAGTAAGTAACTATTGATGAGTAAAGTTAGCTGTGGTTTGTCGTGATTGATTAAAGATAACTGAACCATGGATTCCAGGTCATTCTGACACAGACTGGTATTTCAGGGTGAAGAAACCTGAACCTCATCTTATGTAATAATACCAAGGAAATAAATGGATTTAGTTCCCTGTGGTGAGTTGTCGTGAGTTGTGGTGAGCTGTCGTGTCGTCATTTCAGCTTCTGATAGGACGCAGAGGGGGGGGGGGGGGGGGGGGGGGGGGGGGCGATCTAGGGGTTTTCTTTGTGTGTGAGTGCATGGGGTGGGGGTTATGTTTCACAAGAAACATACCCACGGGGTATTCCCTTCGCGTGTGTGTGGGGTGGGGTTTGAGGGGGGTGGGGTTGTGTGTGTAGTGTGGTGTGCTTTGAGAGGTGAGCTGAGCCACAATGAATGGTCCAGCTGTCCTACGTTCTGACATTCTGTCCACCATGGGAATTTGGCACAAAAAAAATGAGATTTGAAAGTACCAATGAGGATCTTCTCTTTTGCACTTCAATAAGAGGCTTTGTATGGTTTCAACAAATGACAAACAAAAGCAGAACAGTGAGCCTTGAAACAGTGGTTCTTGGAGTGGGTGATGGGTACTGAGTGTCGCTCCATGTCCTGTCTTCTCTGGCAAAAACACTGTACCCGAAAGAGGTCACTGCACTCACAAAACCTCCGGATAATTCTCTTCCTCCAACGCTCTAAACCCCAATCACAAACAAGACTCATCAGCACGCCCACGCAGTGTTGCCACACTAAGGGGGACAATGATGAGCATCAAAACATAGCTTGAATAAACAAAAGGGGCTCTGTATTGAAATTTAAACCGCTGAAAGTAAAGATAATGAGGAGACAAACCGTCTCCAGACCGCTCTCTCTCTCTCTCTGGGACAGGCAGTCAGCACCTGCTTCAGTTGGTTAGCTATATTAACGCTTACATTGGATTCACATCAAAGCCACATGAAAACGGAGACATATCACATGCTCACTGAGGGGTTTATTACACAATTGAATTACAGAAAGTGACACTGTCTGTCTGTCCACCTGTCTGTCTGTATCTGTCTACCTGTCTGTCTGTATCTGTCCACCTGTCTGTCTGTCTGTCTGTCCGCCTGTCTGTATCTGTCTGTCTGTCCGCCTGTCTGTGTCTGCCTGTCTGTCC
>NC_034176.2:7858663-7871163 GCF_002021735.2 Oncorhynchus kisutch | reverse complement strand
GTCTGTCTGTCTGTCTGTCTGTCTGTCTGTCTGTCTGTCTGTCTGTCTGTCTGTCTGTCCATCTGTCTGTATCTGTCTGTCTGTCCACTTGTCTGTCTGTCTGTCTGTCTGTCTGTCTGTCTGTCTGTCTGTCTGTCTGTCTGTCTGTCTGTCTGCCTGTCTGTCTGTCTGTCCACCTGTCTGTCCGTCTGTCCGCCTGTCCGTCTGTCTGTCTGCCTGTCTGTCTGTCTGTCTGTCTGTCTGTCTGTCTGTCTGTCTGCCTGTCTGTGTATGGTCACATGAGCAGCAGTGTGATCAGTTTGATGTATTTATTAAACTATTAGTATAATGTGAAACTACACGAGTCGCTGTTGTGTCATAATGTCCATCTGTCTGTATCTGTCTGTCTGTCCACTTGTCTGTATCTGTCTGTCTGTGCACTTGTCTGTATCTGTCTGTCTGTCTGTCCACCTGTCTCTGTCCACTTGTCTGTCTGTCCGTCTGTCTGTCTGTCTGCCTGTCTGTCTGCCTGTCCGTCTGTCTGTCTGTCTGTCTGTCTGTCTGTCTGTCTGTCTGTCTGTCTGTCTGTCTGTCTGCCTGTCCGTCTGTCTGTCTGTCTGCCTGTCCGTCTGTCTGTCTGTCTGTCTGTCTGTCTGTCTGCCTGTCTGTCTGTCTGTCTGTCTGTCTGTCTGTCTGTCTGCCTGTCTGTGTATGGTCACATGAGCAGCAGTGTGATCAGTTTGATGTATTTATTAAACTATTAGTATAATGTGAAACTACACGAGTCGCTGTTGTGTCATAATGTCCATCTGTCTGTATCTGTCTGTCTGTCCACTTGTCTGTCCGTCTGTCTGTCTGTCTGTCTGTCTGTCTGTCTGTCTGTCTGTCTGTCTGTCTGTCTGTCTGTCTGTCTGTCTGTCTGTCTGTCTGTCTGTCTGTCTGTCTGCCTGTCTGTGTATGGTCACATGAGCAGCAGTGTGATCAGTTTGATGTATTTATTAAACTATTAGTATAATGTGAAACTACACGAGTCGCTGTTGTGTCACCCGTCGTGTTTGTGAAAGGTGGTGCAGTTTTCATTCAGCAGTAATAACTAGCCATTACTAGCTCCATGGATACACACATAATGTGTTTGTGAAAGGTGGTGCAGTTTTCAATTAGCATTTTTAACTAGCCATTACCAGCTCCGTGGATACACACATAACGTGTTTAAATGCCAATTCCGTTACCAAGGTGGGGCTGATGCATACACACACGCCCACCCAACATGCACTGAGACAGAGTACCACTCACATTTATCTGTCAGTCATACAGGGAGGGACACACCAACGGTGAAAAAGAAAAAGACTGTTCTGTTACATTTGTTTATCTCTGCTGTTGCACGGAAATGAAAGTCTTAGCTGATACAATAATGAGAATTATCTCGCACGAAGATAAAGGGTAGATATCACAGATCGGTTATGATTTATTTTGTTGTTAAGTCAACATACCTGACTGATGAGAAAGCATTCTGTATCCCCTGGCTAGACCTGGCTAAACCTGGCTAGATCTGGCTAAACCAGGCTAAACCTGGCTAGACCAGGCTAAACCTGGCTAGACCAGGCTAAACCTGGCTAGACCTGGCTAAACCTGGCTAGACCTGGCTAGACCTGGCTAAACCTGGCTAGACCTGGCTAGACCTGGCTAGACCTGGCTAGACCTGGCTAAACCAGGCTAAACCTGGCTAGACCTGGCTAGACCTGGCTAAACCTGGCTAGACTTGGCTAGACCAGGCTAGACCTGGCTAAACCTGGCTAGACCTGGATAGACCTGGCTAGACCTGGATAAACCTGGCTAGACCTGGCTAAACCTGGCTAGACCAGGCTAGACCTGGCTAGACCTGGCTAAACCAGGCTAGACCTGGCTAGACCTGGCTAAACCTGGCTAGACCTGGATAGACCTGGCTAAACCTGGATAGACCTGGCTAGACCCGGTTAGACCTGGCTAGACCTGGCTAAACCTGGCTAGACCAGGCTAGACCTGGCTAAACCTGGCTAAACCTGGCTAGACCAGGCTAAACCTGGCTAAACCTGGCTAAACCTGGCTAGACCAGGCTAGACCTGGCTAAACCTGGCTAGACCTGGCTAAACCTGGCTAGACCTGGCTAGACCTGGCTAAACCTGGCTAGACCTGGCTAAACCTGGCTAAACCTGGCTAGACCAGGCTAGACCAGGCTAGACCTGGCTAAACCTGGCTAGACCTGGCTAAACCTGGCTAGACCTGGCTAGACCTGGCTAAACCTGGCTAGACCTGGCTAAACCTGGATAGATTCACCACACAGTTCCACCAAAGTGTGTTACACTCAACTGTAGATGGGAATAGCATGGAATTGTATCATACACAACATCAAACATTCCCAACCCACAGATACTCATGCTCCCCCCAAAATGAATACACACGCACACACATACAGACACACACACACGCACACAGCGAGAGAGAGAGAGAGACATGTACAGGCATGCAAACACATCCACAGTACAAAGGACATCCCTCTCAGACTCCTCAACCTCTAGTCCATACCCCCTAAGCAGTTCATCAGAAGGGATAGATTTAGACAATATGGTGGTTGTTTACACCTGTCTAACCTTAGTTTACGTGCTAATTGTGTATAGCACATAAAGGCCTGGAACCATCCATACAAATCTGGCCTGTGTGAGAGTGAACTAGTTGGGAGTGAAAGTACCTGTCATTATTTGATCTTAGTGAATCACATGGCTGTGAGGCGTGGTTTGGAAGCAGAGACCTATGGTGTAGTTGGAGACTGTTCGGAGGGAGCCATCCCCAAGACAGAGACACAATCATTACTCAATCTCTTAGACACACACACACACACACACACAGACAGAGTGTTTCCATTTTCATAATGATCCATTTGGAAATTATTATGTAGGCAATGAGTAGTGCATGTTGTTTTTTTACTGTCAGGGACCAATGGTTTGGTCACTGGAAAAGAAGAGGCTTGGTTGAGAGAGCAGGGGGGGAGAACGAGAAGAGGGGGAGGAGGGAGAGCAGGGGGGGAGAACGAGAAGAGGGGGAGGAGGGAGAGCAGGGGGGGAGAACGAGAAGAGGGGGAGGAGGGAGAGCAGGGGGGGAGAACGAGAAGAGGGGGGGGGGGGAACGAGAAGAGGGGGAGGAGGGAGAGCAGGGGGGGGAGAACGAGAAGAGGGGGAGGAGGGAGAGCAGGGGGGGGGAGAACGAGAAGAGGGGGAGGAGTGAGAGCAGGGGGGGGGAGAACGAGAAGAGGGGGAGGAGTGAGAGCAGGGGGGGGGAGAACGAGAAGAGGGGGAGGAGTGAGAGCAGGGGTGGGGGAACGAGCACGTCTCACTGGACACAGGTGCAGCCTGTGCGTGTGTTACCGTTTCGGACGAGCGCATTTGTGTTTGCCATCCTCATTCACAATCTGCGGGTCGAGACTTTTGCCCTGTTCGGTGGTCACCACGGTAAGACGAACACCACGGTCACCACAGTAAGACGAACACCACGGTCACCACGGTCACCACGGTAAGACGAACAACAACGGCCCTTCTCATCCTTCCCTCCTCTCTTCATACATGTAATCTTTCTCTCACTCTCTTTTTTTACTCCTTCCATCTCCATTTTTTTTTTATGTTAATATCCCTTTCTGCATTGTGGTAAATATCTATCCCATCAAGCTTAAGATTTAACAATGAAATATCGATATCTCTATTTTTGTCTTATCGACATGTCTCGCTCTATTTTTCCCCCTGTCTCTCTTCCTCCACTTGATGACTAATAGTTGCATACTTAGACGGTTCTGTATCGTGTGTAAAACATTAAACCTCAAGTTTGCATTCCTTTCTGGGGAACACGCAGACATTATCCCACCCATCCATCGACACATGCTATTCTTCATGTATGTTTCAAACTTTACATTACACCCAGATTAAAGCATGGGACATTTCACAGACTTTTCACTTCCTCTTTGTGTGACCCAGTCCAATGCAAAGTTATTACTCCAGAAATAGCACTATGCAAAAGGCTTATGGCCTCATTTTCTAACTGGGATAATGTTCCTTGTTCATCTGACCAAACTCTTCGATTGCAAAGGAGAATGTTTTCAATAAAGTATCTGAGTTATTTTGGGGTCAATGAGGTGGTTGTTTCTCAACATTCTCTGCACCAGGTGACAGGTAGTTCACCGATTTTAAGAACTTGACTTTGTTGTGGGGTCAAAGTGTTGGTCTGCGAGATTAAGAATCTGTAAACACTTGTCTTTACCTTGAGGAGTCTGAGAAGACACACACAAACCTCTATAAATACACAGACACCCTCATGTGCTAAAACCAAATCTTAATGATTAATGACCTAAATTACTCCTGTTTTTGTTAACCAAAATCATCCAAACCTCAGGAGTCACGCAAATCCTGCCTCCTCACTTGTTAAGAGGGATTCATAGACCCACAACTAATATCTAACATACACTAATAATAGGTGTATATTTTAAGTTCAAAATACTGCACTGAATGAGAGATAATAGCCACGAGTGCAAAGTGTATCTGTCATTCAGCAGACATTATGAACTAATGAACTAACACAGTGTGAAGCATATCCACCTTCAGATAAACTTTGCTTCTTACACGGTGATTGTCCTTTGTGTGAACATAGCGGCTTACTGGACCCCCAGGAAGAGTAGTTGCTGCCTTGGCGAATGGGGATCCTTAATAAATACCACATCATGCTGTGGGGATCCTTAATAAATACCACATCATGCTGTGGGGATCCTTAATAAATACCACATCGTGCTGTGGGGATCCTTAATAAATACCACATCATGCTGTGGGGATCCTTAATAAATACCACATCGTGCTGTGGGGATCCTTAATAAATACCACATCATGCTGTGGGGATCCTTAATAAATACCACATCATGCTGTGGGGATCCTTAATAAATACCACATCATGCTGTGGGGATCCTTAATAAATACCACATCATGCTGTGGGGATCCTTAATAAATACCACATCATGCTGTGGGGATCCTTAATAAATACCACATCATGCTGTGGGGATCCTTAATAAATACCACATCATGCTGTGTCCACACTGTTGTCCCTCTGTCCTATACATCTCTGTCTTGTTGTTGGACAGATGGGAGATAAGGAGGACAGCTCAGGGAGCTTCTCAGAGGAGGCCAAGACAGAGGAGCAGAAGGCCAAGCTCATCCACCCAAGGCCGTCGCTGATATCTCCTGAACTGAAAGCCATGATCCGCATCAGGTCCAAGTACCAGGCTCTGAAGAGACGTCGGCTAGACTCAGCCACTGGGCTCTTTGCCTCAGGTAGACCCTCTACGGGCCCCGACCCCAGCTTACCCACCGACCCAGGTAGGCCTTCCATGGGCCCCGGCCCACCCACCGCCCCAGAGATCTTCACCTCCAATGTCAAGCAGGCCACCCAAAGGAGGAGGAGGAGGAAAGGGTCTCGTGTGCTCTTCCCTAACAACTGTTGCAAGGCCGTCCCCAGTGACAAGGACCGGAGCCGGGCCAAACCTTTCTTTGTCCTCTTCGGTATCATCGTATCCCTTCAGGTCAACTCTAAACTTGTCTCTTTACTGTGTTTTCCACTCCCTTTTTCCACTCTAACTCAGTCGCTAGTTACCCAACTACAGATATCATTATCCCTTAGGCTTAATGTACAGGCACAGCCACATGATTTGCCTAGTGCTGTATATCCCACGGTTGCCATCATAGCAATAGGATACATTCCTTCTTTTTCTCTTCTTTTTGTTACCACGGTGTTGAATTACACTCAGAACAGCCGGAAGGGCTTTGAAAATGCCAATTATGCTTCAGTTTGAGATGAGGATGAGGATACAGCGCAGTTTTTTTCCAGTTATGTGATTTGTAAAAATGTGTTCCACTGCTCATCTGTCCTCCTACTAATGGCATTGAACAGAATAAACAGAATGGAATTTTATTCCAGTTAATAACACGTACAAAAATGACTTCCCTTTCCCGTCCTCTCGCAGGTTTACAATGCCATCGAGAACCTGGATGACCATGTGGCACCGTATGACCTGGAAGGCCTGGACAAGACGCTGCGCAGAGAAGTGTTTGGCCAGCAAGGGGCGATAGACGAGCTGATGGAGCACCTCCAGGGCTACCTGTCCACCTACGCTCACTCCCAGCCCCTGGCCCTGGCCCTGCATGGCCCCAGCGGCGTGGGCAAGAGCCACCTGGGTCGCCTGCTGGTCCGCCACTTCCGCTCGGTGCTGGGAGAAGAGCTGGTGGTGCAGTACTTCACCCTACACCACTGCCCCGTACAAGGTGATGTGGGCCAGTGCGCCCGAGAGTTGTCCCTCTGGGTGGAGGAGATAGTGGAGCATGCCGAGGCTCAGGAGAAGATCCCTGTCTTTGTGCTAGACGAGGTGGAGTTGATGCCGGCTCCTTTGCTGGACGTGCTGCAAGGCCTGCTTCAGCCCAACCAGACCAACGAGCATCTGAACGTAATCTATGTCCTCCTCAGTAGTCTGGGGCAGGAGGAGATCACCAGACACATACTGCAGAATGTCTCCTGCACTGCGAAGCCAGCCAGAGCTCTTCTGCGGCATACCCTGGCAGAGCATCACCCTTTGTGGGCAGAGGCGGGGTTGGATATCGTGTCCCTGACGCTTCTTGAAAAAAGCCATGTGATGGAGTGTTTGCTGGAGGAAATGACACAAGAGGGGTTTTACCCTGACCACGGTCACATCGAGCGGCTGGCGGAGGAACTGTCCTATTTCACCACCATGGGTCACCAGTACTCACAAAATGGCTGCAAACAAGTGGTGGCTAGAGTCAACCTTTTGTGAGAACATCCACAGAGTGACAATAAACACGGTGTCTGATAGACAGTTGGCCAAAACCACTTCAATCTAATTTGTACAACTTCATTCTTACTTACTTACCTGCTACTCTGTGAAAGAGTGTCACGATTTTCTCTGTTTGCCCACTCTACCCAAAGATCTGTTTGTGGTTGGATGGCATAACTACCATTTGTTTTAGCTGGCATCCCGTGGATGTCACCTTCAGCATGCTAGTCTAGCATAGAAGCTGGTCTCCAGTTCACCTCAGCGGTTGCTCTGGTCCCTCTGAATGATGTTCCAGCTCTGGGTACAGCTGCTCTTTTGCTGTGTAGCTTAAAGAAAACATCAGGATGAGGAAGAGTCTCATCTGTTCAAGCTGAAGAAAAAAAACGTTAAAAAAATAACAACTCTCCTTTAATTACTGAATGGCCTTGAGACAAACGCCAGCGAGCCAGACTGAGGCAGTCAGGCAAAGAGAAGAGCCTAATGATGTTGAACTCCATGAACTTGTTTGTGCTCATTAAGACGAGGCGTCGCGACATCGTTCCAAAACTCTAGGAGCAACTATCTTTTTGTTTTTACTTTTCAAAACCACATGCGCGTCTAGGCACGTCCTTCTATCCAACATATCCAATAATACCCAGATAGATATTGTTTTCTACCATTGAGCTCTCATGAATTCCTACCATCTTGAACGATCTTGGGTTCAAAGCATTCGAACCATATGACATTGTATGCCCGTGTGCACTCTTCTTGAAAAATAAACCAAAGGTTTACCAATTGTAGTTGAATATTGATGGTTTGCACTGTGTCTCCTTTTAGAGTTAGTGAACTATAAGAACAGGGTCCTACTAATGTGATTATGTATATCTATAAAGCACTTTTTGGGTCTCAAAAACAAAAGTGAACTGCTTGAACTTCAAAGGTGTTCCCCTGGTGTTAGTGATAACAAGGACACAGACAGACAGACAGACAGACATAGGAGATGGATCGCTTGCCAGACAGACAGACAGACATAGGAGATGGATCGCTTGCCAGACAGACAGACAGACAGACAGAGGAGATGGATCGCTTGCCAGACAGACAGACAGACAGACATAGGAGATGGATCGCTTGCCAGACAGACAGACAGAGGAGATGGATCGCTTGCCAGACAGACAGACAGACATAGGAGATGGATCGCTTGCCAGACAGACAGGCAGACATAGGAGATGGATCGCTTGCCAGACAGACAGACAGACATAGGAGATGGATCGCTTGCCAGACAGACAGACAGACAGAGGAGATGGATCGCTTGCCAGACAGACAGACAGACAGACATAGGAGATGGATCGCTTGCCAGACAGACAGACAGAGGAGATGGATCGCTTGCCAGACAGACAGACAGACAGACATAGGAGATGGATCGCTTGCCAGACAGACAGGCAGACATAGGAGATGGATCGCTTGCCAGACAGACAGTAGAGATAGATCGGCTTGCCAGACAGACAGACAGACAGACAGACAGACACAGACAGACAGAGGAGATGGATCGCTTGCCAGACAGACAGACAGACGGGCAGTGGAGGTGGATTGGTTTGACAGACAGACAGACGGGCTTAACAGAAAGACAGACAGATGGGCAGTGGAGGTGGATTGGTTTAACAGACAGACAGACAGACAGACAGACATAGGAGATGGATCGCTTGCCAGACAGACAGTAGAGATAGATCGGCTTGCCAGACAGACAGACAGACACAGACAGACAGAGGAGATGGATCGCTTGCCAGACAGACAGACAGACGGGCAGTGGAGGTGGATTGGTTTGACAGACAGACAGACGGGCTTAACAGAAAGACAGACAGATGGGCAGTGGAGGTGGATTGGTTTAACAGACAGACAGACAGACAGAGGAGATAGATTGCTTGCCAGACAGACAGACGGGCAGTGGAGGTGGATTGGTTTACCAGACAGACAGACAGACAGACGGGCTTAACAGAAAGACAGACAGACAGACGGAGGAGATGGATCGGCTTGCCAGACAGACAGACAGACAGACAGACAGACGGGCAGTGGAGGTGGATTGGTTTAACAAACAGACAGACAGACAGACAGACAGACAGACAGACAGACAGACAGTAGAGATAGATTGGCTTGCCTGACAGACAGACAGACAGACAGACAGACAGACAGACAGACAGACAGACAGACAGAGGAGATGGATCGCTTGCCAGACAGACAGACAGACAGACAGACAGACAGACAGACAGAGGAGATGGATCGCTTGCCAGACAGACAGACAGACAGACAGACAGAGGAGATGGATCGCTTGCCAGACAGACAGACAGAGGAGATGGATCGCTTGCCAGACAGACAGACAGACAGACAGTGGAGATGGCTTACCTTAGCTTGACACGGACGTATGGACAGACGAGACGAGATGGCTTACCTTAGCAACAGTCATCGAAATTGTTAAAAGGTTTTAAAAACAATTCTAGTTGGACAATGGATGAAGATACTCCAAACATTTAGAATTGTTATAATCCATTAGATATTGATTGAATTACATAAATCATTTAACTGGCACGTACAAATAATAAATTGATTTCAGGGATTTTGGTGCGAATTCAAGTATTTCATTTATTGTCAAATTTCACTTTTTTTTCTCAGAAAGCACTAATATATACATTCTCATTGTAGCAGGTTTAATTTTTTTATTTTGTGTTAAAACAAAGACAATATGTGTCTCATTTGAATAAATACTAATAAATATGAATAAATTAGCATAAAGGGGTGAAACAGACCTGTAACCACCAAACACTTGCTTTGTCTACCCTACATGCACTCACCTGCCCTGTCTAGACTGCCTAATTAATTACTGTGTGTCAATAGCAGGATACCCTCGGAATAAAAATCAACAGCTTGGGCTCGAGATTACACCTCTATACATACATTACATTGTTTTCCAGACAATAATATCATTGTAATCAGTGTTCATTTTTTGGAAGTTGCTTTCATTTCACCGCGTCTAATTTGTAAACTGTTCAACTTTATTAAATTACTTTTTTTTCAATTCCACAAAAAAATAAAAAATACACCATTAAAATAAAGGTAACCTTCTCTTTTTTGTGATGTAAGTGTCCAGACAATGTGTTAAATCACGAAGCTTTCATAGAGATTCAATGGAAAGACAATATAATTCACAGAGCCCATTTCAGCCTGGTTGTGTCTGACATGTCATTACAAACATTGGTGGTAAATGTTAATAACGTGGGGGGGGGGGGGGGACTACTGGCACAAGCAACAGTATGAAAGAGTCGCAGGAGTAAAATGAATGCAATCAAATCCAGCGAGATTTGCGTGACAAGTGGAATTTGCACCCCTCAAACACAGAGAAATAGATAGCTGTAAGAGACAGATCCTCGGGTGGGAGGGTCATTCGCGTTGCTACTTGACTTGCCTGATGATTTGATTGCGTGCAGTGAACCAGAGCAGACAGTGGGAACACCTTAGGATCAAACAGGGAAAAAAAACATTCCTTAAATCTTTCTGATTTTGTGGTCGAAGCCGGGCTGAGAATGCATGCCGGTAAAGGTGAAGAGTACACCACTATTATCACAACATCACACTCAGTGGAGGTTCTAGCTTGTATGGCTCCCTGGGCGAACCCTCCCTTCAGCACTTCACCATTCTGCACTAACTGGCATTTTTATTCAGACAATTGGAACAACACAAATAAATAATCATAACAATTAAAACTATATGCATATCAAAATATATACCAAAATAAGACTCATATATGTCAGAAAGAAGTAACAAAGTCAATTAGAAACTAATTTGTGGTGATTTGGCACTCGAGCATCAATACATTACCCTTCCCCCAACACTGTCAACCAAGAGTCAAGACTAAACCAATTCACCTTGCTGGTGTGCAGACTGGTTTTATATTATTCTTAACGAGTTCACACAAACCAGAAAACAATGCAAAAATATGTCTGTGAAACTGTATATTCACAGTATTATGAATGAATTGTGGTTTATTTGGTAGCATTTCGTAGTGTGACTGATTTTACTAATTGCATTAGTACTGTACAAAGTTAGAGGTGTGCTATTTGATAGATTCCCCAGCTCCCCCTACCTCGGGCTTCCAGTGGGAAGACCTGAGGTCAACCCCCCCCCCCCCCCCCCCCATCTCGTACTTCTGAGTGGGAGACCTTCCCAGGCGGTAACCTGTCTAGCTCACAAACTAGAATCAGGGCGCCCACTCCGACAAGGTTAATTGACCCACCGTCCCACACGGTGACATGATGTCATTGACGTGACGAGCAAATGTGCGATAGAAAACCGATCGCCCAAATGTCACCATTCAGTTTTTTGTGCGGGTGCCCATGTTGCCTATACCTAAATCCGCCACTGATCACACCCCATAGTGATTTAATCAGTTTACTATATGCAATACCAGTCAATAGTTTGGACACACCTTATTTTTACTATTTTCTACATGGTAGAATAATAGTGAAGACATCAAAACTATGAAATAACACCTATGGAATCATGTAGTAACCCAAAAAGTGTTAACAAATCAAAATATATTTATTCAAAGTAGCCACCCTTTGCCTTAATGACAGCTTTGCACACTCTTGGCATTCTCTCAACCAGCTTCATGTGGTAGATACCAGTAATGCATTCCAATTAACACGTGCCTTGTTAAATAGTGGAATTTCTTTCCTTTTTAATGCATTTGAGCCAATCAGTTGTGTTGTGACCAGGTAGGGGGGAGGGTTCCAACCGCCGTGTCTTTCTGAGACGCAGAGTTCCCACCATGAAGCATGGAAGAGGAAGTGTGATGGTGTGGGGGTGATTTGCCGGTGACTCTGTCTGTGACTTCTTTAAAAATGAACCAGCATGGCAACCAGCATGGCAACCACAGCATTCTGCAGCAATACTTAATCTCATCTGGTTTGCACTTAATGGGACTATCATTTGTTTTTCAACAGGACAATGACAAAACACACCTCCAGGCTGTGTAAGGGCTATTTGACCAAGAAAGAGAATGATGGAGTGTTGCATCTGATGACCTGGCCTCCACAATCACCCGACCTCAACACAATTGAGGTTGTTTGGGATGAGTTGGACCGCAGAGTGAAGGAAAAGCAGCCAACAAGTGCTCAGCACATGTGGGAACTCCTTCAAGACTATTGAAAAAGCATTCCAGGTGAAGCTGGTTGAGAGAATGCCAAGAGTGTGTAAAGCTGTCATCAAGAGAAAAGGTGGCTTCTTTGAAGAATCTAAAATATATTTGAATTTCTTTAACACTTTTTTTGGTTTCTACATGATTCCATATGTGTTATTTCATAGTTGTGATGTCTTCACAATTATTCTACAATGTAGAAAATAGTACAAATAAAGAAAAAACCTTGAGTGGGTGTGTCCAAACTTTTGACTGGGACTGTACATATTTCATTTGCAAATCTTTAAAATTACTTATTTAAAAAAAATATATATTGTTGTAGTCAAATGGAGGCAACTCAGCCATACGTCTCCACACTGTTACCACAGTATCTTCCATTTCCAGTCCATGTGTAATGATTTAAGTACAAACAGAGAGTAAAATAGAGGAAATGGGGAAAACCTGAACATTTCAATGGACAAAATTATAAGGGCTAGGGTTCTGAGAGCCTAAAAATGGAACCCAGAG
>NC_034176.2:7841163-7853663 GCF_002021735.2 Oncorhynchus kisutch | reverse complement strand
TGAGGTTAGGGCTTTGTGATGGCCACTCCAACACCTTGACTTTGTTGTCCTTAAGCCATTTTGCCACAACTTTGGAAGTATGCTTGGGGTCATTGTCCATTTGGAAGACCCATTTGCGACCAAGCTTTACCTTTCTGACCTTTCTAACCTACCTCATGATGCCATCTATTTTGTGAAGTGTACCAGTCCCTCCTGCAGCAAAGCACCCCCACAACATGATGCTGCCACCCCCGTGCTTCATGGTTGGGATGGGTTTCTTCAGCCTGCAAGCCTCCCCCTTTTTCCTCCAAACATAACGATGGTCATTATGGCCAAACAGTTCTATTTTTGTGCCATCAGACGAGAGGATATTTCTCCAAAAAGTACAATCATTGTCCCCATGTGCAGTTCCAAACTGTAGTCTGGCTTTTTTTAATGGCGGTTTTGGACAGTGGCTTCTTCCTTTCTGAGCGGCCTTTCAGGTTATGTCGATATAGGACTCGATTTACTGTGGATATAGATACTTTTGTACCTGTTTCCTCCAGCATCTTCACAAGGTCTTTTGCTGTTATTCTGGGATTGATTTGCAATTTTCACACCAAAGCACCATCTCTTCCTGAGCGGCATGACGGCTGCGTGGTCCCATGGTGTTTAAACTTGCGTACTATTGTTTATACAGATGAACGTGGTACCTTGAGGCGTTTGGAAATTGCTCCCAAGGATGAACCAAACTTGTGGAGGTCTACAATTCTTTTTCTGAGGTCTTGGCTGATTTCCCCATGATGTCAAGCAAAGGCACTGAGTTTGAAGGTAGGCCTTGAAATACATCCACAGGTACACCTCCAATTGACTCAAATTATGTCAATTAGCCTATCAGAAGCTTCTAAAGCCATGACATCATTTTCTGGAATATTCCAAGCTGTTTAAAGGCACAGTCAACTTAGTGTATGTAAACTTCTGACCCACTGGAATTGTGATACAGTGAGTTATAAGTTTAATTATCTGTCTGTAAACAATTGTTGGAAAAATTACTTGTGTCATGCACAAAGTAGATGTCCTAACCGACTTGCCAAAACTATAGTTTGTTAACAAGAAATTTGTGGAGTGGTTGAAAAACTAGTTTTAATGACTCCAACCTAAGTGTATGTAAACTTCCGACCTAAGTGTATGTAAACTTCCGACCTAAGTGTATGTAAACTTCCGACCTAAGTGTATGTAAACTTCCGACCTAAGTGTATGTAAACTTCCGACCTAAGTGTATGTAAACTTCCGACCTAAGTGTATGTAAACTTCCGACCTAAGTGTATGTAAACTTCCGACCTAAGTGGATGTAAACTTCCGACCTAAGTGGATGTAAACTTCCGACCTAAGTGGATGTAAACTTCCGACCTAAGTGTATGTAAACTTCCGACCTAAGTGTATGTAAACTTCCGACCTAAGTGGATGTAAACTTCCGACCTAAGTGTATGTAAACTTCCGACCTAAGTGTATGTAAACTTCCGACCTCAGTGTATGTAAACTTCCGACCTAAGTGGATGTAAACTTCCGATCTAAGTGGATGTAAACTTCCGATCTAAGTGGATGTAAACTTCCGATCTAAGTGGATGTAAACTTCCGACCTAAGTGGATGTAAACTTCCGATCTAAGTGGATGTAAACTTCCGATCTAAGTGGATGTAAACTTCCGATCTAAGTGGATGTAAACTTCCGACCTAAGTGGATGTAAACTTCCGACCTAAGTGGATGTAAACTTCCGACCTAAGTGGA
Organism: Oncorhynchus kisutch; assembly: GCF_002021735.2. Lineage (NCBI taxonomy): Eukaryota > Metazoa > Chordata > Actinopteri > Salmoniformes > Salmonidae > Oncorhynchus > Oncorhynchus kisutch. Next base: position 7,851,918 of record NC_034176.2, on the reverse strand, counting down.
TGTAAACTTCCGACCTAAGTGGATGTAAACTTCCGATCTAAGTGGATGTAAACTTCCGACCTAAGTGGATGTAAACTTCCGACCTAAGTGGATGTAAACTTCCGACCTAAGTGGATGTAGTTCTGAGTTCAACTGTAGATTTATTTTGATAAATGAAGGCCTGATCCACACAGTCTCCTCTAAACAGTTGATGTTGAGATGTGTTTGTTACTTGAACTCTGTGAAACATTCATTGGGGCTGCAATTTCTGAGGCTTGTAACTCTAATGAACTTATCCTCTGCAACAGAGGTAACTCGGTGTCTTCATATCCTGTTTCGGTCCTCATGAGAGCCAGTTTCATCATAGCGCTTGATGGTTTTTGCAATTGCACTTGAAGAAACTTTCAAAGTTCTTGACATTTTCCGTATTGACTGACCTTCATGTCTTAAAGTAATGATGGATTGTCGTTTCTCTTTGCTTATTTGAGCTGTTCTTGCCATAATATGGACTTGGTCTTTTACCAAATAGGGCTATCCTCTATAAACCACCCCTACCTTGTCACAACACAACTGATTGGCTCAAACACATTAAGAAGGAAAGAAATTCCACTATATAACAAGGCACACCTGCTAATTGAAATACATTCCAGGTGACTACCTCATGAAGCTGGTTGAGAGAATGCCAAGAGAGTGCAAAGCTGTCATCGAGGCAAAGGGTGGCTACTTTGAAGAAATATAATTAGATTTGTTTCACACTTTTTTGGTTACTACATGATTCCATATGTGTTATTTCATAGTTTTGATGTCTTCACTATTATTCTACAATGTAGAAAATAGTGTGTCCAAACTTTTGACTGGTACTGTATACGTGACATATATGTACCTATAAATCACATCATTAATACACATATATTACTTTTCAGCATGGGACCAACCAGTACCAACCAGTATTAATCAGTACCCTACATACCTTTGCGCAACAACCTGAGAACTACCTGAGCTCATACAGTATGACTCTTTCAACACGCCCTGCAAAACGAGCCAGGATCACCCACCCACCCACGCACACTGTACACTAATCACACTGCAAATAAAAGTGGCATCGATGAGGTCATTGTGTTTACACATAATATATACACTAAGACACTAGGTCACCTTTACAAGCGTGACACAATCTATCAACTCTCATGTCCTAATATGTCCACCTTCCTGTCAGACAGAGTGTCACACACTCCACCCTCAGTGACTCTGACATCGGGTCTGTGACATTGCCTGCAAGTGCTCCTCTCTCACTTGTCATTGCACTGTAATCCTCTCAACAGGTGTCCTCTTCTAAATAGGGTTGCAAAAATACTTTTCCCCCAGAAATCCTTATTGGAGGATCCTGGATTTCCTGCTGATTCCGCCTTGATTCCAGTAATCTTGGGAATTAGGTGAAAGTTACAGGAGTTTTTCAACCCTAGTTCTACATGAAATATCATAATGATCTGGTTCACAGGTTCAATACGGGCTAGGGTTAACATTACCCTCATCATTAACATCTCAGTCATCTACTTCATGGCTCAGTACATTGTTTGTGTATTTACTCCATGGTAACGGTGTACCTTCGCCTGTAGCATTGGGATGACTGCAGGACAAGTAATGATTGCGTATCAGTGCGGCTCGAATCAATCAAATTGGTGACAAAAGACACTGAAGTGAGACACTGCATTCCCAGGTAATAATGGCATCTTAGGAGGAACAGACCGAGACGGAAGCTATATACTGTAAGCCTGCGATTAAGGCCAACGTGTCTTTATTTCTAGGTATGCAAGTGCGTAGGTATAAAAACGAGTACCTTTGTGCACTTGACTATGGTAAACAACGGCTAAACGTCACGCCTGTCAGTCAAACGTTGAGCAGTGACGTCCTCTTTATTGCTGCTTGAAGGTCAAAGTTGATAATCCTAGCCTTGAGAAAACATCTCTCTCTTGCGCTAGGTCCTTATGAAAACAATTTGTTGAAATAACTTAAATAACCACGATGGCTAAATATAGATGGGGTTATTTAAAGTTATTGGAGCTATGCCAGCTTATTATGATGACTAAGCACCCTGCATACCATTCCAACAGTTTGGGTCCTGATAGGACAGACACCCTGTATCCTGGACACTGATAGGACAGTCACCCTGTATCCTGGACACTGATAGGACAGACACCCTGTATCCTGATCACAGATAGGAAAGACACCTTGTATCCTGATCACTGATAGGACAGACACCTTGTATCCTGATCACTGATAGGACAGACACCTTGTATCCTGATCACTGATAGGACAGACACCTTGTATCCTGATCCCTGATAGGACAGACACCTTGTATCCTGATCACTGATAGGACAGACACCTTGTATCCTGATAGGACAGACACCCTTTATCCTGGACTCTGCAGCTTAAAGGACACCGTGTTGGCTTCATATTGAATGACCCCGGGGCGGACTGGGACCACCAGGGATGGACTGGGACAACCAGGGATGGACTGGGACCGCCAGGTGATGGACTTGGACCACCAGGTGACAGACTGGGACCACCAGGTGATGGACTGGGACCACCAGGTGACGGACTGGGACTAGCAGGCGACGGACTGGGACCACCAGGGATGGACTGGGACCACCAGGGACGGACTGGGACCACCAGGTGACAGACTGGGACCACCAGGGATGGACTGGGACCACCAGGGACGGACTGGGACCACCAGGTGACGGACTGGGACAAGAAATCGGACAATGAATTTGTAAAACTCTTCAAGGCCCATTGTTTTCTTAGAGGCCCCCATTATTAGCCAAATAACGATCATTCTGCTCAACGACCCCAATTTAGACAGGGTCACTGGGATACAGATGGATACCTTACAAAAAAAATGTTAAACAACACAAGTCTTGTTCCTCGGGTAAGCCAATGCTCCTACCGCTGTCTCTCACAAGCATCTTTGACTGGTGTTCTGACTTCCTGTATACTGCTTGTATCCACAGCACTAACCTGCGAGTTGGTGATTTCCTGCCCCTTTAGTACAGAGCAGCCAGGATCCTTACAGATAGGAAGTCCTACGTCTTCTCTCTGTTTATACTGGTGCGATGTGTGATCAAGTCTGTTAGCTTGTGTGTTTGCCACACAGTCCTCACTGGAGGAGCTTGTTTTCGAGGAGGAGATGTGTGGGTTGTGTTTTCAAACTCATTTTTTAGCTCACAACAAGCTTGTAGCATGAAATACTAGATCAACAACTACTGGATCAATACTACCCTCCATGAAATACTAGATCAACACTACCCTCCATGAACTACTGGATCAACAACTACTGGATCAATACTACCCTCCATTAACTATTGGATCAACACTACCCTCCATGAACTACTGGATCAACACTACCCTCCATGAACTACTGGATCAACACTACCCTCCATGAACTACTGGATCAACAACTACTGGATCAACACTACCCTCCATGAACTACTGGATCAACACTACCCTCCATGAACTACTGGATCAACACTACCCTCCATGAACTACTGGATCAACACTACCCTTCATGAACTACTGGACCAACACCACCCTCCATGAACTACTGGATCAACACTACCCTCCATGAACTACTGGATCAACACTACCCTCCATGAACTATTGGATCAACACTACCCTCCATGAACTACTGGATCAACACTACCCTCCATGAACTACTGGATCAACACTACCCTCCATGAACTACTGGATCAACACTACCCTCCATGAACTACTGGATCAACACTACCCTCCATGAAATACTGGATCAACACTACCCTCCATGAACTACTGGATCAACACTACCCTCCATGAACTACTGGATCAACAACTACCCTCCATGAAATACTAGATCAACAACTACTGGATCAACACTACCCTCCATGAACTACTGGATCAACACTACCCTCCATGAAATACTGGATCAACACTACCCTCCATGAACTACTGGATCAACACTACCCTCCATGAACTACTGGATCAACACTACCCTCCATGAACTACTGGATCAACACTACCCTCCATGAAATACTGGATCAACAACTACCCTCCATGAAATACTAGATCAACAACTACTGGATCAACACTACCCTCCATGAACTACTGGATCAACACTACCCTCCATGAAATACTGGATCAACACTAACCTCCATGAACTACTGGATCAACACTACCCTCCATGAAATACTGGATCAACACTACCCTCCATGAACTACTGGATCAACACTACCCTCCATGAACTACTGGATCAACACTACCCTCCATGAACTACTGGATCAACACTACCCTCCATGAAATACTGGATCAACAACTACCCTCCATGAAATACTAGATCAACAACTACTGGATCAACACTACCCTCCATGAACTACTGGATCAACACTACCCTCCATGAAATACTGGATCAACACTACCCTCCATGAACTACTGGATCAACACTACCCTCCATGAACTACTGGATCAACACTACCCTCCATGAACTACTGGATCAACACTACCCTCCATGAACTACTGGATCAACACTACCCTCCATGAACTACTGGATCAACACTACCCTCCATGAACTACTGGATCAACACTACCCTCCATGAAATACTGGATCAACACTAACCTCCATGAACTACTGGATCAACACTACCCTCCATGAAATACTGGATCAACACTACCCTCCATGAACTACTGGATCAACACTACCCTCCATGAACTACTGGATCAACACTACCCTCCATGAACTACTGGATCAACACTACCCTCCATGAAATACTGGATCAACAACTACCCTCCATGAAATACTAGATCAACAACTACTGGATCAACACTACCCTCCATGAACTACTGGATCAACACTACCCTCCATGAAATACTGGATCAACACTACCCTCCATGAACTACTGGATCAACACTACCCTCCATGAACTACTGGATCAACACTACCCTCCATGAACTACTGGATCAACACTACCCTCCATGAAATACTAGATCAACAACTACTGGATCAACACTACCCTCCATGAACTACTGGATCAACACTACCCTCCATGAAATACTGGATCAACACTAACCTCCATGAAATACTGGATCAACACTACCCTCCATGAACTACTGGATCAACACTACCCTCCATGAACTACTGGATCAACACTACCCTCCATGAACTACTGGATCAACACTACCCTCCATGAACTACTGGATCAACACTACCCTCCATGAACTACTGGATCAACACTACCCTCCATGAACTACTGGATCAACACTACCCTCCATGAAATACTGGATCAACAACTACCCTCCATGAAATACTAGATCAACAACTACTGGATCAACACTACCCTCCATGAACTACTGGATCAACACTACCCTCCATGAACTACTGGATCAACACTACCCTCCATGAACTACTGGATCAACACTACCCTCCATGAACTACTGGATCAACTGTCAATGCAGTTGAATGAGACATTTTGAGCTGTTTGTTTAGGTTTGTCAAGTGGACTTTCTACAAGGAACATTTGTGTTTAGCTGAGATATTCTGCCCAGTGCTGCCCCCTGATCATAGTGAGTTTTACTGCAGTGGGGACACTGAGGGGGTTCACTGCTGTAGTGCACGTACTCCCCTGGTTGTCATGGCACTCAGCCAATCCCAGTCATTATCTCACAACAATGACCCATATCCCCCCATAACCACTGGGATTCCTGGCAGTGATTTCATTGGTGCGACTTGTCAAAGCCAATCTATTGACATTGGCCAATGCGTGTGCATTAGCCGGCTAAAGTCTCTCTGTCAGGCCATTTCAGTGTAAAAAAAACCAGTCAACAATACATCAAACAGATGGTTTCTGACAACGAACGGCTTTGTAGTGGAGGCCTTGTAAAAATCCAATAACAGTTCAACTATATGACGACAAGTAAACGTCTTACTTTTGTCACGACTTTATAGGTTGAGAGGACATCATGTGTACGATAGAGGGCTGTGTGGTTGGATAAGAGGACATCATGTGTATGATGGAGGGCTGTGTGACTGGACAAGAGGACATCATGTGTACGATGGAGGGCTGTGTGACTGGACAAGAGGACATCATGTGTACGATAGAGGGCTCTGTGGTTGGATAAGAGGACATCATGTGTATGATGGAGGGCTGTGTGACTGGACAAGAGGACATCATGTGTACGATAGAGGGCTCTGTGGTTGGATAAGAGGACATCATGTGTACCATGGAGGGCTGTGTGGTTGGATAAGAGGACATCATGTGTATGATAGAGGGCTGTGTGGTTGGACAAGAGGACATCATGTGTACGATAGAGGGCTGTGTGGTTGGATAAGAGGACATCATGTGTACCATGGAGGGCTGTGTGGTTGGATAAGAGGACATCATGTGTACGATAGAGGGCTGTGTGGTTGGACAAGAGGACATCATGTGTACCATGGAGGGCTGTGTGGTTGGATAAGAGGACATCATGTGTACGATAGAAGGCTGTGTGGCTGGATAAGAGGACATCATGTGTACCATGGAGGGCTGTGTGGTTGGATAAGAGGACATCATGTGTACGATAGAGGGCTGTGTGGTTGAACAAGAGGACATCATGTGTACCATGGAGGGCTGTGTGGTTGGATAAGAGGACATCATGTGTACGATAGAGGGCTGTGTGGTTGGATAAGAGGACATCATGTGTACCGTGGAGGGCTGTGTGGTTGGATAAGAGGACATCATGTGTACGATAGAGGGCTGTGTGGTTGGATAAGAGGACATCATGTGTACCATGGAGGGCTGTGTGGTTGGATAAGAGGACATCATGTGTACGATAGAGGGCTGTGTGGTTGGATAAGAGGACATCATGTGTACCATGGAGGGCTGTGTGGTTGGATAAGAGGACATCATGTGTACGATAGAAGGCTGGACACCACTTCAGAAAATTAAAGTTGAGTTTCCATATTTAGCAAAGTACAGTAGAATGGCCAGTCAGTGATGAGTCTATCTAAAGTCAACATTATCACGCCTGAGCCTTGGTTTCCAACCATTGGGCAGACAGACATGGTTCACAACCATGTGTATATGCCGTCATGTGTGTGTGATGTGTGTTATTTTAAAGTGCTGACGCATGCCTTGTGAACGTTCGACACGTCTCAGTGTAAATATCTCACACCTCAGCCAAGAATGCCAGCCCCCTTTGGTTTCACCCCTGGGTGGCATTCCTATTCCTGCTGTTCAATACCGAAAATGGAGTGACAGACAGACTGTGAGAAACACAACTTCCAGACACTTCCCACTTTCTCACCTCCTATCAGACGGAGCTGATGATGTCAGAGGAGGCTGAGGAAATGATTCCGCTCTCACTGTACTATGGTGGAAATGTATTGTAACTCACACTGTACTATGGTGGAAATGTATTGTAACTCACACTAATACCACGTTGAATAATAGCTTCTTTATTTGAGGATGTATATTTAGTTTTCCTTTTTATTATTTATCTCAGCTGTCCGCGGTCACTTTCTCCTCTCCATTAAAACTTAAGTCTAGTTTGACTTATGCCCTGTTCCTACAGTTAAAGTATAGCTCCGGAGGTGAAGTTTCCAGGATCAGCTTCCCCCCTCCCCCCGATCCTAACCTTGACCATTAGCAACCTGGACTCAGGAGTAGACGTAACATGGCAAACGAAAATACGGGTCACTCAAATTAGTATGATATGCTACGTTTAAAAAAAGAAAATTATGTATTCATTTGTGGCTATCGATAATCCATTTCTTGAGGCATGTTACAAATTGCAATTCGTATGATAAGTCACGTATTTGCAATACATATGAAATGTTACGAATTCCAATTTGTTGTGATTAACCATAACAACCGTCACATATCATAATCATTTGAGTGTCCCGGATTTTTGAGTTTGAGTTTGAGTCTATTTTATTTTTACAGGGACAGTGCACATTAATCAACGTTTCAGTAAAAGTGCCGGTTTTAGCCAGCCGGCTAATTTTCAACCGCAGTCCCTGGGCAGGTTATTAAAAACAATTACAATATAGACAATCAATGAGCAGTGAGCACACGCAGAGCAACATAGGACAGGCAAGACATAACATACAGACAGAGAAACATAGAACAACCAAGACATAGCATACAGACAGAGCAACATAGAACAAGCCAGACGTAGCATACAGACAGAGCAACATAGAACAAAAAGCAACAAGACAAAAGCCATAAAAGCAACAAAGTGTTTCCACACCTAACAAGCTACAGACAACAGACAACATGGAAAGCGGCAACACACAGCTAGGGACCATGTTCACAAATCTGATTGACCTTTAGCCATGTCTTCAAGCATTTTGTGAAAGTGTGATATGTGGTGCAGTTATGTGTGTCTGATGGCAGTGTATTCCAGACATGGGAAGCTCTCACAGAGAAAGCAGATTGACTAAAGGTGCTTTTCCTTAAGGGAACTATACAGTCACCTCTCATGGCAGACCTTGTGGATCTGCTGCCATATGTTTGGGTTTTATGTTGAGTGGAGGGGGGAGCCAGGCCATTTAGGATCTTGAATACAAGACATGTATCGGTGAATTGCGCAAAATTTTCCCAACTCAGGAGCTCATGCTTTCTGAGGATGTAACAGTGATGATGGCTATTGGGCTTCCTATCAAGCACTTTGAGAGCCTGTTTGTAGACAGACTGAATAGGTTTTAATGTGGTACAGCAAGCTTGGGCCCAACTAGTCAAGCAGTATGTTAAGTGGAGGATTATCATAGATTTGAAGTACAGTTTTGCTACCTCTGTAGTCAAACAATTTTGTACAAATGGGAAATGAGCTAGGTTGAATTTGGTTATTTGAATGACATTTTTTCACAAGCTTTTTAAAAGATAGATTGGAATCAAGTATGATGCCAAGGTACTTAAAATCAGATACCACCTGGAGCTTCTCCCCTGACACATAGAAATACTATTTTGCTTACTATGTTACGTCTAGTCAACCGTATGAGATCAGCCTGCCATTAGTGGGGGAAATCCAAAACTGACCCAAGATCAGCGTCTATGGGTAACTTCACCCTACTCCCTGAAATGTGCTAACTTGCCTTTGTACTGAACTACTCAATCCAGCTTTGAAATTGTTATTCACTCCAAACTATCTTGAAATTGTCTGGACAGCCAAGGAGGGTCTACACTGCAGAGCACGCTGGTCTTTCAACGGGTCCTTGTCTTCTTAATTAGCTACAACATGATTCAGCTAGAAAAACAATTAGGGTTGAAAAACACGTGTCTGTAAGAAAAGAAAAAACGTGGTTTCTCCATGTTTGCACAGTGTAACTAACTTTAGCATACTTATTCTGATAGAGTGATTCAAGTGAAGGGTGTACTCACAGTGAAGGATGTACTCACAGTGAAGGGTGTACTCACAGTGAAGGGTGTACTCACAGTGTAGGGTGTACTCACAGTGTAGGGTGTACTCACAGTGAAGGGTGTACTCACAGTGAAGGGTGTACTCACAGTGAAGGGTGTACTCACAGTGAAGGGTGTACTCACAGTGAAGGGTGTACTCACAGTGTAGGGTGTACTCACAGTGTAGGGTGTACTCACAGTGAAGGGTGTACTCACAGTGAAGGGTGTACTCACAGTGAAGGGTGTACTCACAGTGAAGGGTGTACTCACAGTGTAGGGTGTACTCACAGTGAAGGGTGTACTCACAGTGTAGGGTGTACTCACAGTGAAGGGTGTAGCTACTTACAGTCTGACATAGAAAAAAATAACATTTTGTGAATATTTTCTAGAGTCAAAACCACTATCGTACACATTGTGTTCTGAAAGAGAGACAGGAGAATGTACTAGAGCAGCGGGGCGGATTAGCTGTCTACTTCAGTTGAGTTGCCAATACTGAGTTGCACTGTGTCCAAGTCCCCATTTTCTTACCTTATTCATTAAAGCACATTTCATTCACTATTCTATATAGAACCTTAAAGGGGATGCCATATATGAAGCAAGACTCAAACCCGTTTTGGTTTCATCCAGAACCTTTTTGTTGTTTTAGCTGATTCTATGAATTAGTGTGTGTAGGATGTAAACACATCATGCCTAAATTCTCCATTATTAAACAAAGTTGTGTGTGGTCTTAATGACATATTTTACAGATCATTCAATAGCAATTGTATTATTATTAATGTTATTATTGTTGTTGTTGTTGCTATTAGTCTGTTATTGTCGTTATTATTGTCGCCTGTGATATTGCTCTCACCATGGTTACTATCCGTCGATGTCCATTTGCTTGATCAAATATAGATACATTTAAAAACCTTTATCAACACAAATTATGGGACCTAAAAAAAAAACATCTTACATGTAGCTATTGATAATATTTGCTGACTTGAAATAATTACGCAATGGCATGTTTTTGGAGAAAACAACACGAACTATAGGTATATACAATATTAAAATACAGAAAACGATTTAAATTGTACTTTTCTCCTTGAGTAATGCGAGAGCGTTGGCTCACACTTTGGGTGTGGCTTCTATGCGTATGGGCGTATCTAAAAAGTAGTTAAAACTAGAATAGACTATATAAACCTGTGCGCCACGGGTAGAAAAATCATTCAACGAACGACAACTACACGAGAAAGAGAACTCGAGAAACAAGAAAGATGTATACACGATCAAATAGTTTGGTATTGTCAATTCCGACAAATAATTATCAAGGACAGTTCGCTTACAGGGCGATGCCGCGGAGCAAAGAGCCAGAAATCTTCACATTTGAGCGAATCCCAGC
>NC_034176.2:7696163-7833663 GCF_002021735.2 Oncorhynchus kisutch | reverse complement strand
GCGTGAGGCAGCTTGATGGACAGGATGCTTCTACTATCTCCTGTTTCTGTAGCGTGAGGCAGCTTGACGTACATGGACAGGATGCTACTACCGTCTCCTGTTTCTGTAGCGTGAGGCAGCTTGATGGACAGGATGCTACCTACCGTCTCCTGTTTCTGTAGCGTGAGGCAGCTTGATGGACAGGATGCGACCTACTATCTCCTGTTTCTGTAGCGTGAGGCAGCTTGATGGACAGGATGCGACCTACTATCTCCTGTTTCTGTAGCGTGAGGCAGCTTGACGTACATGGACAGGATGCTACTACCGTCTCCTGTTTCTGTAGCGTGAGGCAGCTTGATGGACAGGATGCTACCTACCGTCTCCTGTTTCTGTAGCGTGAGGCAGCTTGATGGACAGGATGCTACCTACCGTCTCCTGTTTCTGTAGCGTGAGGCAGCTTGACGTACATGGACAGGGTGCTACCTACCGTCTCCTGTTTCTGTAGCGTGAGGCAGCTTGACGTACATGGACAGGATGCTACCTACCGTCTCCTGTTTCTGTAGCGTGAGGCAGCTTGACGTACATGGACAGGATGCTACTACCGTCTCCTGTTTCTGTAGCGTGATGCAGCTTGATGGACAGGATGCTACTACCGTCTCCTGTTTCTGTAGCGTGAGGCGGCTTGATGGACAGGATGCTTATACTATCTCCTGTTTCTGTAGCGTGAGGCGGCTTGACGTACATGGACAGGATGCTACCTACCGTCTCCTGTTTCTGTAGCGTGAGGCAGCTTGACGTACATGGACAGGGTGCTACCTACCGTCTCCTGTTTCTGTAGCGTGAGGCAGCTTGACGTACATGGACAGGATGCTACCTACCGTCTCCTGTTTCTGTAGCGTGAGGCAGCTTGACGTACATGGACAGGATGCTACTACCGTCTCCTGTTTCTGTAGCGTGATGCAGCTTGATGGACAGGATGCTACTACCGTCTCCTGTTTCTGTAGCGTGAGGCGGCTTGATGGACAGGATGCTTATACTATCTCCTGTTTCTGTAGCGTGAGGCGGCTTGACGTACATGGACAGGATGCTACCTACTATCTCCTGTCTCTGTAGCGTGAGGCAGCTTGACCTACATGGACAGGATGCTACTCTATTGCAGGGCCTTATCCCCAATCTATCGCCTTAATGCTGAGTGTTACTATTTCTACTACTAGACTACTGAAGAGCTGCTATTACAAACACACACAACAATAGTGCACTATTTAATACTATTTATTTAAACTGCTGACACTATTCACTATATTTCTTGGGAATGACATTAATCCTTGACATAGCACATTTCATAATTTATACTGTTTATACTGCTTTTTATACTGTTATATATTTGATTTTGCTTTGACTGTGACGAATAGGAATAAACATTGATTTGATTTACTATTACGACTACTCTAGGTTGACTCTAAAATCCACATGTCCTGTGTATGTGTGAGTGTTCTGTGTGTGTGAGTGTTCTGTGTGTGTGAGTGTTCTGTGTATGTGTGAGGGTTCTGTGTATGTGTGAGTGTTCTGTGTGTGTGAGTGTTCTGTGTGTGTGAGTGTTCTGTGTATGTGTGAGGGTTCTGTGTATGTGTGAGTGTTTTATGTATGTGTGAGTGTTCTGTGTGTGTGAGTGTTTTATGTATGTGTGAGTGTTTTATGTATGTGTGAGTGTTCTGTGTATGCGTGAGTGTTCTGTGTATCTAAACTCAATCACTGTGTTTATGTAAACAACCTAATGTTGTTGTTGTTTTTACAGAAAAGCAGAAGCTTAAAAAGGCAATATCCGTTCTGAAACAATAATAGCACTGCGATGTTAACCTCATAACAACACTTATAAATCTGTTTAAATGAAGTAAAGGTTGCATGTTGAATCACTTTTCCCTCTTGGTCCCTTGCTTTTGCTGTTTGGGTTTACTACAGTTGGATATATTAGAACTGCATGGCTAAACATTACATAAGAAAGCCATTGAAGGCCCCTGCTTACTGTATGACATGCTGAGTGGTGTCCTCTGTTAACCCAAAGGCCTTTTATCTGACCACTATTCTTACTGATACCGGGGACATCGTTTGATGGTCAAGTCCTAAAAAGATGTACAAAACCTCTCTGTTTACGTTTGATATCCTGTCTCATTATGAGAAAACGCACACACACACATACACACACACACACACACACACACACACACACACACACACACACACACACACACACACACACACACACACACACACACACACACACACACACACACACACACACACACACACACACACACACACACACACACACACACACACACAAATTTTTCTAGCCTCGGGTTACCTAAATGTGTGCGTGTGAGACAGAGACAGTTCAAGTTACTGCAACGACACAGGTGGGGCACGAATCTGGTCCATTCAAATTGAAGTTAGTTAAAATACATTTATTTTCAATAATTTCTCAATAAACTGAAAAGGAGAAGTGATTTTATTTCAAACGTTTTTTTCCATTTTGGAATTTAAAAAATTAAAATCACTTCATGAATTGACTGACTTCACAATTGGAATCGACCCCCAACCGTAATATGAAAATGTCAGTGTTTGCAGCTGTTACACAGAAGCAGTTGGCCCATCGGAAGTTGTGGCTTGCTGCCCACATCTTTACATGGGGGAAGAGAGGTCGTTGATTACGGAAACTCCCTGCATTGCTTCCTGTTGCGTGATAGATCTTACACAGACAGGACTGCCCCCTCTTTATCCCGAACCCTCCTCCACTCCATTAACCCCCTCAATTCAAATCGACTGGCATTCCAACGCTGTGACTCACTCCTCGCTAGAATACAAAGGATTCAAGGCGGTCCAATGGATAGAAACTGGAGAGGAAGAGAGGAGTTACACCCTCCTTCCTGGGGGGGGGGGGGGTGAGAGGCAGCAGGGAGAGGAAGCCGATTAACAGAAAAGTTCCCCAGGAAGGAGGGTGTAAAGTATCTGAGAAGAAGTGTCTCAACTTGCATAAAGGAAGGGTGTGTGCAGTGAGATTAGTGGAGAGATTCCTATGTAATTTTGCACAACATGGGAGGAAATGCAGAGTTCAATGAAAGACTGATAATGACCATATATTCTCATACTGTCATGTATTGTTGAGTGCGAGAGTCATAATCCTAGTGTAAAATGAGTATATATATATATATATATATATATATACTAATTCTCAGAATATTCATTATATGATTTTTCAGATCATTCAAATAGGAAATTAATCATCTTAAAGTTTCAATCAAATTGCCAGATTTTCGGTGGCATAGCTGGATAAGACTCTGTCAAGCGGGGGTGGGGGGGGGCACGTGAGTTTGCAAAACAGAGGTTTGGAGATCCAGTCTTGGTTAAATCTGGTCAGGGAGGAAGTGATACTGGTAAGAAAGCAGTGTGATGTCTGTTACACTATCAGACACAGTAGGGTCTCTCACACAAATGTTGTTTTGTCACCTTTTAAAACATTCAACATTAATGATGCATTTGACCACCATGGGGAGACATGCAGTAACCGTGGCTACTGCAGACAGTAACAGTGGCCCTAGGTAACACGGTATCCTACTGCAGACAGTAACAGTGGCCCTTAGGTAACACGGTATCCTACTGCAGACAGTAACAGTATACTACTGCAGACAGTAACAGTATCCTACTGCAGACAGTAACAGTGGCCCTAGGTAACACGGTATCCTACTGCAGACAGTAACAGTATCCTACTGCAGACAGTAACAGTGGCCCTAGGTAACACGGTATCCTACTGCAGACAGTAACAGTATACTACTGCAGACAGTAACAGTATCCTACTGCAGACAGTAACAGTGGCCCTAGGTAACACGGTATCCTACTGCAGACAGTAACAGTATACTACTGCAGACAGTAACAGTATCCTACTGCAGACAGTAACAGTATCCTACTACAGACAGTAACCGTGGCCCTAGGTAACACGGTATCCTACTGCAGACAGTAACAGTGGCCCTAGGTAACACGGTATCCTACTGCAGACAGTAACCGTGGCCCTAGGTAACACGGTATCCTACTGCAGACAGTAACAGTGGCCCTAGGTAACACGGTATCCTACTGCAGACAGTAACAGTATCCTACTGCAGACAGTAACAGTGGCCCTAGGTAACACGGTATCCTACTACAGACAGTAATCGTGGCCCTAGGTAACACGGTATCCTACTGCAGACAGTAACAGTATACTACTGCAGACAGTAACAGTATCCTACTGCAGACAGTAACAGTGGCCCTAGGTAACACGGTATCCTACTACAGACAGTAACCGTGGCCCTAGGTAACACAGTATCCTACTGCAGACAGTAACAGTATACTACTGCAGACAGTAACAGTATCCTACTGCAGACAGTAACAGTGGCCCTAGGTAACACGGTATCCTACTGCAGACAGTAACAGTATACTACTGCAGACAGTAACAGTATCCTACTGCAGACAGTAACAGTGGCCCTAGGTAACACGGTATCCTACTGCAGACAGTAACAGTATCCTACTGCAGACAGTAACAGTGGCCCTAGGTAACACGGTATCCTACTGCAGACAGTAACAGTATCCTACTGCAGACAGTAACAGTGGCCCTAGGTAACACGGTATCCTACTGCAGACAGTAACAGTATCCTACTGCAGACAGTAACAGTATCCTACTGCAGACAGTAACCGTGGCCCTAGGTAACACGGTATCCTACTGCAGACAGTAACAGTGGCCCTAGGTAACACGGTATCCTGCTGCAGACAGTAACAGTGGCCCTAGGTAACACGGTATCCTACTGCAGACAGTAACAGTATACTACTGCAGACAGTAACAGTATCCTACTGCAGACAGTAACAGTGGCCCTAGGTAACACGGTATCCTGCTGCAGACAGTAACAGTGGCCCTAGGTAACACGGTATCCTACTGCAGACAGTAACAGTGGCCCTAGGTAACACGGTATCCTACTGCAGACAGTAACAGTGGCCCTAGGTAACACGGTATCCTACTGCAGACAGTAACAGTATACTACTGCAGACAGCAACAGTATCCTACTGCAGACAGTAACAGTGGCCCTAGGTAACACGGTATCCTACTACAGACAGTAACCGTGGCCCTAGGTAACACGGTATCCTACTGCAGACAGTAACAGTATCCTACTGCAGACAGTAACAGTGGCCCTTAGGTAACACGGTATCCTACTGCAGACAGTAACAGTATCCTACTGCAGACAGTAACAGTGGCCCTAGGTAACACGGTATCCTACTGCAGACAGTAACAGTGGCCCTTAGGTAACAGGGTATCCTACTGCAGACAGTAACAGTATCCTACTGCAGACAGTAACAGTATACTACTGCAGACAGTAACAGTATCCTACTGCAGACAGTAACAGTGGCCCTAGGTAACACGGTATCCTGCTGCAGACAGTAACAGTATCCTACTGCAGACAGTAACAGTATACTACTGCAGACAGTAACAGTATCCTACTGCAGACAGTAACAGTGGCCCTAGGTAACACGGTATCCTACTGCAGACAGTAACAGTATCCTACTGCAGACAGTAACAGTGGCCCTAGGTAACACGGTATCCTACTGCAGACAGTAACAGTGGCCCTAGGTAACACGGTATCCTACTGCAGACAGTAACAGTATCCTACTGCAGACAGTAACAGTGGCCCTTAGGTAACACGGTATCCTACTGCAGACAGTAACAGTATCCTACTGCAGACAGTAACAGTGGCCCTAGGTAACACGGTATCCTACTGCAGACAGTAACAGTATCCTACTGCAGACAGTAACAGTGGCCCTAGGTAACACGGTATCCTACTGCAGACAGTAACAGTATACTACTGCAGACAGTAACAGTATCCTACTGCAGACAGTAACAGTGGCCCTAGGTAACACGGTATCCTACTGCAGACAGTAACAGTATCCTACTGCAGACAGTAACAGTGGCCCTTAGGTAACACGGTATCCTACTGCAGACAGTAACAGTATCCTACTGCAGACAGTAACAGTGGCCCTAGGTAACACGGTATCCTACTGCAGACAGTAACAGTGGCCCTAGGTAACACGGTATTCTGCTGCATCAAGTTTAGTTCAGCGTGTATGTTTGATTATAGTATCTAACAGAACACCATCCCTGATGTTGGATGTGGACTGTTGTTCATATTGGACAGCAGGGACAGACAGGCCAGATGGTCTGGTCCATCTTTAGTCAATAGGACTTATGTAAAGTTGTGCAAAGTGACTTTAAAAAATATATATATAATAATAATAGGAGTGACAAGGAAAAAGAAATTGTTGAGAAAAAAATGGTCTGGTAAACAATGGGCAATGGGTAAACAATGGGTAAACAATGGGTAAACAATGGGTAAACAATGGGCAATGGGTAAACAATGGGCTTGTATGCTAGAAAATCCCTGTTGGGCTGCTTCCTGCATAGTTCATTATGGTATGAACAAAATGGTTTGTATAATGGTAGTGTGAGAATATTTTTTTCAAGGCAATAAGAATAGTTCATGTTGTGCCAAAGGTGTGTCACTTAATCAGATAATAAAATACAAAAATTGTCAATAATTGCTTCTTGACATTTCTGATGTTCATTCTTGAAATTGTTTGAGACGTGACTAAACCTTTTAGTTTGTAAGTCAGTCAAAGAAATTTGGCCTCCAGTGAGAAGTTCAGTATCGATGCAATACATTCTCATCGCTCTCTATCACTCATGCCATTGTATTATTCTTTCTGAAAACACTCCCTCATGAACACACCCAGCCCAGCCTAATGGGAAAGCTGTGCAGGGGACTATAGTCTGCCTGTGACCAACAGCAACTTTAGAAGTCAGAACACTTCCTCTTTCTTACATTCCATCACATTCCATTATGAAAGGATGTGGTCAACAATGATTGGCATGTGTGTCACGCTCACAAAGTCTTCTCAGTAAAAAGATCTCCAAAAGTTATGGGAACTTAGAATGGCACAGGTTATGGGAACTTAGAATGGCACAGGTTATGTTAACTTAGAATGGCACAGGTTATGTTAATGTAGAATGGCACAGGTTATGTTAACTTAGAATGGCACAGGTTATGTTAACTTAGAATGGCACAGGTTATGGGAACTTAGAATGGCACAGGTTATGTTAACTTAGAATGGCACAGGTTATGTTAACTTAGAATGGCACAGGTTATGTTAACTTAGAATGGCACAGGTTATGTTAACTTAGAATGGCACAGGTTATGGGAACTTAGAATGGCACAGGTTATGGGAACTTAGAATGGCACAGGTTATGTTAATGTAGAATGGCACAGGTTATGGGAACTTAGAATGGCACAGGTTATGTTAATTTAGAATGGCACAGGTTTTGGGAACTTAGAATGGCACAGGTTATGTTAACTTAGAATGGCACAGGTTTTGGGAACTTAGAATGGCACAGGTTATGGGAACTTAGAATGGCACAGGTTATGGGAACTTAGAATGGCACAGGTTATGTTAATGTAGAATGGCACAGGTTATGGGAACTTAGAATGGCACAGGTTACGTTAACTTAGAATGGCACAGGTTATGGGAACTTAGAATGGCACAGGTTATGTTAACTTAGAATGGCACAGGTTACGTTAACTTAGAATGGCACAGGTTATGGGAACTTAGAATGGCACAGGTTATGTTAACTTAGAATGGCACAGGTTATGTTAACTTAGAATGGCACAGGTTTTGGGAACTTAGAATGGCACAGGTTATGGGAACTTAGAATGGCACAGGTTATGGGAACTTAGAATGGCACAGGTTATGGGAATGTATAATGTATCGTGTCTGGTAGTGGCCTAACTCTAACCTAGACTGACTAAACGGTCTAAATGGTGAACTCACAACAATTCAATCATCTGAAACGATCAAATAAATTAAATCAAATAAAATGTATTTATAAAGCCCTTCGTACATCAGCTGATGTCACAAAGTGCTGTACAGAAACCCAGCCTAAAACCCCAAACAGCAAGCAATGCAGGTGTAGAAGCACGGTGGCTAGGAAAAACTCCCTAGAAAGGCCAAAACCTAGGAGGAAACCTAGAGAGGAACCAGGCTATGTGGGGTGGCCAGTCCTCTTCTGGCTGTGCCGGGTGGAGATTATAACAAAACATGGCCAAGATGTTCAAATGTTCATAAATGACCAGCATGGTCAAATAATAGTAATCACAGTGAACAGGTCAGGGTTCCATAGCCGCAGGCAGAACAGTTGAAACTGGAGCAGCAGCACGGCCAGGTGTACTGGGGACAACAAGGAGTCATCATGCCAGGTAATAAATAACATAACACCTCTACATCACGAGAGGTTGTGCTGAAAACCATGTGGTCAACAGTGGCCCGTAGTAGGCCTGTGTTCAACTAGAAGGGCTACAGCTGACGAGGCATTAGACACCACCTTTATCCACCGGTATCCACCATTATCCACCGTTATCCTCCATTATCCACCGTTATCCACCATTATCCACCGTTATACACCATTATCCACCATTATCCACAATTAACCACCATTAATCCACCATCATCCACCGTTATCCGCCATTAACCACCATTATCCACCAGTATCCACCATTAACCACCATTATCCACCATTATCCACCGTTATCCACCATTAACCACCATTAACCACCATTATCCACCATTATCCACCATTATCCACCATTAACCACCATTAACCACCATTATCCACCATTATCCACCATTAACCACCATTAACCACCATTATCCACCATTAACCACCATTAACCACCATTATCCACCGTTATCCACCATTATCCACCATTATCCATCATTATCCAGAAAGTAAATACGACAGCTGAAGGCATCACATTGAGAGAGCTGGGACGCCCAAAAACTGCAAGTGATCAGAAGGGTGCAGGATTTCCCATGATGCTAGATTTCAGCTCTAGATCTATGATCTACTACCACAAATGTGCTGATCATAATGTGATAGGCAGAACGTCTTTCCTTCCCGGACTGTGTTCTGATTTGTCAGTAGATATGATGCAGATGCATACCTCAGATATTGCCCTTTGAATAATTAAGAATGGACTGTAATACTGTATCACGATTAACTAACCTGAAAATACCTATGAAATAAGACTCAACTATATAAGTTCACCGAGTGACTTCTGACCGCTGCTGTGTAGGCCTAATCTGATCTACATTTTACACTGTGACAACAGAAGCCAGTCGGTGATGTAATACTGTGATGTAACTCATAGGAAGTTCCATGTAAATGACTCTAAATCTGACTAGGTTTCTTGCTACAATACAGTAGCACTGAACTTCTGTCCTCATGCAATCTGCATAACGTCAATGTTGTCGTCCTGGAAACGTCATACTTTCTGCGTACCCGATGAAAGGATCATGAGTAATGCTGTTTTGAATTTGGCATGATTAATTATAAACTGTTTATTTTACAGTCTGTTTTAAGATTGTACTTATCTGTCATTTACATATTAGCAGGTTTCACATTTCATGCCCAAATCATCTTTAAGTAGCCATATTGAGCTACACTACAATCAATTTAGGACACTTTTGGATGATTTGGACATGAAAAACAACATATTATTATCGGGGTATTGACTTGCATTGTTTTTTGGCACACAGATGAACATTTTGGAGACAGTGGCCAGGTAAACAACACCTAATCAATTATACTGTCTATCTTAGCCTGCTTACAGGGTACGGAAACCAACATTCTGTCATTTAGGTGAACTACCCATTTAATAACCTGTTACCACCTTGTTACCACCCTGTTACCAGTTTGTTACCACCTTGTTACCACCCTGTTACCACCCTGTTATCACCCTGTTACCACCCTGCTACCACCCTGTTACCACCCTGCTACCACCCTGTTACCACCTTGTTACCACCCTGTTATCACCCTGTTACCACCCTGTTACCACCCTGTTACCACCTTGTTACCACCCTGCTACCACCCTGTTACCACCCTGTTACCACCTTGTTACCACCCTGCTACCACCCTGTTACCACCTTGTTACCACCCTGTTACCACCTTGTTACCACCCTGCTACCACCCTGTTACCGCCTTGTTACCACCCTGTTACCACCCTGCTACCACCCGGTTACCACCTTGTTACCACCCTGTTACCACCCTGTTACCACATTGTTACCACATTGTTACCACCCTGCTACCACCCTGTTACCACCTTGTTACCACCTTGTTACCACCCTGCTACCACCTTGTTACCACCCTGTTAACACCTTGTTACCACCCTGTTACCACTCTGTTACCACCTTATTACCACCCTATTACCACCTTGTTACCACCCTGTTACCACTCTGTTACCACCTTGTTACCACCCTGTTACCACCTTATTACCACCCTATTACCACCTTGTTACCACCCTGTTACCACTCTGTTACCACCTTGTTACCAGTTTGGAGTCCAATCTGTTTGGTACAGGCCAATAAAGATACAGCCAATAATTTCTTTCAATATTGCAATCCTTATTCGTCCTAGAGGCAACATTTATTCAATGTAGGATTCAGATCATAATACATAACTGAAACAGGACATCAAATAGGCATATTCATTCCCCTGAACGGGTCAGTGTGTTCCCCCACCAAGACGACGGACGAAATGTCTATCTTTTGCTCTTGTGGCCTCAATGAATAGAAATAAATACCACTGTTTACTAGAGTGATGTTGTGTACTGTATTCTTCCACTCAGTGCTGGGTGTTTCCATCTTCTAGGCCCTGTGCGTTTTTAGGGGAACCAATCAACAACAAAAAACATGTGGAGATGGTTATTACATCATCCCTGAGGGGAAACCTCATGACACGGCATGTGGAGATGTGGGAGTGGTTGGAGAAAAACACTTCATGGGTTACAGAGTTTGAATCTCCTCTGCTGTTAGGTTATACTGTCCTCTGCTGTTAGGTTATACTGTCCTCTGCTGTTAGGTTATACTGTCCTCTGCTGTTAGGTTATACTGTCCTCTGCTATTAGGTTATACTGTCCTCTGCTGTTAGGTTATACTGTCCTCTGCTGTTAGGTTATACTGTCCTCTGCTGTTAGGTTATACTGTCCTCTGCTGTTAGGTTATACTGTCCTCTGCTGTTAGGTTATACTGTCCTCTGCTGTTAGGTTATACTGTCCTCTGCTGTTAGGTTATACTGTCCTCTGCTGTTAGGTTATACTGTCCTCTGCTGTTAGGTTATACTGTCCTCTGCTGTTAGGTTATACTGTCCTCTGCTGTTAGGTTATACTGTCCTCTGCTGTTAGGTTATACTGTCCTCTGCTGTTAGGTTATACTGTCCTCTGCTGTTAGGTTATACTGTCCTCTGCTGTTAGGTTATACTGTCCTCTGCTGTTAGGTTATACTGTCCTCTGCTGTTAGGTTATACTGTCCTCTGCTGTTAGGTTATACTGTCCTCTACTGTTAGGTTATACTGTCCTCTACTGTTAGGTTATACTGTCCTCTGCTGTTCAAAGTGGACGCAACACTTCTAAATGTCACGTTTCTTCAAAATCGAACCCAGAAGCAGACCAGGACAAGGAGAGTAGGAAGAAGGTGAGTATTTATTTACAAGTGAATGTGAGTGGGTAGATACATCCAGGTGGCGTAGCGGGCAGCGGTGGTGAGTTGATGGGAGTAAATAGGTGGATCCAATGGGGAAGCGGAATCCTCCGATGACCAGGCGGGAATGGGGTAAATGATCCGGGTGAGTAACTGAAGACAGAACAAACGGAGGTAAGTTGAAGGCAAGCAAGACGTACAAAACAACAAAACTAATTCTATCCAACTTGAGGCTGATACTATGGCACAACATACTGTTCATGGCTAACGATCCGGCAGGGAATGGATGTCAGGTCAGAGCTTTTGAAGGGGAGAGGTGATGATCAGGACAGGTGTGCAGATTACTGATGGGATACAGGTGCGGGTGAACATCGATCTCCCAACAAGCTAATCTGCCCGGCAACCAGACAGGGTGCGTTCCAGGACACCGGAAACACACTCCAGGACAGAAACACAGGCAAACACAGACTCAGGAAGCGGGGTTCGTGACACTAAAACGTTTTTTTTTGTTTTGTTTACCAGGGCCTATATACAGTACATAAAGCATCTCAGAGTATGAGTGCTGATCTAGGATCAGTTTCACCTTTTTAGGTCATAATGAATATGATTTACATGAACAGGGGAAACCTGATCATAGATCAGCACTAACCTAAGCAGATTTAAGGGACAACCTCACATCAAAATAATAGCATTTAGTAATGATTTTTTTATCTATTTTTTATTGTGTTCCAGATAACTCATGTTGTCTACTCTAGTCGTATGATTGCATTCTGGTAGGGTGACAATCCAGGAAGGAAGTTTTTTTTAAATGGGGCTGCAAAAACATCTCCCTCACCTATAGGCTCCATCACTAAAGTTCTTGAGACTGTGTTCAACAACCTTCACTCACAATGTAATGTGTATTGTTGGTTGGGGCTATTCATTGTGAAAAGCTATTCAAAATTTCCAGCACTGCTATCTTTGGCTAAACTCTGAATTTAATTTATATGCAATGTTAGAGAGCAATTCCAAATAAACACTGACAAGGTGCACTCTGATGATGACAGGTAGGATTTTATTGGACAGCTGGCCTAGACTGGAAGTGGGGTTTCTGGACACTCAGAGCGGGTCTATATAGTACAGGTGTAGGATCTTAATATGAGCCAGTTTGCTACAGCAGGAAAATAATCCTCCAGCCACAGGAAATTTGAATTATTATGTAGATTATAATTAACAGAAATGTTTGAATGGGGTTCATACAAATGTAACATTTTAAAGTGGAAATTGCAAACTTCAGAAGCTTTTTAAAAACTTAGATACATCACACGTTTGCATTTCCTGCTTAAAATAAATTATTAAATTAAGGTCCTACGTCTGTAGGTTGGTTGCCTTGACAGAGTCATTTTGAAAAAGGCTCTCTGTGTCGTTAATGGAAGATTGGGGATTATGATTGAGGCTATTCTAGATTAGAAGGTTAGTTAGAAACGCTTGAGCCCCCATCCCATAATATGGGATGACATCAGAGGCATCACTGATTTTAGGGAATTTAGGGAAACTGGCCTCAAACTTGATTAGTATAGGTTTAGGTTAGGCCTACATTTATCACGTGAATTTGCCTTAAAATGCGTGCTCCAGTGCCTAACGGAACAGGAGTCATATAGCCTAGACAAATGTCCCAAATCGCGACCGTGCGCATGAGCCCATGTTGCGCCCATGGTCGCACCTCCTTCTCCCTCTATGGGCCGGAAGCGGGATGTGATGTAAAAATTACATTGGAACTTTTTTCCTTGTGTGCTGATCCTCAGATCCATTGTAATACACCGAGAATCATCCACTTTTTTGCGATAATGATCCGGAAATTTTAATCAACAAGCGTGTCCGAAGGCCAGTCGAGTTGGGAAAGTCTATTGTCGGGATCCCGTCAATAACTCAAATCAGGTAAATTGATAATGTTATCGGTACAAAGAAACAAGCTGAATTTGCCTGGAACAGATAAAAGTTATCCCATGGCTGTTTATGTTGGAGTCTTTGTTGCGATTAACAAACGAACTCGGAGAGAGAAATGTTTACGCTCGTCCTAGGACCTCTCAAACGTTAAAACTCACTGTTGTAGACTAACTGTTGATTAAGTTATTGATATTGACAACAGAGTTACAAGGATATCGAACATATATTGTTTTCGTTTAGGCCTATAATGCTTTTTGTCTTTATTTTTATTTTCTTTTGGGGGGGGGGTTAACCGCCCAAACATAATCATTTCAAACCTTGCTTACATATGTATACGATCACATCTATCGCTCTATTATGCAGGGAATACCTTGGGAACACATTTCCAAAATTAAAATCACGTGGAGCTGATTTGCTGGTGTTTCTACTGTGTTTAATGTCAACAACAAAAACACTTGGGGGGAGGCAAACAAAAATCCCCCGTGGGCCAGTTGGTGTACCCTGCTGTAGTTTTATCCGACGTGTTCTTATCCAAATGCAGTTAACTTGTTTAAGTAGGCTGTTTCTTTTGGTTATTTCAAAATTTCACAGACTGCTTCTGAAGAGTAGACTGGTATGTAATTACGGGACCGCAGAGATAAGGCCACTGACAATAAACTAGTTGAAATCATACAAGTCATTTTCTTCTAACCGCGGCGCGTGCGTTATGCTTGGTTATAGCCAACATGTCTCCAAACTGAAGGCCTTGAGATTGCCAAACAAATCATTTTTTTGCCTAGTGGGACTGTCTAACTTGTTTTAGCTTTTTTTGGGCCAATATGTTTTTCCTCAGTTAGTTGTGTTACAACCTGCATTTAACATTAATTAATGGATTAAAATGTTTGTCACTGGACTAGACACAACAACCCATAATGTCAAAGTGGAGTTATGTTTTTAGAAATTTGTACAAATGAATTAAAAATGAAAAGCTGAAATGTCTTGAGTCAATAAGTATGGCAAGCCTAAATAAGTTCAGGAGATTGCATAACAACATAATAAGTTGCATGGATTCACTCTGTGTGCAGTAATAGTGTTTAACATGATTTTTGAATGAATTTCAAACACAAACACAGCATTTTGTAATGCCCGCAGAGAAGGGCACCTATTGGTAGATGAGTAGAAATTATGTACATACAGTTGAAGTCGGAAGTTCACATACACTTAGGTTGGAGTCATTGAAACTAGTTTTTCAACCACTCCACAAATTTCTTGTTAATAAACTATAGTTTTGGCAAGTCGGTTAGGACATCTACTTTGTGCATGACACAAGTAATTTTTCCAACAATTGTTTACAGACATATGATTTCACTTATAATTCACTGTATCACAATTCCAGTGGTTCAGAAGTTTCTGATAGGCTAATTGACATCATTTGAGTCAATTGGAGGTGTACCTGTGGATGTATTTCAAGGCCTACCTTCAAACTCAATGCCTCTATGCTTGACATCATGGGAAAATCAAAAGAAATCAGCAAAGACATCAGAATTTCTTTGTAGACCTCCACAAGTCTGGTTCATCCTTGGGAGCAATTTCCAAATGCCTGAAGGTACCACGTTCATCTGTATAAACAATAGTACGCAACTATAAACACCATGGGACCACGCAGCCGTCATACCACTCAGGAAGGAGACGTGTTCTGTCTCCTAGAGATGAACGTACTTTGGTGTGCAAAAAGTACAAATAAATCCCAGAACAACAGCAAAAGACCTTGTGAAGTAGCTGGAGGAAACAGGTACAAAAGTATCTACATCCAGTGAAATGAGTCGTATATCGACATAACCTGAAAGGCCACTCAGAAAGAAGAAGGCACTGCTCCAAAACCACCATAGAAAAGCCAGACTATGGTTTGGAACTGCACATGGGGACAAAGATTGAACTTCATGGAGAAATGTCCTCTCATCTGATGAAACAAAATTAGAACTGTTTGGCCAAAATGACCATCGTTATGTTTGGAGGAGAAAGGGGGAGGCTTGCAAGCCGAAGAACACCATCCCAACCATGAAGCACCGGGGTGGCAGCATCATTTTGTGGGGGTGCTTTGCTGCAGGAGGGACTGGTGCACTTCACAAAATAGATGACATCATGAGGTAGGAAAATTATGTGGATATATTGAAGCAACATCTCAAGACATCAGTCAGGAATTTAAAGCTTGGTCGCAAATGGGTCTTCCAAATGGACAATGACCCCAAGCATAGTTCCAACATTGTGGCAAAATGGCTTAAGGACAACAAAGTCAAGGTGTTGGAGTGGCCATCACAAAGCCCTGACCTCAATCCTATGTGGGCAGAACTGAAAAAGCGTGTGCGAGCAAGAAGGCCTATAAACCTGACTCAGTTACACCAGGTGTGTCAGGAGGAATGGGCCAAAATTCACCCAACTTATTGTGGGAAGCTTTTGGAAGTCTACCGAAAACGTTTGACCCAAGTTAAACCAATTAAAGGCAATGCTACCAAATACTAATTGAGTGTATGTAAACTTCTGACCAACTGGGAATGTGATGAAAAAAAAAACTGAAATAAATCATTCTCTCTGCTATTCTGACATTTCAAAATTCTTAAAATAAAGTGGTGATCCTAACTGACCTAAGACAGGGAATTTTTACTCTGATTAAATGTCAGGAATTGTGAAAAACTGAGTTTAAATGTACGGTATTTGGCTAAGGCGTATGTAAACTGTATTCAGTACCAGTCAAAGTTTGGACACACCCACTCATCCAACGGTTTATCTTTATTTAGACTATGTTCTATATTGTACAATAATAGTGAAGACATCAACACGATTAAATAACATATGGAATCATGTAGTAACCACAAAAATGTTAAAAAATTCGATATATATTTTAGATTCTTCAAAGTAGCTACCCTTTGCCTTGATGACAGCTTTGCAAGCTCTTGGATTTCTCTCAATGCCAAGAGGGAGACTTGCACTACAGGTGCTGGCACAAGCGCAGATGAAATACACCGCTGGGATACCGATTAAGATATTTTCATGTCCTAATTAGAAAGATTGCTCAGAAAACTATTCATTTTAATCGGCATATGCTTACTTTGATTTTCACCGTACACCTGTTAAAATAAGCAGACTAATGTGTTTATGTGACTAATGCATAATCGGCCTTCTGCCATATTCAGTTTAATTTAGAATTATTTGTGTGCATGTAAACATACTCATTGTTGTTAGGGCTATTATAAAAGTCAAGGATGGCATTCTGTCTTGTTGGAATGTTAACAAGGGGTTCTAATCCTTTCCCATTAAGTCCAGACACATGAACATTGTTTAAATCACCCATGATAATAATCCTAGCATTAACCTATTTTGCTCTGATAGTATCAAGGCTGTCCATTGGATGTTGGATATGTTGATATTCTCAATTGGATTGAGGGAGGGAATAATTGATATAATCGATCCAACTTGTCTTGGTAGATGTAAGCCATCGCCCCAAACACTGCAATTCAGGTGGTACCTCTACGAATGGGAAGTTGTGTGTTTTTCAGCTGGTACCTCTATGAATGGGAGGTTGTGTGCAGGAATTGCCTCTTTTTTATAAAGTGTCACACCCCTTACCCTTTGACCTTGTCTTGGTTTAGGTGTTGAAAACATTAATATCCCAGAGTTCAGGTTTGTACATCTGGATCAAACCATGTCTCTTACACAGCAGCAATTTCACCTCTCTCTGACAGCAGGATTGACAGACCAGTGACTGTGCATTGCACACTATGACCCTAGGAGAACTATTCATTTATTTCCTGTCCAACTTTGGTGAGCGAGTTTGTTTCCTCCTGGCGTTGTGGGAAATAGGGTTTAACTAGCACCACCCTCTCTGTCTGGTTTTTCTGATGTATTCTGTGTTGAATCAAGTGGGGTTTTTTTCAGGCTCTTTACTCAGGGTTGTTATGATCTACTGGAGACTTTGTAGGAATCCTATTGGATACTGGATTAGAATCTTAAACATGAAATTAATCAGACTGATTTATCCTCGTAATGCCACCCGGCCACCCTACAGTGTGCAGGACTCATTGACTTGTACCATTTGTAACACTTCTCTCCCATCTGAATGCTTGAAAAAAAAAATTGCAGAGTAACAATATGATGTCATTTCACATACAAGTTTATGCTTTAGGAAATGCACTTCAACTACAGAGACAGATCAAATCAAATCATATTTTTATTGGTCACATACACGTGATTAGCAGATGTTATTGCGGGTGTAGGGAAACGCTTGTACCTCTAGCTCCGACAGTGCAGTAATATGTATATGATGGCTTGAGATATAAGCTGTTTTTCAGTCTCTCGGTCCCATCTTTGATGTACCTATACTGACCTCGCCTTCTGGATGATAGTGGGATGGACAGGCAGTGGCTCGAGTGGTTGAAGTCCTTGATGATTTTTGGCCTTCCTATGTCATCGGGTGCTGTAGGTGTCCTGGAGGGCAGGTAGTTTGCCCCCGGTGATGCATTTGGCAGACCGCACCACCCCCTGGAGAGCCTTGTGGTTGAGGGTGGTGCAGTTGCTGTACCAGGTGGTGATACAGCCCAACAGGATGCTTTCAATTGTACATCTGTAAATGTTTGTGAGGGTTTTAAGTAACAAGCCAAATGTCTTTAGCCTCCTGAGGTTGAAGAGGCTCTGTTGATGGAAAGGGTCCCATGTACCCCACTTCAATCAAGCAGGGTCTTCAGACAGCCACTTGGCGACAGTCACCCCCAAGACAAATCCAGCTATGGCCTCCTCCTTGTCAGGCCTCTCAAACTGGGCAGACAGGGGTCCTGGGATGGACAACTCAGGTCTCTCTCACTGGGCAGACAGGGATCCTGGGATGGACAGCTCAGGTCTCTCTCACTGGGCAGACAGGGATCCTGGGATGGACAACTCAGGTCTCTCTCACTGGGCAGACAGGGGTCCTGGGATGGACAGCTCAGGTCTCTCTCACTGGGCAGACAGGGATCCTGGGATGGACAACTCAGGTCTCTCTCACTGGGCAGACAGGGGTCCTGGGATGGACAGCTCAGGTCTCTCTCACTGGGAAGACAGGGGTCCTGGGATGGACAACTCAGGTCTCTCTCTCTGGGCAGACAGGGGTCCTGCGATGGACAACTCAGGTCTCTCTCACTGGGAAGACAGGGGTCCTGGGATGGACAACTCAGGTCTCTCTCACTGGGCAGACAGGGATCCTGGGATGGACAACTCAGGTCTCTCTCACTGGGCAGACAGGGGTCCTGGGATGGACAGCTCAGGTCTCTCTCACTGGGAAGACAGGGGTCCTGGGATGGACAGCTCTGGTCTCTCTCACTGGGCAGATAGGGGTCCTGGGATGGACAGCTCAGGTCTCTCTCACTGGGCAGACAGGGGTCCTGGGATGGACAGCTCAGGTCTCTCACTGGGCAGACAGGGGTCCTGGGATGGACAGCTTCCCCACATACAGTGCTGGATCACGGCCCTGGTGAACTCGTTAAAGAGGAGATCCAGGAGCCTGTCTGCGTTGCCTTGAGAACCAGCCTTGCCTTGTACCCGGAGGAGACGCACTGGAGACCAGAACGCTTATTTTGTATCACAGCATTCCTGCTGTGGCGGTTCCCTGGAAGTAGATGCAGCATCTCAGACTTAATGTCAGGGTCTTAGGGATTTTTTAAAATGTATAATTGTTTAACCGTTATTTAACTAGGCAAGTCAGTAAAGAACAAATTCTTATTTTACAATGACGGCGTAGCCCAGCCAAACCACCACAGATGGTGGTTACCAGAATCTTTGGTCGTACGTTCTGCTTAAGCTAGTAGCTAGCTTACAGTTGGTAAACAAAGCCAAAGGAAGGTGTAAGCGCACATGACGGTTTTAAAGCGGTACATATTTAAATGACTAAATATGATGAGACGCTACTATTGGTGTATTACATTTCCCGGCTTTATGTGATGTTGCATAAAGCCCGGAAGTAAATCTTGGTAATGTCTGCCTCCTGAATCCAAGTGTTTGACACGGGGGGCAGGGGACCAGCAACTTTATTTTCAAACTTTATCAATGTACCAGCTACAGTTATTTTTCATACTTGAGTCACCCTACTTTGAACTGGTTTCATCCAAATATCATCCAATTGAATGAAAAACACTGTTCGAGACCTGATGTTTGGGCCTAATGCATTTCCTTTATGCAAATTCACAGTAGTTACACATGCCCTACAATATACCACTAGGGCCTTCAGAGATGTTTTAACTAATTATCTTTCTTGAGTTTCTTGAGTTTGTCAAAATGTTATAGATCAGAATAACACAGAATAAAAATAACATAGAATAGCATAGAATAGAATAACATAGAATAGAATAACATAGAATGGAGTAACATATAATAGCATAACATAGAATAGAATAACATATAATAGATTAGCATAGAAAACAATAACATAGAATAGAATTACATAGAATATAATAACAATAATTTTCCCAGAGGGAACATCAGTGTTTCAAAAGGAGGTGATGAGGCTGTTATCTCAATCCTAATTAGCTTTGTCTCTTTTTCATATACTCCTCTCACCCACAATGCTTTATGGTTATAAACAAATGTTTATAGTTAAAATGATCTGTCATTTGGACATAAATGCAAAAAATACACAGAGACCTGGCCGGGTGGTGCCAGAATAACAACCTATCCCTCCACGTAACCAAGACTAAGGAGTGCTGCGTGCCAATATCAGACCACTGTGCCAATATTAGACCGCTGTGCCAATATCAGACCGCTGTGTGCCAATATCAGACCGCTGCCTGCCAATATCAGACCACTGTGCCAATATCAGACCGCTGTGTGCCAATATCAGACCGCTGCCTGCCAATATCAGACCACTGTGCCAATATCAGACCGCTGTGCCAATATCAGACCACTGTGTGCCAATATCAGACCACTGTGTGCCAATATCAGACCACTGTGCCAATATCAGACCGCTGCCTGCCAATATCAGACCACTGTGCCAATATCAGACCGCTGTGCCAATATCAGACTGCTGTGCCAATATCAGACCACTGTGCCAATATCAGACCACTAGGCCAATATCAGACCACTGTGTGCCAATATCAGACCGCTGCCTGCCAATATCAGACTGCTGTGCCAATATCAGACCACTGTGCCAATATCAGACCGCTGTGCCAATATCAGACCACTGTGCCAATATCAGACCACTGTGTGCCAATATCAGACCGCTGCCTGCCAATATCAGACTGCTGTGCCAATATCAGACCACTGTGCCAATATCAGACCGCTGCGTGCCAATATCAGACCACTGTGCCAATATCAGACCACTGTGTGCCAATATCAGACCGCTGCCTGCCAATATCAGACTGCTGTGCCAATATCAGACCACTGTGCCAATATCAGACCGCTGCGTGCCAATATCAGACCGCTGTGCCAATATCAGACCGATTATGACTGATAATCGACCGATTATGATTTTTCAAGCCGATACCAATTATTGGAGGATCAAAAAAAAGCCGACACCGATTAATCGGACAATTTTTTAAATGTATTTGTAATAATGACAATTACAACAATACTGGATGAACACTTATTTTAACTTAATATAATCCACAAATAAATAATGAAACATGTTCAATTTGGTTTAAATAATGCAAAAACAAAGTGCAATATGTGCCATGTAAGAAAGCTAACGTTTAAGTTCCTTGCTCAGAACATGAGAACATATGAAAGCTGGTGGTTCCTTTTAACATGAGTCTTCAATATTCCCAGTTTTAGGTTGTAGTTATTATAGGAATTATAGGACTATTTCTCTCTATACCATTTGTATTTCATTAACCTTTGACTATTGGATGTTCTTATAGGCACTTTAGTATTGCCGGTGTAACAGTATAGCTTCCATCCCTCTCCTCGCTCCTACCTGGGCTCGAACCAGGAACACAACGACAACAGCCACCCTCGAAGCAGCGTTAACCATCGCTCCACAAAAGCCACGGCCCCTGCAGAGCAAGGGGAACAACCACTCCAAGTCTCAGAGCGAGTGACATTTGAAACGCTATTAGCGCGCACCCCGCTAACTAGCTAGCCATTTCACATCGGTTACACCAGCCTAATCTCGGGAGTTGATAGGCTTGAAGTCATAAACAGCTGCTGGCAAACGCACTAAAGTGCTGTTTGAATGAATGCTTATGAGCCTGCTGCTGCCTACCACCGCTCAGTCAGACTGCTCTATCAAATCCTAGACTTAGTTATAACATGATAACACACAGAAATACGATCCTTAGATCATTCTTATGGTCGAATCCGGAAACTATCAGCTCGAAAACAAGACGTTTATTCTTTCAGTGAAATACAGAACTGTTCCGTATTTCATCTAACAGGTGGCATCCATAAGTATAAATATTTCTGTTACATTGCACAACCTTCAATGTTATGTTATAATTATGTAAAATTCTGGCAAATTAGGAAGCCCAAAACTGTTGCATATACACTGACTCTGCGTGCAATGAAAAGTGACACAACTTCACCTGGTTAATATTGCCTGCTAACCTGGATTTCTTTTAGCAAAATATACAGGTTTAAAAATATATACTTCTGTGTATTGATTGAAAGGCATTGATGTTTATGGTTAGGTACACATTGGAGCAACGATACGCACCGCATTGATTATATGCAACGCAGGACACGCTAGATAAACTAGTAATATCATCAACCATGTGTAGTTAACTGGTGATTATGATTGATTGATTGATTGATTGTTTGTTTTTTTGTAACATAAGTTTAATGCTAGCTAGCAACTTACCTTGGCTTACTGCATTCGCGTAACAGGCAGGCTCCTCGTGGAGTGCAATGTAATCAGGTGGTTAGAGCGTTAGACTAGTTAACTGTAAGGTTGCAAGATTGAATCCCCCGAGCTGAGAAGGTAAAAATCTGTCATTCTGCCGCTGAACAAGGCAGTTAACCCACCGTTCCTAGGCCGTCATTGAAAATAGGAATGTGTTAACTGACTTGCCTAGTTAAATAAATATGAAATAAAGGTGTAAAAAAATATGTTAAAAAATCGTCCAAATCAGTGTCCAAAAGTACAGATTTCCGATTTTTGTGAAAACTTGAAATCGGCCCTAATTAATCGGCCATTCCGATGAATCGGTCGACCTCTACTGTATTTACAGTTGAAGTTGGAAGTTTACATACATCGTAGCCAAATATATTAAAACTCAGTTTTTCACTATTCCTGACATTTAATCCTAGTAAAACCTCCCTGTCTTAGGTCAGTTAGGATCACCACTTTATTTTAAGAATGTGAAATGTCTGAATAATAGTACAGAGAATGATTTTATTTCTTTCATCACATTCCCAGTGGGTCAGAAGTTTGCATATACTTAATTAGTATTTGGTAGCATTGCCTTTAAATTGTTTCACTTGGGTTAAACGTTTCGGGTAGCCTTCCACAAGCTTCCCACATAAGTTGGTTGAATTTTGGCCCATTCCTCTTGAAAGATCTGGTGTAACTGAGTCAGGTTTGTAGGCCTCCTTGCTCACAGTCTTTTTCAGTTCTGCCCACAGAACTATTGAGGTCAGGGCTTTGTGATGACCACTCAAATACCTTGACCTTGTTGTCCTTAAGCCATTTTGACACAACTTTGGAAGTATGCTTGGGGTCATTTTCCATTTGGAAGACCTATTTGCGACCAAGCTTTAACTTCCTGACTGATGTCTTGAGATGTTGCTTCAATATATCCACATAATTTTCCATCCACATAATTTTCCTACCTCATAATGCCATCTATTTTTTGAAGTGCACAAGTCCCTCCTGCAACAAAGCACCCCCACAACATGATGCTGCCACCCCCGTTCTTCATGGTTGGGATGGTGGTCTTCGGATTGCAAGCCTCCCCCTTTTTCCTACAAACATAACGATGGTCATTATCGCCAAACAGTTTTTGAGGACAGAGGTCAGAGGACATTTCTCCAAAAAGTACTATAAGAGAATTATAAGTGAAATCATATGTCTGTAAACAATTGTTGGAAAAATTACTTGTGTCATGCACAAGTCTGTAAACAATTGTCTGTAAACAATTGTTGGGAAAATTACTTGTGTCATGCACAAGTAGATGTCCTAACCGACTTGCCAAAACTATAGTTTATTAACAAGAAATTTGTGGAGTGGTTGAAAAACTAGTTTCAATGACTCCAACCTAAGTGTATGTAAATTTCATGAATATCATGAATAAGTCCAAAAATGGATGTAGCAACAACAAATTGTCCCATGAAGTCTATCAGAAGTTTGAGCCCTATGTGTCTATTAGGCCTATGGATTTAAATAAAAAATCAGGATGAATTAGATGTAGCAATAAAAGCCCCACTTTTATTCCATAGGTGTCACGTTCTGACCTTTATTTCCTTTGTTTTGTCTTTATTTAGTATGGTCACGGCGTGAGTTGGGTGGGCAGTCTATGTTTGTGTTTCTATGTTTTTTAAATTTCTGTGTTTGGCCTGATATGGTTCTCAATCATAGGCAGCTGTTTATCGTTGTCCCTGATTGAGAACCATATTTAGGTAGCCTGGGTTTCACTGTTGGTTTGTGGCTGTTTGTTTCCGTGTGTGTGTTTGTCGCCACACGGTACTGTTTCGGTTATTTCACATATTAGTTTATTGTTTTTGTATTTCATAGTGTTCAGTGCTTTTCTTATTAAAATCGTCATGAACACTTACCACACCGCATCTTGGTCCGATCCTTACTTCTCTTCAGACGAAGAGGCCGTTACAATAGGCTGCCGTTACAATAGGCTGGGATCTGCACTATGCAGCTGTTGTTCCATAGGCTGGGATCTGCACTGTGCAGCTGTTGTTCCATAGGCTGGGATCTGCACTGTGCAGCTGTTGTTCCATAGACTGGGATCCACACTATGCAGCTGTTGTTCCATAGGCTGGGATCTGCACTGTGCAGCTGTTGTTCCATAGGCTGGGATCTGCACTATGCAGCTGTTGCAAGAGTGCATTTTTCATTGGCTGTCCACTGGTTTCAAAAACAACGATTGATAGGCAGCTTAAACTCCTTAAATTCAACCATTATTGGGTTCAAATACACATTTAGATTTGTGAACAGCCATCCACAACAACCACAATCCGTAAGGCGCAAATAGCTGTCAATGTGATGGTGTTTCATGGTAACTCTGTGTCAATGTGATGGTGTTTAATGGTAACTCTGTGTCAATGTGATGGTGTTTAATGGTAACTCTGTGTCAATGTGATGGTGTTTCATGGTAACTCTGTGTCAATGTGATGGTGTTTCATGGTAACTCTGTGTCAATGTGACGGTGTTGCAAATCAAATCAAATCAAATGTATTTATATAGCCCTTCGTACATCAGCTGATATCTCAAAGTGTTGTACAGAAACCCAGCCTAAAACCCCAAACAGCAAGCAATGCAGGTGTAGAAGCACGGTGGCTAGGAAAAACTCCCTAGAAAGGCCAAAACCTAGGAAGAAACCTAGAGAGGAACCAGGCTATGTGGGGTGGCCAGTCCTCTTCTGGCTGTGCCGGGTGGAGATTATAACAGAACATGGCCAAGATGTTCAAATGTTCATAAATGACCAGCATGGTCGAATAATAAGGCAGAACAGTTGAAACTGGAGCAGCAGCATGGCCAGGTGGACTGGGGACAGCAAGGAGTCATCATGTCAGGTAGTCCTGGGGCATGGTCCTAGGGCTCAGGTCCTCCAAGAGAGAGAAAGAAAGAGAGAAGGAGAGAATTAGAGAACGCACACTTAGATTCACACAGGACACCGAATAGGACAGGAGAAGTACTCCAGATATAACAAACTGACCCTAGCCCCCCGACACATCAACTACTGCAGCATAAATACTGGAGGCTGAGACAGGAGGGGTCAGGAGACACTGTGGCCCCATCCGAGGACACCCCCGGACAGGGCCAAACAGGAAGGATATAACCCCACCCACTTTGCCAAAGCACAGCCCCCACACCACTAGAGGGATATCTTCAACCACCAACTTACCATCCTGAGACAAGGCTGAGTATAGCCCACAAAGATCTTCGCCATGGCACAACCCAAGGGGGGGCGTCAACCCAGACAGGATGACCACATCAGTGAATCAACCCACTCAGGTGACGCACCCCTTCCAGGGACGGCATGAGAGAGCCCCAGTAAGCCAGTGACTCAGCCCCTGTAATAGGGTTAGAGGCAGAGAATCCCAGTGGAAAGAGGGGAACCAGCCAGGCAGAGACAGCAAGGGCGGTTCGTTGCTCCAGAGCCTTTCCGTTCACCTTCCCACTCCTGGGCCAGACTACACTCAATCATATGACCCACTGAAGAGATGAGTCTTCAGTAAAGACTTAAAGGTTGAGACCGAGTTTGCGTCTCTGACATGGGTAGGCAGACCGTTCCATAAAAATTGAGCTCTATAGGAGAAAGCCCTGCCTCCAGCTGTTTGCTTAGAAATTTTAGGGACAATTAGGAGGCCTGCGTCTTGTGACCGTAGCGTACGTGTAGGTATGTACGGCAGGACCAAATCAGAGAGATAGGTAGGAGCAAGCCCATGTAATGCTTTGTAGGTTAGCAGTAAAACCTTGAAATCAGCCCTTGCTTTGACAGGAAGCCAGTGTAGAGAGGCTAGCACTGGAGTAATATGATCACATTTTTTGGTTCTAGTCAGGATTCTAGCAGCCGTATTTAGCACCAACTGAAGTTTATTTAGTGCTTTATCCGGGTAGCCGGAAAGTAGAGCATTGCAGTAGTCTAACCTAGAGTGACAAAAGCATGGATTAATTTTTCTGCATCATTTTTGGACAGAAAGTTTCTGATTTTTGCAATGTTACGTAGATGGAAAAAAGCCGTCCTTGAAATGGTCTTGATATGTTCTTCAAAAGAGAGATCAGGGTCCAGAGTAACGCCGAGGTCCTTCACAGTTTTATTTGAGACGACTATACAACCATTAACCTCTTACGTCGACCCGAGACGCAATCGTCTCATCTAGCCATCAGCAAATGCGCTACGCCAAATGCTAATAGCACTCGTTAAAACTCAAACGTTCATTAAAACACACATGCAGGGTAGTGAATTAAAGCTACAACGAAAGCATCTGATAAACAAAAGATTTCGCGTAGCCGGAGCTACACAAATAGCAGAAATCAAATATAAAACTTTCATTGCCTTTGGCGAGCTTCTTTGTTGGCACTCCTATATGTCCCATAAACATCACTATTGGGTCTTTTTTTCGATTAAATCGGTCCATATATACCCAAAATAGCCATCTATGGAAACTGTGTGATTCAGAAAAAAACACTTTGAAAACGCTACGTCATTTTTTTTAATTAAAAAAGTCGACGATAAACTTTCACAAAACACTTTGAAATACTTTTGTAATCCAACTTTAGGTATCAGTAAACGTTAATAATCTATCAAATTGATCACGGGGCGATGTGTATTCAATAGCTCCACGATTTCAAATCATCTTCCAAAATCTCTCTTCCAAAACTTCCTGTCGGAGACCGGATGGAAAGTGATCTCTCTAGTAGGTTTGACCAAGAAACAAAGGCACCGCAAATGACGAGACTGGCGACATCGTGTGGAAGCTGTAGGAATTGCAATCTCAGCCCCATTTAATTTCGTGCCCCTTAAACAATACATGCAAGTGGCGCATGGATATTTTTTCCAGTTTTCAGTGATCAGTTTTTCTTGCGCTTTTCGATGAAACAGACGTTCTGTTATAGTCACAGCTGTGATTTAATCAGTTTTAGAAACGTGAGAGTGTTTTCTATCCACACATACTAATCATATGCATATACTATATTCCTGGCATGAGTAGCAGGACGCCGAAATGTTGTGCGATTTTTAACAGAATGTTCGAAAAAGTAGGGGGTCGACTTAAGAGGTTTTAATTAACCTGTTGCGTCGAGCAATCCCGTATCTGGGAGCGTAATTATAGCCTCAAGCTCATTACCATAACGCAACGTTAACTATTCATGAAAATCGCAAATGAAATGAAATAAATATATTGGCTCTCAAGCTTAGCCTTTTGTTAACAACACTGTCATCTCAGATTTTCAAAATATGCTTTTCAACCATAGCTACACAAGCATTTGTGTAAGAGTATTGATAGCTAGCATAGCATTAAGCCTAGCATTCAGCAGGCAACATTTTCACAAAAACAAGAAAAGCATTCAAATAAAATAATTTACCTTTGAAGAACTTCGGATGTTTTCAATGAGGAGACTCTCAGTTAGATAGCAAATGTTCAGTTTTTCCAAAAAGATTATTTGTGTAGGAGAAATCGCTCCATTTTGTTCATCACGTTTGGCTAAGAAAACCCCCCGAAAATTCAGTCATTACAACGCCAAACTTTTTTCCAAATTAACTCCATAATTTCGACAGAAACATGGCAAACGTTGTTTAGAATCAATCCTTAAGGTGTTTTTCACATATCTATTCGATGATAAGTCATTCGTGGCAGTTGGGTTTCTCCTCTGAAGCAAATGGAAAAATGCACGCAGCTGGAGATTACGCAATAATTGCAACGGAGGACACCAAGCGAGCACCTGGTAAATGTAGTCTCTTATGGTCAATCTTCCAATGATATGCCTACAAATACGTCACAATGCTGCAGACACCTTGGGGAAACGACAGAAAGTGTAGGCTCATTCCTTGCGCATTCACAGCCATATAAGGAGACATTGGAACACAGCGCCTTCAAAATCTGGGGCATTTCCTGTTTGAAATTTCATCTTGGTTTCGCCTGTAGCATCAGTTCTGTGGCACTCACAGATAATATCTTTGCAGTTTTGGAAACGTCAGAGTGTTTTCTTTCCAAATCCGTCAATTATATGCAGAGTCAAGCATCTTTTCGTGACAAAATATCTTGTTTAAAACGGGAACGTTTTTTATCCAAAAATTAAAAGAGCGCCCCCTATATCGAAGAAGTTGAGATGGTGAGGAAGGCACTTTTAAAGAATAGCCAGGCATCATCTACTGACGGGATGAGTTCAATGTCATTCCAGGATACCCCGGCCAGGTCGCAGAGGTGTTTTAGGGAGCGTGTGACAGTGATGAGGGGTGGTCGTTTGGTCGCAGACTCATTACGGATGCAGGCAATGAGGCAGTGATCGCTGAGATCTTGATTGAAAACAGCAGAGGTGTATTTGGAGGGTGAGTTAGTTAGGATGACATCTATGAGGGTGCCCGTGTTTACTGATTTGGGGTTGTACCTGGTAGATTCATTGATAATAGCCGTTGTTCACTGTTTATCATGGGGGTGTTGGTTTCTATCCTGCCCTCCCCAGAGCACATAGCCGTTGTACACTGTTTATCATCGTGGTGTAGCATAATTTGAATCCCAGAGCCAACAAAGCGAAAAATCTGTTGCTGTGCCCTTAAGCAAGGCACTTAACCCCAATTGCTCCAGGGGCCGTGACCCCAGTCCCTGCGGGTATCTTAGGGGGAGTTTGGATATGGTGACCCTGGCTGTGACCCAAGTCCCTGCGGGTATCTTAGGGGGAGTTTAGATATGG
Source organism: Oncorhynchus kisutch (assembly GCF_002021735.2). NCBI lineage: Eukaryota > Metazoa > Chordata > Actinopteri > Salmoniformes > Salmonidae > Oncorhynchus > Oncorhynchus kisutch. The sequence continues at coordinate 7,804,640 of NC_034176.2, read as the reverse complement.
TGACCCTGGCTGTGACCCCAGTCCCTGCGGGTATCTCAGGGGGAGTTTTGATATGGTGACCCTGGCTGTGACCCCAATCCCTGCGGGTATCTCAGGGGGTGTTTGGATATGGTGACCCTGGCTGTGACCCCAGTCCCTGCGGGTATCTCAGGGGGAGTTTGGATATGGTGACCCTGGCTGTGACCCCAGTCCCTACGGGTATCTTAGGGGGAGTTTGGATATGGTGACCCTGGTTGTGACCCCAGTCCCTGCGGGTATCTCAGGGGGAGTTTAGATATGGTGACCCTGGTTGTGACCCCAGTCCCTGCGGGTATCTCAGGGGGAGTTTAGCTATGGTGACCCTGGCTGTGACCCCTGTCCCTGCGGGTATCTCAGGGGGAGTTTGGATATGGTGACCCTGGTTGTGACCCCAGTCCCTGCGGGTATCTCAGGGGGAGTTTGGATATGGTGACCCTGGCTGTGACCCCAATCCCTGCGGGTATCTCAGGGGGTGTTTGGATATGGTGACCCTGGCTGTGACCCCAGTCCCTGCGGGTATCTCAGGGGGAGTTTGGATATGGTGACCCTGGTTCTGACCCCAGTCCCTGCGGGTATCTCAGGGGGAGTTTAGATATGGTGACCCTGGTTGTGACCCCAGTCCCTGCGGGTATCTCAGGGGGAGTTTAGCTATGGTGACCCTGGTTGTGACCCCAGTCCCTACGGGTATCTCAGGGGGAGTTTAGATATGGTGACCCTGGTTGTGACCCCAGTCCCTGCGGGTATCTCAGGGGGAGTTTGGATATGGTGACCCTGGCTGTGACCCCAGTCCCTGCGGGTATCTCAGGGTGAGTTTGGATATGGTGACCCTGGCTGTGACCCCAGTCCCTACGGGTATCTCAGGGGGAGTTTAGATATGGTGGAAACACATTGCCATTACTCATACTCATACAACAAACATCTACAAGTGTGTATCAGGACAAATATAATCACTAATTAATGTTGGGCCAACATTTGGAAAAGTGTTCTAATATTAGACAGTCGGTGTTACATAGCATTGTTTAAATATTTCCCACGTCACGTCAATGGGGTTCTAACATGGCTGCCGTAGAATGTTGACGTGTCATTTGAATGCATCATAATGCAGAAACCTCACTGAGCCAACTCTTCAGACATATGACTCTGGAGTAGACACTGTTCTGTTCTGTGCTTTGTTCTCAGTCAACTCCGGTTTCATTCACCTCTGGGAAAAAAAGAGGACATGCTCGGTCCTGTATGGGAGAATGTGATCTCTGGATTGCGTCGTATGTTTGGAATTTGGGGGGGGGGTTTATGACTGTTTGCTGTGCTGATGTAGGGTTAGGGAAGATGAGATGGGAGGCTTGGAAAGGGAGGGGTTGCTGTCTGGCTGTGAAACCCACTCACACTCTCTCACTCTCTCTCACTCTCACTCTCACTCTCTCTCTCTCTGGTGCTCTGCAGCAAGGTCCAGGGTCTGTAACCCTGCTGCTCAGCTCGGCTCCGGGCCTGGTCACGTGAGACCCTTAGAAAGATGAGCAAGGACAGAGGAATCTCTTTGTTGAACAGGCCTCGGCTTGATTCAAGGATTAGATAAACCAGCTGTGACTATCTGCCTCACCCAATCCCCCTCCTCCTTTTCTCTCTATCTCTCTCTCTTTCTTTCCATACATTTCCTGACTTTCCATCCCTCCCCTCACCGTTCATCTGTTTATCTGTCCCCCCCCTCTCTCTCTCTGTCTCTCTCTCTCTCTCTCTCACTCTCTCTCTCTTTCACTCTCTCTCTTTCTTTCTTTCTCTCTCTCTCTCTCTCTCTCTCTCTCTCTCTCTCTCTCTCTCTCTCTCTCTCTCTCTCTCTCTCTCTCTCTCTCTCTCTCTCTCTCACACTCTCTTTCTTTCTTTCTCTCTCTCTCTCTCTGCTAGTCTTTCTCAACAATATGAGTTAGACTGCCCTCAGTGCAGCTGAGGTTTTCCCAGCGTAATGTTGAAAGAGAGCGACCATCTTTACACTTTCACAGCATGGTGACATGGCAGGATGCAAGGATCCTGAACAAAGTGAAAAAAGCAGAAGTTGCTATGTGCTGCAAAGACATGAAGGGGGTGGGAGGGGTCTGAATTCATTTAAAGACATGAAGGGGTGGGAGGGGTCTGAATTCATTTAAAGACATGAAGGGGTGGGAGGGGTCTGAATTCATTTAAAGACATGAAGGGGGTGGGAGGGGTCTGAATTCATTTAAAGACATGAAGGGGGTGGGAGGGGTCTGAATTCATTTAAAGACATGAAGGGGGGTGGGAGGGGTCTGAATTCATTTAAAGACATGAGGGGGGTGGGAGGGGTCTGAATTCATTTAAAGACATGAAGGGGTGGGAGGGGTCTGAATTCATTTAAAGACATGAAGGGGGTGGGGGGGTCTGAAATCATTTAAAGACATGAAGGGGGTGGGAGGGGTCTGAATTCATTTAAAGACATGAAGGGGGTAGGAGGGGTCAGAATTCATTTAAAGACATGAAGGGGGTGGGAGGGGTCTGAATTCATTTTAAGACATGAAGGGGGTGGAGGGGTCTGAATTAATTTAAAGACTTGAAGGGGGTTGGAGGGATCTGAATTCATTTAAAGACATGAAGGGGGTGGGAGGGGTATGAATTCATTTAAAGACATGAAGGGGGTGGGAGGGGTCTGAATTCATTTAAAGACATGAAGGGGGTGGGAGGGGTCTGAATTCATTTAAAGACATGAAGGGGGTGGGAGGGGTCTGAATTCATATAAAGACATGAAGGGGGTGGGAGGGGTCTGAATTCATTTTGGAGCATTGCGTAAGAACTCTTCGTGGGCCTGGGGTTTATGTCCAGGGTTTGTAAACTTGTCAACCCCAAATAACAACATGGATGGATCACACACACACACGCACCATACATTTTACTATCCTTGCGGGGACCTAAAATGGATTTCCATTTCAAATCCCATTTTCCCTCACCCCTAATCCTAAACTTAACCCAAACCCTAACCTTAACCCCTAACCCAAACCCTAACCCAAACCCTAACCTTAACCCCTAACCTTAACCCCTAACCCAAACCCTAACCTTAACCCCTAACCCCTAACCCTAACCTTAACCCCTAACCTTAACCCCTAACCCAAACCCTAACCTTAACCCCTAACCCAAACCCTAACCCCTAACCCTAACCTTAACCCCTAACCCAAACCCTAACCTTAACCCCTAACCCAAACCTTAACCCCTAACCCAAACCCTAACCTTAACCCCTAACCCTAACCTTAACCCCTAACCCAAATTGTAACCCTAATTGTAACCCTAACCCTAAATTTAGAATAGCCTTTGTCCTCGTGGGGATGTGGGACATTTCCCCGTTATAGAGAATTGTCCTTGTTTTACTATCCTTGTGGGGACTGGTGAGGATTTCCAGTTCCCACGGGGATAGTTTTACAAGCTTCTAGTCAACAAGTCAACATGTGGGATTGCCATTGCTGAGTGTTTGCAAGTTTTTGATTATTGTTGACGGTGAGCATGTATCACACTATTCACTCCATGAGGGATTTTACCCTGAAACCATTATTTTTCTTTCAATCTAAGTGGGCAATAAAAGAAGGCCTGTGCCAGTGGCTCAGCCCAGAAAACTGTGGTGTTTCCCAGGCACAGTACTCTGGCAAGGCTCCAGGCTCTACTTGGGCCTATATCCAGAGATCCAGACTCCTGGGAACAGTAAGCAACAAGAGCTTTGAAAACAACCAGAGAGAAAGAGAGAGAGAGAGAGGAAGAGAGAGGAAGAAACGTGTGGGGGAAGGGGTCAACACATTGGGAAAGATTTAGAGAAGACAGGGTTAGTAGACGATAGATAGGAGCCAGGGCAGGAAAACTTAACGGGGAAGTTTATACCACTTTTCAACCTCATATTCATCATCTTCAGCGCCACACCAATGTCTATGTGAAAATGGTGCGTTTCTATTTTCTGAAGTTAAAAAGATAAGAAGAAGAAAGGTCCTATAAAAAGTGCAATCTGATTACATCAGCCAGGGGGGGATGGCATTTTCCTGCTTCCTGTGTGACTGCAGATCTCATGGTCCGCTCTTCTTCCTGTTTTTACTTTCGATGACATCATTAAAGTGCACCTTTTTTTGTGTGCATCTTTTTATCTGCAGATCATAGAAATGCAGATCATAGAAATGCAGATCATAGAAATACAGATCATAGAAATGCAGAGCACAGAAATGCAGATCATAGAAATACAGATCATAGAAATGCAGATCATAGAAATGCAGAGCACAGAAATGCAGATCATAGAAATACAGATCATAGAAATGCAGATCATAGAAATGCAGAGCACAGAAATGCGCTGTTTTCACATACAGTATGTAGACACTGGTATGGGGCTGAGATGGTGAATACGAGGGAGAGAATGTTTCAATGTTGCATTTCTGAAGAAACATGAGGATGTGCAGTATACAGTAAGTAGGGTTTGAGCGACACTTCTAAAACGTTCTCGGGAACTTGACGATGTACGTTATCTTTGTCAATGCGAAGTGACTAGGCTCAGTAGAGGAGGTTGATGCAGTACAGTGACTAGGCTCAGTAGAGGAGGTTGATACAGTACAGTGACTAGGCTCAGTAGAGGAGTTTGATACAGTACAGTGACTAGGCTCAGTGGAGGAGTTTGATACAGTACAGTGACTAGGCTCAGTAGCAGAGGTTGATACAGTACAGTGACTAGGCTCAGTGGAGGAGGTTGATACAGTACAGTGACTAGGCTCAGTAGCAGAGGTTGATACAGTACAGTGACTAGGCTCAGTAGAGGAGGTTGATACAGTACAGTGACTAGGCTCAGTAGAGGAAGTTGATACAGTACAGTGACTAGGCTCAGTAGAGGAGGTTGATACAGTACAGTGACTAGGCTCAGTGGAGGAGGTTGATACAGTACAGTGACTAGGCTCAGTAGAGGAGGTTGATACAGTACAGTGACTAGGCTCAGTGGAGGAGGTTGATACAGTACAGTGACTAGGCTCAGTAGAGGAGGTGGGTACAGTACAGTGACTAGGCTCAGTGGAGGAGGTTGATACAGTACAGTGACTAGGCTCAGTAGCAGAGGTTGATACAGTACAGTGACTAGGCTCAGTAGAGGAGGTTGATACAGTACAGTGACTAGGCTCAGTGGAGGAGGTTGATACAGTACAGTGACTAGGCTCAGTAGAGGAAGTTGATACAGTACAGTGACTAGGCTCAGTGGAGGAGGTTGATACAGTGGGACAGTGAGGTTATTGAATCATTTAGGAACCAAAACGTAAGAAAACAGGACGAAACAGTGCGGTACCTAACTGAATTTGTCCAATAGAATCTCTTGTTTTCGTTGGTAAAAAAAACGTGTTCAGTGACAGTACACTAACGAATACACCCGAGGAGTTGTCTGTGGTTAGTTGTTGTCATTGGTGCACTCTGCCTAACAGTAGCTTCATGGGTGAACATCCTCAGTTAACAGTATGCTCAGTGTCTCATTCTCAAGGCCCGAGGCGATTCACACAGTCCTTCAAAGAAACTGTTAGATGATACAAAATATTAATCATGGCCTACCACAGAATGATACGGTGGCATTTACAGCAGTGTAAATGTTATAACCAGGTCTGTGTTTACTACAATCATCATGGCATAATAGTTACTTGTATTTCTGGTACTGTATGTAAAATAGAATTGAGTAGAATAGAATCAGACTTCATTTGTCTTGTGACGGAAATTCATATTTTGCCCTGCAAACACGTACAAAGAGCAGCCCAGGATCATGTAGGGGTTAAGTGCCCTGTTCAAGGGCACAATGGTAATATGTAATAATATGGTAGCTATGAACCAACGACCTTCCAGAAATTGTGATGGGTCATTTGACTAAAACTCTCTCTCTCTGCATCTCTCTCTCTCTATCTGCCTCTCTCTCTCTCTCTCTCTCTCTCTCTCTCTCTCTCTCTCTCTCTCTCTCTCTCTCTCTCTCTCTCTCTCTGCCTCTCTCTCTCTCGCTCTCTGTCTCTCTCTCTCTCTCTCTCTCCCTCTCTCTCTCTCTCTCTCTGCCTCTCTCTCTCTCGCTCTCTGTCTCTCTCTCTCTCTCTCTCTCTCCCTCTCTCTCTCTCTCTCTCTCTCTCTCTCTCTCTCTCTCTCTCTCTCTGCATCTCTCTCTCTCTATCTGCCTCTCTCTCTCCCTCTCTCTCTCTCTCTCTCTCTCTCTCTCTGCATCTCTCTCTCTCTCCCTCTCTCTCTCTCTCTCTCTCTCTCCCTCTCTCTCTCTCTCTCTCTCTCTCTCTCTCTCTCTCTCTCTGCATCTCTCTCTCTCTATCTGCCTCTCTCTCTCTCTCTCTCTCTCTCTCTCTCTGCATCTCTCTCTCTCTATCTGCCCGTACTCTCTCTGCATCTCTCTCTCTCTCTCTCTCTCTCTCTCTCTCTCTCTCTCTCTCTCTCTCTCTCTCTCTCTCTCTCTCTGCATCTCTCTCTCTCTATCTGCCTCTCTGCATCTCTCTCTCTCTATCTGCCTCTCTCTCTCTGCATCTCTCTCTCTCTCTCTCTCTCTCTCTCTCTCTGCATCTCTCTCTCTCTATCTGCCTCTCTCTCTCTCTGCATCTCTCTCTCTCTCTCTCTCTCTCTCTCTCTGCATCTCTCTCTCTATCTGCCTCTCTCTCTCTCTCTCTCTCTCTCTCTCTCTCTCTCTCTATCTGCCTCTCTCTCTCTCTATCTGCCTCTCTCTCTCTCTCTCTCTCTCTCTCTCTCTCTCTCTCTCTCTCTCTCTCTCTCTGCATCTCTCTCTCTCTCTCTCTCTCTCTCTCTCTCTCTCTCTCTCAGAGATGTAGCCTCTGTCTATATCTGTCCTCAGACATTTAAGGCCCACCATGCTGCTCTATCTGCTACTGGTCTTTCAAGCCAATGCCAATGCCCAGATCGACCCAGGTGAGTCAGCTGCTGTTACTCCACACGCTCTCCCATCCCATTGTTGCCAGTCATACTACACACCTGGTGAACATGCACAATTGCTAACCAATCAGGATTTGTCACCTATTAGACCCTGGACTGGTCCCAATTCTCTCTCCTTCCTCCTGAAATGTGCATTTGTTTACTTCCCTTCACTGATTTGAAAGGTGGTGTAAAAAAAAATTTATGTTGGAAATTCCCACGAGCACATGCCACCGATTATCAAATGCTTTTACATTTGTGGGCAGTATTGAACAAGTGGACACTTCAGGAAAAGGAGATATTAATTGGGACGCACCATATTTAAGTCTCCCCTCTTTAAAACCCAACTGTAATGTCCTTCCATGGGATTTCAGAGGGCTTATTTTTGTTAACCTAACTAACCCTGCCTACGTCAATACCGTCAAACTGTCTGGCACTTCTCCCTCCACGTACACACACGTGTACACACACTGACCATTCAGTCCCTGCAGACTGCATATAGATGCTACATTTCACAGGCCCATTTTAAAAAGTACTAACTAAGTAAGGCAGTGTAGGCTGAAGTTGCCTCTTGACGTTGATCTTGGGTCAGTAGCGTTTTACTCACTAATGGTTGAGGTTATGATTGTACATTTTTGTACATTTTTTGTCATATAGCACACACTCTTCTCCAGAGCAACTTGCAGTTAGTGCATTCATCTTAAGATAGCTAGGTGAGACCACCACATTATCAGCCGGTGTAAGTCCGTTTGTCCTCGATGCCGGAGACGGTATGACTAGTAATGACCTCCAGTTCACTTTCTGCCGGCTCTGACTCCTCTATGGCAGCACACTGCCGCTACCCTCTTGGCATGGAGGATGGCAGGATCAAAGACCATGACATCACCGCCTCCAGCCAATGGTACGAGACCACTGGGCCACAATATGCCAGGTGAGTGTTCATTGATTACATCACAATGCAAAATGTTCTCTCTTCGTTCCAGGAATTATCTCTCTTTTTTCTTCCTCTCCGTTCGCTCTCTTCTATTTATCAGTTTAGTGGTATTTTTATTTATTTTACCTTTATTTCACCTTTATTTAACCAGGTAGGCTAGTTGAGAACACCTTTATTTAACCAGGTAGGCTAGTTGAGAACAAGTTCTCATTTACAATTGCGACCTGGCCAAGATAAAGCAAAGCAGTTCGACACATACAACGACACAGAGTTACACATGGAGTAAAACAAACATACAGTCAATAATGCAGTATAAACAAGTCTATATACAATGTGAGCAAATGAGGTGAGAAGGGAGGTAAAGGCAAAAAAAGGCCATGGTGGCAAAGTAAATACAATATAGCAAGTAAAACACTGGAATGGTAGATTTGCAATGGAAAAATGTGCAAAGTAGAAATAAAAATAATGGGGTGCAAAGGAGCAAAATAAATAAATAAATTAAATACAGTAGGGAAAGAGGTAGTTGTTTGGGCTAAATTATAGGTGGGCTATGTACAGGTGCAGTAATCTGTGAGCTGCTCTGACAGTTGGTGCTTAAAGCTAGTGAGGGAGATAAGTGTTTCCAGTTTCAGAGATTTTTGTAGTTCGTTCCAGTCATTGGCAGCAGAGAACTGGAAGGAGAGGCGGCCAAAGAAAGAATTGGTTTTGGGGGTGACTAGAGAGATATACCTGCTGGAGCGTGTGCTACAGGTGGGAGATGCTATGGTGACCAGCGAGCTGAGATAAGGGGGGACTTTACCTAGCAGGGTCTTGTAGATGACATGGAGCCAGTGGGTTTGGCGACGAGTATGAAGCGAGGGCCAGCCAACGAGAGCGTACAGGTCGCAATGGTGGGTAGTATATGGGGCTTTGGTGACAAAACGGATGGCACTGTGATAGACTGCATCCAATTTGTTGAGTAGGGTATTGGAGTCTATTTTGTAAATGACATCGCCAAAGTCGAGGATTGGTAGGATGGTCAGTTTTACAAGGGTATGTTTGGCAGCATGAGTGAAGGATGCTTTGTTGCGAAATAGGAAGCCAATTCTAGATTTAACTTTGGATTGGAGATGTTTGATATGGGTCTGGAAGGAGAGTTTACAGTCTAACCAGACACCTAAGTATTTGTAGTTGTCCACGTATTCTAAGTCAGAGCCTTCCAGAGTAGTGATGCTGGACTGGCGAGCAGGTGCATGGGTTGTATGGCATTGAAGCTTGCCTGGAGGGTAGTTAACACAGTGTCCAAAGAAGGGCCAGAAGTATACAGAATGGTGTCGTCTGCGTAGAGGTGGATCAGAGACTCACCAGCAGCAAGAGCGACCTCATTGATGTATACATAGAAGAGAGTCGGTCCAAGAATTGAACCCGGTGGCACCCCCATAGAGACTGCCAGAGGTCCGGACAGCAGACCCTCCGATTTGACACACTGAACTCTATCAGAGAAGTAGTTGGTGAACCAGGCGAGGCAATCATTTGAGAAACCAAGGCTGTCGAGTCTGCCGATGAGGATGTGGTGATTGACAGAGTCGAAAGCCTTGGCCAGATCAATGAATACGGCTGCACAGTAATGTTTCTTATCGATGGCGGTTAAGATATCGTTTATGACAGATTGCATAGCAGAGAAGGTATGGTGAGATTCGAAATGGTCGGTAATCTGTTTGTTGACTTGGCATACATTTATTCATCGTTTAGTCATAATTTAGTCATAATTTAGTCATCTATATAGTGTGTAAAAACATAAAAAATTGTATGATATCATATTTTATGTATGTTTATGCATATGTACCGAGATGTTCAAATAAACCTAACCCTATCAGGTTGAACCGGGAGGAGGGTGACGGGGCGTGGTGCCCAGCGGGGCTCCTACAGCCCTCTGACACCCAGTACCTGCAGATCGACCTGGGCCAGCTCACCTTCCTGACAGTGGTGGGAACACAGGGCCGCTATGCCCGGAACTCGGGTAAAGAATTCGCCCGCATGTACCGCCTGAACTACAGCCACGACGGCCAGCTCTGGAGATCCTGGAAGAATCGCCTTGGCAATAAGGTGAGGAAGTGAGGGAAGTGAGGAGTGCAGGAAAAGGGAAGTGGTGTGAAGAATGGGGGGAAGTGAGGTGAAGAATGGGGGAAGGGAGGTGAAGAATGGGGGGGAGGGAGGTGAAGAATGGGGAGAGTGAGGTGAAGAATGGGGGGAAGGGAGGTGAAGAATGGGGAGAGTGAGGTGAAGAATGGGGGGAAGGGAGGTGAAGAATGGGGGGAAGGGAGGTGAAGAATGGGGAGAGTGAGGTGAAGAATGGGGGAGGGAGGTGAAGAATGGGTGGAAGGGAGGTGAAGAATGGGGGGGAAAGGGAGGTGAAGAATGAGGGGGAGGGAAGTGAAGAATGGGGGAAGGGAGTTGAAGAATGGGGGGGAAGGGAGGTGAATAATGGGGGGAAGGGAGGTGAAGAATGGAGGGGAAGGGAGGTGAATAATGGGGGGAGGGAGGTGAAGAATGGGGGAAGGGAGTTGAAGAATGGGGGGAAGGGAGGTGAATAATGGGGGGAAGGGAGGTGAAGAATGGGGGGGAAGGGAGGTGAATAATGGGGGGAGGGAGGTGAAGAATGGGGGAAGGAGTTGAAGAATGGGGGGAAGGGAGGTGAAGAATGGGGGGAAAGGGAGGTGAAGAATGGGGGGAGTGAGGTGAAGAATGGGGGAAGGGAGTTGAAGAATGGGGGGAAGGGAGGTGAAGAATGGGGGGAAGGGAGTTGAAGAATGGGGGGGGAGGAAGGTGAAGAATGGGGGGAAGGGAGGTGAAGAATGGGGGGAAGGGAGGTGAAGAATGGGGGGAAGGAAGGTGAAGAATGGGGGGAAGGGAGCATAAAAATGTTGTGTTAGGTTTCTAACTATTATGAGCCATTCTTGAGGACATCTTTTTATACTGAAATGACCAGAGCACAAAACATTATGAATTTGACTGAGCATACAGAGTATGTTTTGTTTAGTGGTCAAATGCAGTTGTAGAGGAGCAGAGAAAGGGATTTTGTCCAGGCTAGGCCAAAGAAATGTCCTGTAGGTTTTGGAATGATTATAAAACCAGTATGTTTTACATTGTTGTGTTGAACCACGAGATCATGTGTAAGAAGGGATTATTTAGGGTGTCATTTATTATATAATGTATACGGTTTAGCAGACGGTTTCCATCCAGCAGTACATGCGTATATTTTCATAATGGTGACCCCAACAGCAATCAAACCCATAACCTTGACAGCACCAAGCTTTACCCTACGGAACCACATAGGACCGTTCTGTAATTGAACTGGTTCTAATCTCTTGTCAGACGATGGAGGCGAATGACAACGCCTATGTCTCTGTGATCAAAGACCTTCACCCGCCCATCATCAGCCGCTACATCCGTCTCATCCCTGTCACCAAGATGCCCACCACTGTGTGTATGAGACTGGAGCTATACGGCTGCCCCTGGCACGGTGAGAGCAGGCACACACAGACACGTACACACAACCACAGAATGCATTATGCTACACAACATTTCTCACTATTTCTCACAGCATTTCACAACATTTTGTGTGTGTGTGTGTATGTATGTATGTGTGTGTGTGTGTGTGTGTGTGTGTGTGTGTGTGTGTGTGTGTGTGTGTATGTTTGTGTGTGTGTGTTTGTGTGTTTGTGTGTTTGTGTGTGTGTGTGTGTGTGTGTGTGTGTGTGTGTGTGTGTGTGTGTGCCAGAGGAGGCTGGTGGGAGGAGCTATAGGAGGACGGGCTCATTGTAATGGCTGGAATGGATTCAATGGAACGGTATCCAACACATTAAACATATGGAACATTCATTCCATTCCAGCCTATGCAATGAGCCTGTCCTCATAGCTCCTCCCACTAGCCTCCTCTGACTGCATTACACACAGTAACACTGTTAGTGATCATACCCTGAGTGACTACCAACAGCATATAGCCTGGGGGCCAGTCTGTCGTCCTATAGCCTGGGGGCCAGTCTGTCGTCCTATAGCCTGGGGGCTACATGTATCAACCTGGAGCACTGCATTCAGAGGCGGGTGGGAGGAGCTATAGGAGGACGGGCTCATTGTAATGGCTGGAATGGATTAAATGGAACTGAGTCAAACATGTGGTTTCCATATGTATGATGTGTTTGATAACGTTCCATTGATTCCATTCCGGCCATTAGATTGAGACTGTCCTCCTATAGCTCCTCCCACTAGCCTCCTCTGACACACACACATAATGTTGCATAGCATAATGCGTTCTGTCGTTGTCTCTCTGTTCAAGTAAAAGGAAGATATATCAAATCAAATCCAATCGTATTGGTCACATGCACATGGTTAGCAGATGTTATTGTGAGTGTAGCGAAATGCTTGTTTGTGTTATTGGGACACGATTCATCTAGGTGGTATTGGGTCTGTAAACACACCACAGGGGGATTAGGGATTGCTGTGTTTTTGTGTGTGTGTGTGTATGTATGTGTGTGTGTGTGTGTGTGTGCTCGCGCGTGTCCGCGTGTGCGTGCGTGTGTTTGTGAAACTGTTCCGATCAGTTAAAATGATGACTCAGAACGGAGCCTCTGTCTCCACTCCTCCTCCTCCTCTCTACCACTATCCCCCTCCTTCTCCTCTCTACCACTGTCCCCGTCTCCTCCGTACCACTATCCCCCTCCTTCTCCTCTCTACCACTATCCCCCGTCTCCTCCTCCTCTCTACCACTATCCCCCGTCTCCTTCTCCTCTCTACCACTATCTCCCGTCTCCTCCTCCTCTCTACCACTATCCCCCGTCTCCTTCTCCTCTCTACCACTATCCCCCTCCTTCTCCTCTCTACCACTATCCCCCGTCTCCTCCTCTCTACCACTATCCCCCGTCTCCTCCTCCTCTCTACCACTATCCCCCGTCTCCTCCTCCTCTCTACCACTATCCCCCTCCTCCTCCTCTCTACCACTATCCCCCCCTCCTTCTCCTCTCTACCACTATCCCCCTCCTCCTCCTCTCTACCACTATCCCCCGTCTCCTTCTCCTCTCTACCACTATCCCCCGTCTCCTCCTCCTCTCTACCACTGTCCCCCGTCTCCTTCTCCTCTCAACCACTGTCCCCCGTCTCCTCCTCCTCTCTACCACTATCCCCGTCTCCTCCTCCTCTCTACCACTGTCCCCCGTCTCCTTCTCCTCTCTACCACCGTCCCCCGTCTCCTCCTTCTCCTCTCAACCACTGTCCCCCGTCTCCTTCTCCTCTCTACCACTGTCCCCGTCTCCTCCGTACCACTATCCCCCTCCTTCTCCTCTCTACCACTATCCCCCGTCTCCTTCTCCTCTCTACCACTATCCCCCGTCTCCTCCTCCTCTCTACCACTATCCCCCGTCTCCTTCTCTCTACCACTATCCCCCTCCTTCTCCTCTCTACCACTATCCCCCGTCTCCTCCTCCTCTCTACCACTATCCCCCGTCTCCTCCTCCTCTCTACCACTATCCCCCGTCTCCTCCTCCTCTCTACCACTATCCCCCGTCTCCTTCTCCTCTCTACCACTATCCCCCTCCTTCTCCTCTCTACCACTATCCCCGTCTCCTCCTCCTCTCTACCACTATCCCCCTCCTCCTCCTCTCTACCACTATCCCCCCCTCCTTCTCCTCTCTACCACTATCCCCCATCTCCTCCTCCTCTCTACCACTATCCCCCGTTTCCTCCTCCTCTCTACCACTATCCCCCGTCTCCTCCTCCTCTCTACCACTATCCCCCGTCTCCTTCTCCTCTCTACCACTGTCCCCCTCCTCCTTCTCCTCTCTACCACTATCCCCCGTCTCCTCCTCCTCTCTACCACTATCCCCCGTCTCCTCCTCCTCTCTACCACTATCCCCCGTCTCCTCCTCCTCTCTACCACTATCCCCCTCCTCCTCCTCTCTACCACTATCCCCCATCTCCTTCTCCTCTCTACCACTATCCCCCGTCTCCTCCTCCTCTCTACCACTGTCCCCCGTCTCCTTCTCCTCTCAACCACTGTCCCCCGTCTCCTCCTCCTCTCTACCACTATCCCCCGTCTCCTCCTCCTCTCTACCACTGTCCCCCGTCTCCTTCTCCTCTCTACCACCGTCCCCCGTCTCTTCCTTCTCCTCTCTACCACTGTCCCCCGTCTCCTTCTCCTCTCTACCACTGTCCCCCGTCTCCTCCGTACCACTATCCCCCTCCTCCTCTCTACCACTGTCCCCCGTCTCCTTCTCCTCTCTACCACTATCCCCCGTCTCCTCCTCCTCTCTACCACTATCCCCCTCCTCCTCCTCTCTACCACTGTCCCCCGTCTCCTTCTCCTCTCTACCACTATCCCCGTCTCCTCCTCCTCTCTACCACTGTCCCCCGTCTCCTCCTCCTCTCTACCACTGTCCCCCGTCTCCTTCTCCTCTCTACCACTATCCCCGTCTCCTCCTCCTCTCTACCACTGTCCCCCGTCTCCTTCTCCTCTCTACCACTATCCCCCGTCTCCTCCTCCTCTCTACCACTATCCCCCGTCTCCTCCTCCTCTCTACCACTGTCCCCCGTCTCCTCCTCCTCTCTACCACTATCCCCCGTCTCCTCCTCCTCTCTACCACTGTCCCCCGTCTCCTCCTCCTCTCTACCACTATCCCCCTCCTCCTCTCTACCACTATCCCCCGTCTCCTCCTCCTCTCTACCACTATCCCCCGTCTCCTCCTCCTCTCTACCACTGTCCCCCGTCTCCTTCTCCTCTCTACCACTGTCCCCCGTCTCCTTCTCCTCTCTACCACTATCCCCCGTCTCCTCCGTACCACTATCCCCCTCCTCCTCCTCTCTACCACTATCCCCCGTCTCCTTCTCCTCTCTACCACTATCCCCCGTCTCCTTCTCCTCTCTACCACTATCCCCCGTCTCCTCCTCCTCTCTACCACTGTCCCCCGTCTCCTTCTCCTCTCTACCACTGTTCCTCTCCTCCTTCTCCTCTCTACCACTGTCCCCTGTCTCCTCCTCCTCTCTACCACTATCCCCCTCCTCCTCCTCTCTACCACTATCCCCCGTCTCCTTCTCCTCTCTACCACTATCCCCCGTCTCCTCCTCCTCTCTACCACTATCCCCCGTCTCCTCCTCCTCTCTACCACTATCCCCCGTCTCCTTCTCCTCTCTACCACTATCCCCCTCCTTCTCCTCTCTACCACTATCCCCCGTCTCCTCCTCCTCTCTACCACTATCCCCCGTCTCCTTCTCCTCTCTACCACTATCCCCCTCCTCCTTCTCCTCTCAACCACTGTCCCCCGTCTCCTCCGTACTGTAGACGGCCCTGACGTCATACAGCTCTCCTGAAGGTCAGCTGATGATGCCTCCTGGGTATCCCATTGCCAGCCTCAACGACTCCACATACGACGGCGCCCACGAACGAAGGTAGGCCGGGTGCCTGCATACACACCGTCACACACACACACACACACACACACACACACACACACACACACACACACACACACCGTCACACACACACACACATAATGAACCAGGCAACGTCAGATTTCAGAGACTTACATCTCCAGATGAAAGAACAAGCCAACAAATGTTACTAGAATTCGACCTGAAATGCACTAGAACTCTCTATCCTTTACCCTGTTTTGATTTAGTTTCCCCTCCTTAATATATAAAGCGCTTTGAGCACTGGAAAAACACTGTAAATCCAGTCAATTATTGTGCCTTCCTTCTCCCAAGGAAACTGTCTGGGGGGTTGGGTCAGCTGACGGACGGTGTGACTGGTCAAGATGACTTCCTGGTGACGCGGCAGTACCATGTATGGCCTGGATATGACTATGTGGGCTGGAGGAACGGGAGTCTGGGCTCTGGCTATGTGGAGATGGAGTTTGTCTTTGACAAGCAAAGGAACTTCACCTCCATGAAGGTACCAAAGTGCATCCTACGGAGAAGGAATGGGACAGACAAGGTTAAGGACAGAGAAGGAATGGGACAGACAAGGTTAAGGACAGAGAAGGAATGGGACAGACAAGGTTAAGGACAGAGAAGGAATGGGACAGACAAGGTTAAGGACAGAGAAGGAATGGGACAGACAAGGTTAAGGACAGAGAAGGAATGGGACAGACGAGGTTAAGGACAGAGAAGGAATGGGACAGACGAGGTTAAGGACAGAGAAGGAATGGGTCAGACGAGGTTAAGGACAGAGAAGGAATGGGACAGACGAGGTTAAGGACAGAGAAGGAATGGGACAGACAAGGTTAAGGACAGAGAAGGAATGGGACAGACGAGGTTAAGGACAGAGAAGGAATGGGACAGACAAGGTTAAGGACAGAGAAGGAATGGGACAGGCGAGGTTAAGGACAGAGAAGGAATGGGACAGGCGAGGTTAAGGACAGAGAAGGAATGGGACAGGCGAGGTTAAGAAAAGAGACAGAATGGGACAGACGAGGTTAAGGACAGAGAAGGAATGGGACAGACGAGGTTAAGGACAGAGAAGGAATGGGACAGGCGAGGTTAAGGACAGAGAAGGAATGGGACAGACGAGGTTAAGGACAGAAAAGGAATGGGACAGGCGAGGTTAAGGACAGAGAAGGCATGGGACAGGTGTGTGTTTCAGTATGTGTAATCTACTGGCCTGTTCATATGAGGTGGTGTTTCTGTCTGTGTAATCTACTGGCCTGTTCATATGAGGTGGTGTTTCTGTCTGTGTAATCTACTGGCCTGTTCATATGAGGTGGTGTTTCTGTCTGTGTAACCTACTGGCCTGTTTATATGAGGTGGTGTTTCAGTCTGTGTAATCTACTGGCCTGTTTATATGAGGTGTTGTATCTGTCTGTGTAACCTACTGGCCTGTTTATATGAGGTGGTGTTTCAGTCTGTGTAATCTACTGGCCTGTTCATATGAGGTGGTGTTTCTGTCTGTGTAATCTACTGGCCTGTTACATTAGATGCAGAACTTTTTCCAAGTGTGACGATTGCATGTATTTCAATGAAAGCTTGAGGTTTGAGCTGCTCAGTGTAAATGATATTCTGGTTTCATTTTCAACATTTTGACGTGCAGCTCACACCCTGCAACAATAGGATGAAGAGGCTCACGTTCTTCTCATGTTGGTCAAAAGTTACTCTGTGTAAAAAATACTACTAGTAACTGTGGTCTTCCCTGGACAGGTGCACAGTAACAATATGTTCTACCGCGGGGTGAAGATCTTCTCCTCCGTGTCCTGCTCTTTCAAGCCTCGTCTCATTGCTAACTGGGAGACCGAGCCGGTGGAGTTCCGTACGGTGCTGGACGACCGCAACCCCAGCGCTCGCTATGTGACCGTGCCTCTGGGACGCCGTAATGCCAAGGCCCTGCGCTGCCGCTTCCACTTCGCTGATGTGTGGATGATGTTCAGTGAAATCTCCTTCCAGTCAGGTAGGAGGGGAAGCAGAGAAATATCTACCGCTATGGCACGGTTCACTTCCTTCCTTCCTTCCTTCCTTCCTTCCTTACTGACTTACTGACTTACGGACTTACTGACTTACTCCTCTTCATCCCCTAAAGCACGGTTCACTTCCTTCCTTCTTTCCTTCCTTCCTTACTGACTTACTGACTTACTCCTCTTCATCCCCTAAGGCATGGTTCACTTCCTTCCTTCCTTCCTTACTGACTTACTCCTCTTCATCCCCTAAGGCATGGTTCACTTCCTTCCTTCCTTCCTTCCTTCCTTCCTTCCTTACTGACACTCCTCTTCATCCCCTAAGGCATGGTTCACTTCCTTCCTTCCTTCCTTACTTACTGACTTACTCCTCTTATTTTTTATTTTATTTTTTATTTTACCTTTATTTAACCAGGTAGGCAAGTTGAGAACAAGTTCTCATTTACAATTGCGACCTGGCCAAGATAAAGCAAAGCAGTTCGACAGATAAAACGACACAGAGTTACACATGGAGTAAAAACAAACATACAGTCAATAATGCAGTATAAACAAGTCTATATACAATGTGAGCAAATGAGGTGAGAAGGGAGGTAAAGGCAAAAAAGGCCATGATGGCAAAGTAAATACAATATAGCAAGTAAAATACTGGAATGGTAGTTTTGCAATGGAAGAATGTGCAAAGTAGAAATAAAAAATAATGGGGTGCAAAGGAGCAAAATAAATAAATAAATTAAAATTAAATACAGTTGGGAAAGAGGTAGTTGTTTGGGCTAAATTATAGGTGGGCTATGTACAGGTGCAGTAATCTGTGAGCTGCTCTGACAGTTGGTGCTTAAAGCTAGTGAGGGAGATAAGTGTTTCCAGTTTCAGAGATTTTTGTAGTTCGTTCCAGTCATTGGCAGCAGAGAACTGGAAGGAGAGGCGGCCAAAGAAAGAATTGGTTTTGGGGGTGACTAGAGAGATATACCTGCTGGAGCGTGTGCTACAGGTGGGAGATGCTATGGTGACCAGCGAGCTGAGATAAGGGGGGACTTTACCTAGCAGGGTCTTGTAGATGACATGGAGCCAGTGGGTTTGGCGACGAGTATGAAGCGAGGGCCAGCCAACGAGAGCGTACAGGTCGCAATGGTGGGTAGTATATGGGGCTTTGGTGATAAAACGGATTGCACTGTGATAGACTGCATCCAATTTGTTGAGTAGGGTATTGGAGGCTATTTTGTAAATGACATCGCCAAAGTCGAGGATTGGTAGGATGGTCAGTTTTACAAGGGTATGTTTGGCAGCATGAGTGAAGGATGCTTTGTTGCGAAATAGGAAGCCAATTCTAGATTTAACTTTGGATTGGAGATGTTTGATATGGGTCTGGAAGGAGAGTTTACAGTCTAACCAGACACCTAAGTATTTGTAGTTGTCCACGTATTCTAAGTCAGAGCCGTCCAGAGTAGTGATGTTGGACAGGCGGGTAGGTGCAGGTAGCGATCGGTTGAAGAGCATGCATTTAGTTTTACTTGTATTTAAGAGCAATTGGAGGCCACGGAAGGAGAGTTGTATGGCATTGAAGCTTGCCTGGAGGGTTGTTAACACAGTGTCCAAAGAAGGGCCGGAAGTATACAGAATGGTGTCGTCTGCGTAGAGGTGGATCAGGGACTCACCAGCAGCAAGAGCGACCTCATTGATGTATACAGAGAAGAGAGTCGGTCCAAGAATTGAACCCTGTGGCACCCCCATAGAGACTGCCAGAGGTCCGGACAGCAGACCCTCCGATTTGACACACTGAACTCTATCAGAGAAGTAGTTGGTGAACCAGGCGAGGCAATCATTTGAGAAACCAAGGCTGTCGAGTCTGCCGATGAGGATATGGTGATTGACAGAGTCGAAAGCCTTGGCCAGATCAATGAATACGGCTGCACAGTAATGTTTCTTATCGATGGCGGTTAAGATATCGTTTAGGACCTTGAGCGTGGCTGAGGTGCACCCATGACCAGCTCTGAAACCGGATTGCATAGCAGAGAAGGTATGGTGAGATTCGAAATGGTCGGTAATCTGTTTGTTGACTTGGCTTTCGAAGACCTTAGAAAGGCACGGTAGGATAGATATAGGTCTGTAGCAGTTTGGGTCAAGAGTGTCCCCCCCTTTGAAGAGGGGGATGACCGCAGCTGCTTTCCAATCTTTGGGAATCTCAGACGACACGAAAGAGAGGTTGAACAGGCCAGTAATAGGGGTGGCAACAATTTCGGCAGATAATTTTAGAAAGAAAGGGTCCAGATTGTCTAGCCCGGCTGATTTGTAGGGGTCCAGATTTTGCAGCTCTTTCAGAACATCAGCTGAATGGATTTGGGAGAAGGAGAAATGGGGAAGGCTTGGGCGAGTTGCTGTTGGGGGTGCAGTGCTGTTGTCCGGGGTAGGAGTAGCCAGGTGGAAAGCATGGCCAGCCGTAGAAAAATGCTTATTGAAATTCTCAATTATGGTGGATTTATCAGTGGTGACAGTGTTTCCTATCTTCAGTGCAGTGGGCAGCTGGGAGGAGGTGTTCTTATTCTCCATGGACTTTACAGTGTCCCAGAACTTTTTTGAGTTAGTGTTGCAGGAAGCAAATTTCTGCTTGAAAAAGCTAGCCTTGGCTTTTCTAACTGCCTGTGTATAATGATTTCTAGCTTCCCTGAACAGCTGCATATCACGGGGGCTGTTCGATGCTAATGCAGAACGCCATAGGATGTTTTTGTGTTGGTTAAGGGCAGTCAGGTCTGGGGAGAACCAAGGGCTATATCTGTTCCTGGTTCTAAATTTCTTAAATGGGGCATGTTTATTTAAGATGGTTAGGAAGGCATTTAAAAAAAATATCCAGGCATCCTCTACTGACGGGATGAGATCAATATCCTTCCAGGATACCCCGGCCAGGTCGATTAGAAAGGCCTGCTCGCAGAAGTGTTTCAGGGAGCGTTTTACAGTGATGAGTGGAGGTCGTTTGACCGCTGACCCATTACGGATGCAGGCAATGAGGCAGTGATCGCTGAGATCTTGGTTGAAGACAGCAGAGGTGTATTTAGAGGGGAAGTTGGTTAGGATGATATCTATGAGGGTGCCCGTGTTTAAGGTTTTGGGGAGGTACCTGGTAGGTTCATTGATTATTTGTGTGAGATTGAGGGCATCAAGTTTAGATTGTAGGATGGCTGGGGTGTTAAGCATGTTCCAGTTTAGGTCGCCTAGCAGCACGAACTCTGAAGATAGATGGGGGGCAATCAGTTCACATATGGTGTCCAGAGCACAGCTGGGGGCAGAGGGTGGTCTATAGCAGGCGGCAACGGTGAGAGACTTGTTTTTAGAGAGGTGGATTTTTAAAAGTAGAAGTTCAAATTGTTTGGGTACAGACCTGGATAGTAGGACAGAACTCTGCAGGCTATCTTTGCAGTAGATTGCAACACCGCCCCCTTTGGCAGTTCTATCTTGTCTGAAAATGTTGTAGTTTGGAATTAAAATGTCTGAGTTTTTGGTGGTCTTCCTAAGCCAGGATTCAGACACAGCTAGAACATCCGGGTTGGCAGAGTGTGCTAAAGCAGTGAATAGAACAAACTTAGGGAGGAGGCTTCTAATGTTAACATGCATGAAACCAAGGCTATTACGGTTACAGAAGTCGTCAAAAGAGAGCGCCTGGGGAATAGGAGTGGAGCTAGGCACTGCAGGGCCTGGATTCACCTCTACATCGCCAGAGGAACATAGGAGGAGTAGAATAAGGGTACGGCTAAAAGCTATGAGAATTGGTCGTCTAGAACGTCTGGAACATAGAGTAAAAGGAGGTTTCTGGGGGCGATAAAATAGCATCAAGGTATAATGTACAGACAAATGTATGGTAGGATGTGAATACAGTGGAGGTAAACCTAGGTATTGAGTGATGAAGAGAGAGATATTGTCTCTAGAAACATCGTTGAAACCAGGAGATGTCATTGCATGTGTGGGTGGTGGAACTAATAGGTTGGATAAGGTATAGTGAAATAAGCCAATAAACACTAACCAGAACAGAAATGGACAAGACATATTGACATTAAGGAGAGGCATGCTTAGTCGAGTGATCAAAAGGGTCCGGTGAGTGGAGAGGTTGGTTGGTGATTTAGACAGCTAGCCAGGGCATCGGTAGCAAGCTAGCATAGGATGGAGGTCTGTTGTTAGCCACCTCCTGCGCTCCGTCAGTAGATTAGTGGGGTTCCGTGTGGTAGAGGGGATCAATCCAAATCACACAACAACAACAAAAATAAAAACAATAGATATAGTTATAGAGGCCCAAGAAGAAAACATAATAATAATAATAAAAAAAAAAAAAAAAAAAAAATTATGGTCCGATTGTCTATTCAGATAGCAGCCGGTAAGACAGCTAACGGTTAGCAGGCCGCAGATGGGCGTTCAGGTAACGTCGCGACGGAGGAGCCAGCCGAATAACTCCTTCGGGTAGATAACGTCGGCAGTCCAGTTGTGAAGGCCCGGTGGGGCTCCGCGAAGGCAGCAAAACGGGTCCGGATAGGCGACTGCAGCCCAGGTGCGATTGATGGAACTCAGGAGTGATTGACGGAGCTTGCTAGCTCCGGAACAATTGATGTTTGCTCCGGAATCGACGAAGGCCGATAGTCACACGGATAGCAGCTAGCTAGCTGTGAGATCCGGGCATGAATGTCCAGAGAGCAGTCGAAATCCAGGGACATGGAGAGAAAAATTGGTCCGGTATGCTCCGCTCCGAGACGCGCTGCGCCGTACAGAACTGGCGATAGACTTTCGAGCCAAAGGATAGCCGATGACCACAAACCGTGGTTAGCTGAACACCAACGACTTGCCAGTAAAGGAGACAACTAGCTTCTGAACTAGCTTCTGGATTAGCTTCTGGCTAGTTTCAGGCCAGCCTCCTGGAGTTTCTGGCTAGCTTCTTGGAGGATTACAGATCTGAGGTAAATAATACTTTTTTATAAATATACATTGGTGAGGCGGGTTGCAGGAGAGTGTTTTGAAGATGAGTTGATGGAAAATAAAAATAAAATGTATGTGAAAAAGTTGTAAATATATATATATACAGGACACGACAAGACGAGGACAAAAGACGTCTGAACTGCTATGCCACCTTGGAGAAGGTGGCATAGCATTCATCCCCTAAGGCATGGTTCACTTCCTTCCTTCCTTCCTTCCTTCCTTCCTTCCTTCCTTCCTTCCTTCCTTCCTTCCTTCCTTCCTTACTCACTTACTCCTCTTCATCCCCTAAGGCATGGTTCACTTCCTTCCTTCCTTCCTTCCTTCCTTACTTACTCCTCTTCATCCCCTAAGGCATGGTTCACTTCCTTCCTTCCTTCCTTACTTACTCCTCTTCATCCCCTAAGGCATGGTTCACTTCCTTCCTTCCTTCCTTCCTTCCTGACTTCCTCCTCTTCATCCCCTAAGGCTACAATGATCCAGTTCCAGCACTATCTGTCCTTTGACACACGTTGAGCCCCACCAGGCACGGCTCACAGGGAAACAGTTAAAGACCTGTGCAGTATGTAGAAATAACCACGCCATTTCCTGGGTTTCAAAAATTCTTGCCAGATTTTAGGTTGTCATATGACAAGCACAAGCAATGTGCAGAGAATCATCGTACCATCTAAACCCCTGTGAAAATATGTACTCTAATGTTCAGTGTCGTATGTGAACACAGGTGACCATTTGAAGAGTTTGGTTCCAAAACGCTATTTATCTATTTTCTGAAACGTTGGTAAGTTACGCGTTTATTGTTTAAAGAACTTGAGAGAGATCGGTGTATTTTTTTCACTCTCTAATCATGACACGAGGTTGTTCAATGACAGACATGTACTGTACTAGTGCATTGAGAGTTGGGAAGTAGGTTCAGGGAGTTGACTGTTTAATAAATAAACGTAATGTAATACAAAACAAGAAAACACGAACAACGCACAGACATGACACAGAAACAATAACGTCTGGGGAAGGAACCAAAGGGATTGACATATATAGGGAAGGTAATCAGGGAGGTGATGAAGTCCAGGTGAGTCTGATGACGCGCAGGTGCGTGTAACCATGGTGACAGGTGTGCGCCATAACGAGCAGCATGGTGACCTAGAGGCTGGAGAGGGAGCACACGTGACAGTATTTGATTAAAATCTATCACTTGATGGATTCATTTCAGAGAGACAAATAATAGTTTTTTTTTTTGCAAATGCAATATATCTGCCTCCCTCTCAGAGAAATGAGTTAAACTGCTAGGTTTTACACAGTCAAATGTAACTAATAACTACATTTTTTTTTGAAAGAAATTTATAAATTATACATTTGTGGCATCAATATTTAAATGTTTTAAATACATAATTCAATACAGTAATATGAGATCTGTATGTAAAGCATTTACATTTGAGTTGTTTGGCATTTAGTAGATGCTCTAATCCAGAGCGATTTACAGTTAGTGCATTTTAACATAGCTAAGTGGGTCCACCACATATCACAGTCAAAAATACAGGATATAAACATTCTAGCAAAAAAAATTATATATAGTGTTTTGCAAATACATTTTGTTTTCATACACATACTAGGAATACAAATATTTTACACACACACATGAAGGCACCCATAAGCAATCATTTCTGATAAAAAAAACACGAATTTGAAACATTTGTGGAAATAGCGTTTTTTGGGGGGAAATAAACTCTTAATTGGTTCATTTTGTCCCACAGCAGACACCGTGATTCCTACTCAGATAACCCTGGCGGTGACATCCCCTTGGCCCACGGAGGAGAGCTCCATGCCCACCACCCACAAGACTGGTAACCTTTCAACTTCCTGCTTCCCCTCTCCCAATCCTTACCATAACCATTAATGGAGAAAATGCCAAACTGAGCGTTTAGGGGGTAGTCTCTTCGAAAAAAGTCTTCCAAAGGGGTTTTTCTCCATTGGAGAACACTTTTTAGTTCCAGGTAGAACACTTTTTAGTTCCAGGTAGAACACTTTTTAGTTTCAGGTAGAATCATTTTTAGTTCCAGGTAGAACGCTTTTTGGTTCCAGGTAGAACCATTTTTAGTTCCAGGTAGAACCATTTTTAGTTCCAGGTAGAACCATTTTTAGTTCCAGGTAGAACGCTTTTTGGTTCCAGGTAGAACCATTTTTAGTTCCAGGTAGAACACTTTTTAGTTCCAGGTAGAACCATTTTTAGTTCCAGGTAGAACCATTTTTAGTTCCAGGTAGAACCATTTTTAGTTCCAGGTAGAATCATTTTTAGTTCCAGGTAGAACACTTTTTAGTTCCAGGTAGAACCATTTTTAGTTCCAGGTAGAACCATTTTTTGTTCCAGGTAGAACCATTTTTAGTTCCAGGTAGAATCATTTTTAGTTCCAGGTAGAACACTTTTTTAGTTCCAGGTAGAACCATTTTTAGTTCCAGGTAGGCACTTTTTTAGTTCCAGGTAGAACCATTTTTAGTTCCAGGTAGGCACTTTTTGGTTCCAGGTAGAACTCTTTTGGGTTTCATGTAGAACCCTTTGGGGAAAGGGTTTATACATGGAACCAAAAAGGGTTCTACCAGAAACCAAAACAGGTTCTTCAAAGGGTTCTACAATGGGGATAGCCGAAGAACCCTTTCAGGTACTAGAAAGTTGAGGTGTTTTCTAAAAGTATAACCCTACAACCTCCCTTTTCATATGCAGCACCTCTGAATATTTCAACAGTTTGTTTCCTTTCAGTTGTTTAGTTGTAGCTGAAAAAGTCTGGCTGAAAAAGTGTCAAATAAGCTGATGGAATGGATCCATCTAACCTGCTTCTACTGTATACAGTATAGTTTTCACTATGGAAATAACTTGATTATGTTATATCCTTGATCATATTTTAAATATATGTACTACTGGCTATAGACCTATATGTCTTTTTTTTTTTTTCAAATAAATGAAATTAGTCAACTCCTTAACACCTCCCCCTCAGTGACAACCCCATCAACCAAGGACCAACCGGATGATGGGAACACCCCTATTCTGATTGGCTGTCTGGTGACGATCATCCTGCTGCTCGTGGTGATCATCTTCCTGATCTTGTGGTGCCAGTATGTGTGCAAGGTGCTGGAGAAGGTAGGACAGACTATATTCTGGATACCCACATCTGTCATAAGCCTTTTAGCAGGTTGAACTGACAAGGCAGAAGGGGATGTGAAAAATTGTGTTCTCTGAAGTGAAGAGGAAAATTCAGCAACTCTTAAGGGCCTGGAAAGTGTCAATTGTTTTTATTTCTCCTCGGAAATCTAAATAGCATAATGAAGCTGTCTGTTTTTTGCATGAGCTGTGTCTTAATCTACCTCATCCTTCGATATTCGCCTTCCACATCTGCGGTGGAAGGTGGGAGAGCTACAGCGGTATTTGTCAGACCAGGAGAAATCCCCCAAAATCGTTCTTCTCACGAAAACGTCTGTAGAGTCCGAACGGTTTGGCCCACAAACTAATATGACCTTGGGACTCATCTGAAGTCTGTACCGACGATCTGCCAACTTCTGTCTGTAGCGAACAGCTTGGGGTACCACCGTCGAAAGGTGAGACTGTCACGTACCGAAGGTCCCCGGAACCATCATGGAAGTAGTTTAGTGTTTTAAAAAAATGGGTTAAATATGGGTAAAATAAAGTATATAATTTCCTGATCTGTCTTCTATCTCTCAGATGTAGGACAGACACTTCAGAACAGACCATGTATGAATGTTATTCAATGTGTATCTATGTGTATCTATGTGTATCTATGTGTATCTATGTGTATCTCTGTGTATCTATGTGTATCTATGTGTATCTATGTGTATCTATGTGTATCTATGTGTATCTATGTGTATCTCTGTGTATCTATGTGTATCTATGTGTATCTATGTGTATCTATGTGTATCTATGTGTATCTATGTGTATCTCTGTGTATCTATGTGTATCTCTGTGTATCTATGTGTATCTATGTGTATCTATGCGTATCTATGCGTATCTATGTGTATCTATGTGTATCTCTGTGTATCTATGTGTATCTATGCGTATCTATGCGTATCTAAGGCCGAATTCAATGTTGTATTAAATTCTAAATCAAATAGCTAAATGATCCATGGTATGACCATCTTAAAACAAGTCCATATGTTATCTTAGTAGAAACCCAGCCCGGGCCGTTACACCTTAGTGTGTTTTAAGTGTTTTTATAAAACAACTTCAACTGCCCTCCAAGAGATGCTGAGTTTCCCCTTCACTTCAATTCGCTCCTCAATTTATGTGCCTTGGAGAGGGAGGTAGCGATAACGTTTCCTTCGCTAAAGACTGATCCCTGCCTGCTTCCCGCCACAGGCTCCACGCCGTATCCTCGAGGAGGAGGTCACCGTGCGCCTGTCCTCCAGTAGTGACACCATCATTCTGCAGACCCCTCCCGTGCCCCCCCGGGTCTCTCAGATGGACCACCCGTACGAGCGCGTCTTTCTCCTGGACCCTCAGTACCAAGACCCAGCCGGCCTCAGGAACAAGCTGCCTGAACTGTCTCGGAGTGCAGAGACCTCAGGTGAATACCTCTTGCTTTTCTCTCTTCCTCTCCTTTCTCCTCCCACCTTCATCTTTCTTTCAAACAAAGGCATCGTGTTACTTCTTAGTCCTTATAGTTTGCATGTTGCTGTGACTGTTACTCGCTTCTTACAAATCAACCTGTTGATCATGCCGGCTGCTTCTCTGATTCTCAATATTCTCTGGAATGTTGTATGTTATGCATGCTGATCTGTTGTTCAGACTCTCTCTCTTCTTTACCTTCCAGTCCTCCTCCATATCCCTCTAGCCTCTAGCCCTATGCCTTTATGACCTCTTCCTGACCTCTCGTCATGACCGAAGTCCCCTCTCGTGGTAAGAGATGAAAGGTGTGCCAATATGAAGACCCGGAATGGCCGCCCAATGATGAATGGAAATGTTGAAATGCCAGTGTGTCTTTAAATAGTTTGTATTTCCGTTTTACTATCAGACTATAATATCAGAATGATATAGAAGACTATAGTGGTGGGGATGGGGAATGTCCTCCTTGTCTGATTTGAGGCTATAGTTCCTTCCCCTTCTGTGTTCCTGTCTGGGTCTGCCAGGGTCTGTTACTGTCTGGGTCTGCCAGGGTCTGTTACTGTCTGGGACTGCCAGGGTCTGTTACTGTCTGGGACTGCCAGGGTCTGTTACTGTCTGGGACTGCCAGGGTCTGTTACTGTCTGGGACTGCCAGGGACTGTTACTGTCTGGGACTGCCAGGGTATGTTACTGTCTGGGACTGCCAGGGTCTGTTACTGTCTGGGACTGCCAGGGTCTGTTACTGTCTGGGACTGCCAGGGTCTGTGCCTGTCTGGGACTGCCAGGGTTTGTGCCTGTCTGGGACTGTTTTCATTTCATCCTTAGCTTTATGAGTCTGGCACTGTGTTCAAAACGTAGAGTAGGACTGCTGCTCTAGGATCAGTTTAGCCTTTTAGATCATAATGAACAAGATTACTTGAACAAGGGGGACCTGATCCTAGATCCGAACTCCTACTCTCAGGCCCTGGTTATCATAACAGTCAGGAGCTTAGCACAAACTATCAGTCTCTCTTTGTCTCTCCGCCTCCACCTCTCTCCTCCTCTCCCTCTATTTCCTCCTCCTGCTCTTCCTCCTTCTTAACATTCCCTTCCCTCCTCCTCCTGCTCTTCCTCCTCCTCATGCTGGTCTTCCTTCTCATCCTGTTCTTCCTCCTCCTCATCCTGTTCTTCCTCCTCATCTTGTTCTTCCTCCTATTCATCCTGCTCTTCCTCCTCCTCATCCTGTTCTTCCTCCTCATCCTGCTCTTCCTCCTCATCCTGCTCTTCCTCCTCCTCATCCTGTTCTTACTCATCCTGTTCTTCCTCGTCCTCATCCTGTTCTTCCTCCTCATCCTGCTCTTCCTCCTCATCCTGCTCTTCCTCCTCCTCATCCTGTTCTTACTCATCCTGTTCTTCCTCGTCCTCATCCTGTTCTTCCTCCTATTCATCCTGTTCTTCCTCCTATTCATCCTGTTCTTCCTCCTCATCCTGTTCTTCCTCCTCATCTTGTTCTTCCTCCTCCTCATCTTGTTCTTCCTCCTATTCATCCTGCTCTTCCGCGTCATCTTATTCTTCCTCCTCTTCCTGTTCTTCCTCCTCCTCCCTAATATCCCTGCTCCTCCTCAGCGTGTGGTGGGGGCTATGCGGAGCCCGATGTCACCCAGTGCACGCCTCATCAGTGCTTCCAGAGCAGCGTGCCGCACTACGCCGAGACGGACATCGTAAGCCTGCAGGGTGTGACAGGCAGTAACATGTACGCCGTGCCCGCACTCACCGTCGACTCGCTCACCCGCAAGGACATCTCCGTGGCAGAGTTCCCCCGCCACCGGCTACTCTTCAGGGAGAAGTTGGGGGAGGGGCAGTTTGGGGAGGTGAGGACCTTCCTAGTGTTTATCTTCTTGTTGACTGATGTACACACAGACAACAGCAGATGCCCTCATTCGTTCTTCATGAGCATTTAAACATTATATTCTTCAAGAATCAATGAAGGATGTATCAATCCCAGATTGCCCCTTCAACATGTATCCACTGGAGGAAACCACAGAAAAAGCTTGTACTGTGTGTTACCAAAAACGTATTCATCACGCTTGTCTGATTTCAGTCACATAACTGTGTTGTTCACCATGTATTTATCATTACTCCCACATTTATAAACAATTTACTAATCATTAGTAAAGTATTTTTTCAGTCCCTAATCTAAAGTGAGAGCTACCTAAACCTTTTCAATAGTTTATAAATGTTTTGAGTGACCAGTGTAATTTCTCACTAAAAGATGGGCAGACATTGGTAGACATTCCTGCTGTACCTGGTGAAAGAACAAGCACACGACACAGGATGTTTAAGGACCTGTAATAATGTAACAGTATAGCTTCTGTCCCTCTCCTCGCCCCAACCTGGGCTCGAACCAGGGACCCTCTGAACACATCAACAACTGACACCCACGAAGCATCGTTACCTATCGCTCCACAAAAGCCTCAGAGCGAATGACGTCACCGATTTACGTCACCGATTGAAATGCTTTTGGCGCGCACCACTAACTAGCTAGCCATTTCACACCGGTTACATATATACATGTGTGAATAATTAGCAAATGTGGAAGTAATGGTTAATAAATGATAAGCAAACTGTTTGCAAATGATTATAAATTGCAGAGAAGGGGAAACAACTGCTTCAAGGTCTCAGAGCGAGTGACGTCACCGATTGAAACGCTATTAGCGTGCCCCCCGCTAACGAGCTAGCCATTTCACACTGGTTACATACAGTGGAATAAAATGCTAATTAAAAATCATACAATGTGAATTTCTGGATTTTAGTTTTAGATTCCGTCTCTCACAGTTGAAGTGTACCTATGATAAAAAATTACAGACCCCTACATGCTTTGGAAGTAGGAAAACCTGCAAAATTGGCAGTGTATCAAATACTCTGTATATACATGTGTGAATGATTAGCTTACTAACATTTACAAATTTGGGAGTCATGGTTAATAAATGATAAGCAAACTGTTTGCAAACTGTTTGCAAATGATTATAAATGGCCTATTATGGACCCTTAAAATAATGTGCTACTGGGCACACGATGAAAAACATACAAATGTTTCAGTCTGTTTGGGGCCTAATGAACATGACCCTGTTCTCTGTGCAGGTCCACCTGTGTGAGGCTGAGGGTCTGCCTGAGTTTCTGGGGGAGGGCGCCCCCCTTCCCGACCGAGACGGACGGCCTGTACTGGTGGCGGTGAAGCAACTGAGGGCAGACGCCACCAACAACGCCAGGTGTGTGTGTTTGTTTATTAGTGTTCACCAGGTGTGTGTGTATGAATATTTCCTTTAGTACTCTGTGTGTATGAATAGCTACATTCTGACCTATGGTATTCTAACCCCCCCCCCCCCCCCCCCAATGCCACCACACACGCACAGGAACGACTTCCTGAAGGAGATCAAGATCATGTCGAGGCTCAACGACCCCAACATCATCCAGTTGCTGTGTGTGTGTGTGAGCTCAGACCCACTGTGCATGGTGACTGAGTACATGGACAACGGAGACCTCAACATGTTTCTGTCACAGAGAGAGATGGAGAGCACCCTGACCCACGCCAACAACATCCCCGCAGTCAGGTGAAACCCTCCTCCTCTCACCATGCTCCTCCTCTGTCTCCTCCTCCTCTCACCATGCTCCTCCTCTGTCTCCTCCTCCTCTCACCATGCTCCTCCTCTGTCTCCTCCTCCTCTCACCATGCTCCTCCTCTGTCTCCTCCTCCTCTCACCATGCTCCTCTCTCCTCCTCCTCTCACCATGCTCCTCCTCTGTCTCCTCATCCTTTCACCATGCTCCTCCTCTGTCTCCTCCTCCTCTCACCATGCTCCTCCTCTGTCTCCTCCTCCTCTCACCATGCTCCTCTCTCCTCCTCCTCTCACCATGCTCCTCCTCTGTCTCCTCCTCCTCTCACCATGCTCCTCCTCTGTCTCCTCCTCCTCTCACCATGCTCCTCCTCTGTCTCCTCCTCCTCTCACCATGCTCCTCTCTCCTCCTCCTCTCACCATGCTCCTCCTCTGTCTCCTCATCCTTTCACCACGCTCCTCCACTCCTCTCTCCTCCTCTCTCATCATACTTCTCCACTCCTCTCTCCTCCTCTCTCAACACGCTCCTCCACTCCTCTCTCCTCTCACCACGCTCCTCCACTCCTCTCTCCTCCTCTCTCACCATACTTCTCCACTCCTCTCTCCTCCTCTCTCACCACGCTCCTCCACTCCTCTCTCCTCCTCTCTCACCATGCTCCTCCACTCCTCTCTCCTCCTCTCTCACCATGCTCCTCCACTCCTCTCTCCTCCTCTCTCTCCATGCTCCTCCACTCCTCTCTCCTCCCTTCCTCCCTTCTCACCATACTCCACCAGTCTCAGTCATTCCAACTATACCAGGGGTATTCAAATCCAAGCCTAGAGGTCCAGAGTACTACTGCTGGTAATGTTCTACCTGATAATTCATTTTACCCACCTGGTGTCCCAGGTCTAAATCAGTCCCTGATTAGAGGGGAACAATGCAAATCTGCACAGCAGTGGAACTGGCTTGGAGGTCCAGATTTGAATTGACCTGAACTAAACCAATTCTCTCACCCATAGAAATATAGGTCAATGACTAAATATTCTATTACTACTCCCTCATTTCCTCCAACAACATTGTTCTACGTTGTTTTCTTCTTAAGCTAACACATTGGTTCTCTCTCTCTCTCTCTCTCCGCTATCTCTCCTCTTTCTCTTCGCTATATTTCCTCACTCTTCGCTACCTCGCCTCTCTCTCTCTTCGCTATCCATCTTCTCTCTCTCTTCGCTATGTCTCCTCTCTCTCATTTCGCTCTCTCCTCTCTATCTATCTTCTCTCTCTCTTTGCTCTCTCTCCTCTTTTTATTCGCTATATTTCTTCACTCTTCGCAATTTCTCCCCTCTCTATCTTCGCTATCTCTCCTCTCTCTCTCATTTCGCTCTCTCTCTCTCTCTGCTATCTCTCCTCTCTCTCTCTCTCTCTCTCTCTCTCTCTCTCTCTCTCTCTCTCTCTCTCTCTCTCTCCCTTTGCTCTCTCTCTCTCTCTCTCTCTCTCTCTCCCTTTGCTATCTATCTTTTCTCTCTCTCCGCTATCTCTCCTCTCTCACTTTTTTGCTATCTCTCGCTGACTTTTTTGCTATCTCTCTCTCTCTTTTTTGCTATCTCTCTCTCTCTTTTTTTGTAGCTTGTCAGATCTCCTGCACATGTCAGTGCAGATCTCGTCCGGCATGCGCTACCTGGCCTCTCTGAACTTTGTGCACCGAGACCTGGCCACACGCAACTGCCTGCTGGACCGCAGACTCACCATCAAGATAGCAGACTTCGGCATGAGCAGAAACCTGTACAGCAGTGACTACTACCGCATTCAGGGGCGAGCTGTGCTGCCCATCCGTTGGATGGCCTGGGAGAGCATTCTACTGGTGAGAAAGCACAATACCTCAGGGTCATTCCACAAAATGATGGCCTGGGAGAGCATTCTACTGGTGAGAAAGCACAATACCTCAGGGTCATTCCACAAAATGATGGCCTGGGAGAGCATTCTACTGGTGAGAAAGCACAATACCTCAGGGTCATTCCACAAAATGATGGCCTGGGAGAGCATTCTACTGGTGAGAAAGCACAATACCTCAGGGTCATTCCACAAAATTACTCCCGTTTGGGTATTTAACTTAGTAATTTTTTTTAACAATTTTGTCATGACGAGCATGTTCAACCTCTCAAGAAGTTTTTTTTTTTTAAATGACTATAGTAAGGGCTTATTAAGTGTCAAATAAAGTAACAGGGTTGACTGTCACAGAGTTGACCGTAACAGAGTTGACCGTAACAGAGTTGACCGTAACAGAGTTGACCGTAACAGAGTTGACTGTAACAGGGTTGACTGTCACAGAGTTGACCGTAACAGAGTTGACTGTAACAGAGTTGACTGTAACAGGGTTGACTATCACAGAGTTGACCGTAACAGAGTTGACTGTACCAGGGTTGACTGTCACAGAGTTGACCGTAACATGGCCATAAATCCCCTTGTGACAGTGAGAATGGAAGCGTGTTGTGTGCAACAGGAAGGGGCAATTTGAATACAAGCTTCACAAAAAAATGTAAGACCCTGGCGGGCTGCCAGTAAAGCCGTTTCCAGCCTGTCTATCTATGGGCAACAATCTTGACCTGTTATGCTCAACCCCCTCAGTTTTCCACCACAAAAACAACGAAATGGGCCAAAAAGAGTAGAATCAGCTCACCTGATTTGATAGTATGATTTGACTATAATTTTATATTATATTATATATATATATATATATTGTTTTTTTAAGGAATAGTTTCACCATATTGAAAAGATAGTTCAGTTCACGTGACAGGGTTGACTTTAAAATGAGGGGCATGTTGTTTTTTGTATTTTTTTACATTAAAATGAATCACTAATCACATTAAATAAATAATCATCTTTAGAAATGAATCACTAATCACATTAAATAAATAATCATCTTTAGAAATGAATCACTAATCACATTAAATAAATAATCATCTATAGAAATGAATCACTAATCACATTAAATAAATAATCATCTTTAGAAATGAATCACTAATCACATTAAATAAATAATCATCTATAGAAATGAATCACTAATCACATTTAATAAATAATCATCTTTAGAAATGAATCACTAATCACATTAAATAAATAATCATCTATAGAAATGAATCACTAATCACGAGAAAAAAAATCATCTTTAGAAATGAATCACTAATCACATTAAATAAATAATCATCTTTAGAAATGAATCACTAATCACATTAAATAAATAATCATCTATAGAAATGAATCACTAATCACGAAAAAATAATCTTCTTTAGAAATGAATCACTAATCACATTAAAAATAAATAATAATCTTTAGAAATGAATCACTAATCACATTAAATAAATAATCATCTTCAGAAATTATTCATTGTAACAAAATAACAGGGCTTCACTATGATGGTGTTGCTCTGAACCAGAGCATGTGAGCTGAGTTGAGTGGTTGGAAATCCAGCTCATTGCTCTGGCGCATCACATCCTTTCCAACCGCTCGTCTAAAAACCGCTCAACGTTCACAAGTTTAAAAATAAACCACTGCTACATATTCACTCCATTCATTAAAATCCCAGTTTAACCAACATCCATCTATTGTTGTGACTACCTGGATCTACCATTTGGTTTAGAAGTATTGAAACCAAACCATATGATTTGAATTAAAAGTATTTGAATAAACAACATGAAAAGATGAATGTAAGAAGTGCACATCATTTCAAATAGGCTACATTCTTTAAAAAACATTATTTCACCTTTATTTAACCAGGTAGGCAAATTAAGAACACATTCTCATTTACAACTGCGACCTGGCCAAGATAAAGCAAAGCAGTGCGACACAAACAACACAGAGTTACACATGGAATAAACAAACATACAGTCAATAATACAATAGAAAGGTCTATGTACAGTGTGTGAAACTGAGGTAGGATACGGGAGGTAAGGTTAAAAAAAATAGGCCATAGTGGCGAAATAATTACAATATAGCAATTAAACACTGGAGTGATAGATGTGCAGAAGATGAGTGTGCAAGTAGAGATACTGGGGTGTAAAGGAGCAAATAAAATAAAATAAATAACAGTATGGGGATGAGGTAGTTGGATGGGCTATTTACAGATGGGCTATGTACAGGTGCAGTGATCTGTGAGCTGCTCTGACAGCTGGTGCTTAAAGTTAGTGAGGGAGATATGAGTCTCCAGCTTCACTGATTTTTGCAGTTTGTTCCAGTCATTGGCAACAGAGAACTGAAAGGAAAGGCGGCCAAACGAGGAATTGGCTTTGGGGGTGACCAGTGAGATATACCTGCTGGATCGCGTGCTACGAGTGGGTGCTGCTATGTTGACGAGTGAACTGAGATAAGGTGGGGCTTTACCTAGCAGAGACTTATAGATGACCTGGTTGTCAGTGGGTTTGGCGACGAATATGAAGCATCCTTGACATCGCCGAAGTCAAGGATCAGTAGGATGGTCAGTTTTACGAGGGTATGTTTGGCAGCATGAGTGAAGGATGCTTTTGTAATATAGGAAGCCGATTCTAGATTTAATTTTGGATTGGAGATGTTTAATGTGAGTCTGGAAGGAGAGTTTACAGTCTAACCAGACACCTAGGTATTTGTAGTTATCCACATATTCTAAGTCAGAACCATCCAGAGTAGTGATGCTGGACGGCCAGGCAGGTGTGTCATACTAAACATCATATAAACACTGTAAACTGGTCAGGAGCCAGACAGGGAGCCTGAATGATTTAGGCTGTATCATTTCAAGGCTATAACATACTAGACTGGTAGGGACACAAAGCGCTCAGCATTTAAACAACATTTCATTGTATTAATCATTATAATATAGAAATTGCTCATATAGGCTGTGACTTATTTAGAATGAAATACAAATGAAACAAAAAAGGACTTATTAAAGGAGAGAGGAGAGGAGCCTTTTGAATTCATTTTTAGAATTCATTTTTAGAATTCATTTTTAGAATTCATTTTTAGAATTCATTTTTTAATTCATTTTTAGAATTCATTTTTAGAATTCATTTTTTAATTCATTTTTAGAATTCATTTTTTAATTCATTTTTAGAATTCATTTTTAGAATTCATTTTTTAATTCATTTTTAGAATTCATTTTTAGAATTCATGTTTAGAATTCATTTTTAGAATTCATTTTTTAATTCATTTTAAGAATTCATTTTTAGAATTCATGTTTGAATTCATTTTTAGAATTCATTTTTAGAACCACGTCTTGCCAGTCTGTGTCTTCAGGCTCATGTGATGGTGAATATCTTATATTATTATTATTATTATTATGTTATCTTATATTTATTTATTTATTGGTAGGCCTAAAGGTTTTTAGGCAAAATATCCCAATCAAAATGTAAAGTTCCTTGAATATGGGAATATGCCAGGCCTATTGATCCAACATCAATGATTGTCTATTGTATATATAATAGAACAAAAATGAACAAAACATTTAAGAGATCAGATTTTTTGTTTTAGAAATACTTTGCTACAGTGACACACTCCTTCCTTTCTTTTGTATTTTTCTTTTTGGTGGCCACTACATCACCACACTCCCTCTCTTTAGTAGTGGACACTACATCACCACACTCCCTCTCTTGCTCTTGGTCCTCATCTTTGTAAGTCACCTTGATTTAGAACCCGTGTGGTCTATCAGTTTCTTTATGTAAATATTTAGTGAACTCCATGATAGTAGCTAAAGCTAGGGGCTATAGCAGCACACAAGTAGACTACAAATGCATGCTGGCCGGGCATGCCTTGAGCTCATGAAGTGAGCGCTACTGGAGTGAAATTGGAGCGGGCGAGAAGGACAACGCTCCAGCCTTTGAGAATCTTCTCGCTGCGCTCTCCAGTAAAATTGGGCTCCGCTCCAGCCCCACTACTCGCTCCGCTCCAGCTCCACTACTCGCTCCGCTCCAGCCCCATTACTCGCTCCACTCCAGCTCCACTACTCGCTCCATTCCAGCTCCACTACTCGCTCCACTCCAGCCCCACTACTCGCGCCACTCCAGCCCCACTACTCGCTCCACTCCAGCTCCACTACTTGCTCCACTTGTCGCTCCGCTCCAGCCCCACTACTCGCTCCACTCCAGCTCCACTACTTGCTCCACTCCAGCTCCACTACTCTCTCCACTTGTCGCTCCGCTCCAGCCCCAATACTCGCTCCGCTTGTCGATCCACTCCAGCCCCACTACTCGCTCCACTCCAGCCCCACTACTCGCTCCACTCCAGCCCCAGTACTCGCTCCACTCCAGCTCCACTACTCGCTCCACTCCAGCTCCACTACTCGCTCCACTCCAGCCCCACTACTCGCTCCATTCCAGCCCCACTACTCTCTCCACTCCAGCTCCAATCCAGCCCCACTACTCGCGCCACTCCAGCCCCAATACTCGCTCCGCTTGTCGCTCCACTCCAGCCCCACTACTCGCTCCACTCCACTCCAGCCCAGATACTCACTCCACTCCAGCCCCACTACTCGCTCCACTCCAGCTCCACTACTCGCTCCACTTCAGCTCCACTACTCGCTCCACTCCAGCCCCACTACTCTCTCTACTCCAGCCCCACCACTCGCACCACTCCAGCCCCAATACTCGCTCCGCTTGTCGCTCCGCTCCAGCCCCACTACTCGCTCCGCTCCAGCCCCACTACTCGCTCCACTCCAGCCCCACTACTCGCTCCGCTCCAGCCCCACTACTCGCCCCGCTCCAGCTCCACTACTCGCTCCACTTCAGCTCCACTACTCGCTCCACTCCAGCCCCACTACTCTCTCTACTCCAGCCCCACTACTCGCACCACTCCAGCCCCAATACTCGCTCCGCTTGTCGCTCCGCTCCAGCCCCACTACTCGCTCCGCTCCAGCCCCACTACTCGCTCCACTCCAGCCCCACTACTCGCTCCGCTCCAGCCCCACTACTCGCCCCGCTCCAGCCCCACTACTCACTCCACTCCAGCCCCACTACTCGCTCCGCTCCAGCCCCACTACTCGCTCCACTACTTGCTCCGCTCCAGCCCCACTACTCGCTCCACTCCAGCCCCACTACTCGCTCCACTACTAGCTCCACTCCAGCCCCACTACTCGCTCCACTCCAGCCCCACTACTCGCTCCACTCCAGCCCCAGTACTCGCTCCACTCCAGCCCCAGTACTCGCTCCACTCCAGCCCCAGTACTCGCTCCACTCCAGCCCCACTACTCGCTCCACTCCAGCCCCACTACTCGCTCCACTCCAGCCCCACTACTCGCTCCACTCCAGCCCCAGTACTCGCTCCACCCAGCCCCACTACTCGCTCCACTTGTCGCTCCACTCCAGCCCCAGTACTCCCTCCACTCCAGCCCCACTACTCGCACCACTCCAGCCCCAGTACTCACTCCACTCCAGCCCCAGTACTCGCTCCACTCCAGCCCCACTACTCGCTCCACTCCAGCCCCACTACTCGCTCCACTTGTCGCTCCGCTCCAGCCCCACTACTCGCTCCACTTGTCGCTCCACTCCAGCCCCACTACTCGCTCCACTTGTCGCTCCACTCCAGCCCCAGTACTCGCTCCACTTGTCGCTCCACTCCAGCCCCAGTACTCGCTCCACTCCAGCCCCAGTACTCGCTCCACTCCAGCCCCACTACTTGCTCCACTTGTCGCTCCACTCCAGCCCCAGTACTCGCTCCACTTGTCGCTCCACTCCAGCCCCAGTACTCGCTCCACTTGTCGCTCCACTCCAGCCCCACTACTCGCTCCACTTGCCGCTCCACTCCAGCCCCAGTACTCGCTCCACTCCAGCCCCAGTACTCGCTCCACTCCAGCCCCACTACTCGCTCCACTTGTCGCTCCACTCCAGCCCCAGTACTCGCTCCACTTGTCGCTCCACTCCAGCCCCACTACTCGCTCCACTCCAGCCCCACTACTCGCTCCACTCCAGCCCCACTACTCGCTCAGCTCCAGCCCCAGTACTCGCTCAGCTCCAGCCCCACTACTCGCTCCACTCCAGCCCCACTACTCGCTCCACTCCAGCCCCACTACTCGCTCCACTCCAGCCCCACTACTCGCTCCACTCCAGCCCCACTACTCGCTCCACTCCAGCCCCACTACTCACTCCACTCCAGCCCCACTACTCGCTCCACTCCAGCCCCAGTACTCGCTCCACTCCAGCCCCAGTACTCGCTCCACTCCAGCCCCACTACTCGCTCCACTCCAGCCCCACTACTCGCTCCACTCCAGCCCCACTACTCGCTCCACTCCAGCCCCAGTACTCGCTCCACTCCAGCCCCACTACTCGCTCCACTTGTCTCTCCGCTCCAGCCCCACTACTCGCTCCACTTGTCGCTCCACTCCAGCCCCAGTACTCCCTCCACTCCAGCCCCAGTACTCACTCCATTCCAGCCCCAGTACTCGCTCCACTCCAGCCCCAGTACTCGCTCCACTCCAGCCCCACTACTCGCTCCACTTGTCGCTCCGCTCCATCCCCACTACTCGCTCCACTTGTCGCTCCACTCCAGCCCCACTACACGCTCCACTTGTCGCTCCACTCCAGCCCCAGTACTCGCTCCACTTGTCGCTCCACTCCAGCCCCACTACTCGCTCCACTTGTCGCTCCACTACAGCCCCACTACTCGCTCCACTCCAGCCCCAGTACTCGCTCCACTCCAGCCCCACTACTCGCTCCACTCCAGCCCCAGTACTCGCTCCACTTGTCGCTCCACTCCAGCCCCACTTCTCGCTCCACTCCAGCCCCACTACTCGCTCCACTCCAGCCCCACTACTCGCTCAGCTCCAGCCCCAGTACTCGCTCAGCTCCAGCCCCACTACTTGCTCCACTCCAGCCCCACTACTCGCTCCACTCCAGCCCCACTACTCGCTCCACTCCAGCCCCACTACTCGCTCCACTCCAGCCCCACTACTCGCTCAGCATGCCGACCGTATTACCTCCCAAGAGAATTCTCTTTGGTTATAGTCCCAGTTGTGTATATGCCCCCTCAAGCCGATACCACACCGGCCTGCCAAGGAACTTCACTAGACTTTATGCAAACCTGGAAACCACATATCCTGAGGCCGCATTTATTGTAGCTGGGGATTTTAACAAAGCATTTTTTTTTTTAAAGCTTCCCGAAGTTCTGTCAACACACTGACTGTAGTACTCGCTTAGGAAAAACACTAGATCACTGCTACACGCCTTTTCGAGATGCCTAGAAGGCCCTCCCCCACCCTCGTTTGGAACAATGTTGTTCCTCCCTTCCTATAGGTAGAAACTCAAACAGGAAGTGCCCGTGCTAAGGTCTATTCAACGCTGGTCTCACCAATCGGAATCCATGTTTTGATCACGTGGACTGGGATATGTTCCGGGTAGCTTCTGAGAACAACATTGATGCTTACACGGACACGGTGACTGAGTTCATCAGGAAGTGTATAGGGGAAGTTGTTCCCACGGTGACTGAGTTCATCAGGAAGTGTATAGGGGAAGTTGTTCCCATGGTGACTAATAAAACCTACCCAAACCAGAAACCATGGATAGATGGCAGCATTCGCTCAAAAATGATAGCGAGAACCGTCGCATTTAACCATGGCAAGGTGACTGGGAATATGGTTGTATACAACCAGTGTAGTTATTCCCTCCGCAAGGCAATCAAACAGGCAAAACATCAGTACAGAGACAAAGTGGAGTCGCAATTCAATTCCAAGCTGTTTAAAGGCACAGTCAACTTAGTGTATGTTAACTTCTGACCCACTGGAATTGTGATACAGTGAAATAATCTGTCTGTAAACAATTATTGGAAACATTACTTGTGTCATGCACAAAGTAGATGTCCTAACTGACTTGCCAAAACTATAGTTTGGAAACAAGACATTTGTGGAGTGGTTGAAAAAACGAGCCTACCTAAGTGTATGTAAACTTCTGACTTCAACTGTATGTACAGTCCTTTCTAGTGTATATACTGTCTTCTATTCTACTGTATTTTAGTCAATGCCACTCCGACATTGTTGATCCTAATATTTATATATATCTTCATTCCATTCTTTTACTTTTAGATGTGTGTGTATTGTTGTGAACTGTTAGATACTACTGCACTGTTGGAGCTAGGAACACAAGCATTTAGTTAGATACTACTGCACTGTTGGAGCTAGGAACACAAGCATTTAGTTAGATACTACTGCACTGTTGGAGCTAGGAACACAAGCATTTAGTTAGATACTACTGCACTGTTGGAGTGAGGAACACAAGCATTTAGTTAGATATTACTGCACTGTTGGAGCTAGGAACACAAGCATTTAGTTAGATACTACTGCACTGTTGGAGCTAGGAACACAAGCATTTAGTTAGATATTACTGCACTGTTGGAGCTAGGAACACAAGCATTTAGTTAGATATTACTGCACTGTTGGAGCTAGGAACACAAGCATTTAGTTAGATACTACTGCACTGTTGGAGCTAGGAACACAAGCATTTAGTTAGATACTACTGCACTGTTGGAGTGAGGAACACAAGCATTTAGTTAGATACTACTGCACTGTTGGAGCTAGGAACACAAGCATTTAGTTAGATACTACTGCACTGTTGGAGTGAGGAACACAAGCATTTAGTTAGATACTACTGCACTGTTGGAGTGAGGAACACAAGCATTTAGTTAGATACTACTGCACTGTTGGAGTGAGGAACACAAGCATTTAGTTAGATACTACTGCACTGTTGGAGTGAGGAACACAAGCATTTAGTTAGATACTACTGCACTGTTGGAGTGAGGAACACAAGCATTTAGTTAGATACTACTGCACTGTTGGAGTGAGGAACACAAGCATTTAGTTAGATACTACTGCACTGTTGGAGTGAGGAACACAAGCATTTAGTTAGATACTACTGCACTGTTGGAGTGAGGAACACAAGCATTTAGTTAGATACTACTGCACTGTTGGAGTGAGGAACACAAGCATTTAGTTAGATACTACTGCACTGTTGGAGTGAGGAACACAAGCATTTAGTTAGATACTACTGCACTGTTGGAGTGAGGAACACAAGCATTTAGTTAGATATTACTGCACTGTTGGAGTGAGGAACACAAGCATTTAGTTAGATACTACTGCACTGTTGGAGTGAGGAACACAAGCATTTAGTTAGATACTACTGCACTGTTGGAGTGAGGAACACAAGCATTTCACTACACCCGAAATAACATCTGATAAATATGTGCATGTGACCAATAACATTTGATTTGATTTGAAAAGATGTGCAGCATGTAAGATGTGGTCCCATTTACATTGTTTAATTTATTGATGGTCCCTAACTAGCCCCAGAGATAGACTGTCCAATGTCAAACCAATTTTGCCACAACCAGGCTGAAGCTAATTGATGAAAGGAGTTGTCTAGCACTAGCGAGCAAAGGTGACTCCAAGACACAAAACCTGGTTAGAGACGGTTTCAAGTTATCTAGAAGGGTGAGTGACTAACTGTGAACAGTTTTTTTTAAATGTAGAAACAAACACATGTGATTTGCGAACACACACAAGAGACACCCACATTACAACTCTTGTTGGGTTCAGTCATGGCTGCTGAATTTCTTAATGACCAAGTCGAAAAACCAGGACAAATCAGAAAATGTATATATATATATATATATAGATAGATGGCTTAATTTCACATTGAAACAGTGGTGTTGAGTGGATGACAGATAGAGATGATGTAAATGTGTTTCCTGAAACGTTATCATGTATCCATCAAAGCTCATTCAGAACTCTGATGGAAGCTATAGGCAACCATTTTGACCCGTTAAGTCAGCCCTTATTTGGCTACATCTGGGTCCTATGCATTAGTGCACACCATAGGAAAACACTTATGAAACCCTTCCTCGCTTCTCTAGTTTCTTCCGTTTGTTGCCAAATCAATACGACCCAGATAGATCCCGTGGTTGTTGGTGTGAGGTTTAGGGTGAAGTTGGCCCTTGATGCTAATCTTGGGTTAGTTTAGCATTTTCTGCACTAATAGCTACGGTTAGGATTTGGGGAGGGGTATCTGATTCTAGATCTGTACCTAGGGGAAACTTCACTGTCTGTGTGGTTCCTCTCCAGGGTAAATTCACCACGGCCAGCGATGTGTGGGCCTTTGGCGTCACCCTGTGGGAGATCTTCACTCTGTGTAAAGAGCAGCCTTACAGCCTACTGTCAGACGAACAGGTCATCGAAAACACTGGCGAGTTCTTCCGGAACCAGGGCAGACAGGTTAGTGATTTATTTAATTTAATTTATTCATTCATTCATTTATACACGGGTGGCAAAAACATTTAAAAGAGAGAAGAGTGGTATCCGGGTACTGGATTCATCAGTGCATAGGATTAGACATGTCATTAGGTAGAGTAACTTAGCTTTGTCTCGCATTCAACAACGTGTCATTAGGTAGAATAACTTAGCTTTGTCTCACATTCAACAACATGTCATTAGGTAGAGTAACTTAGCTTTGTCTCACATTCAACAACATGTCATTAGGTAGAGTAACTTAGCTTTGTCTCACATTCAACAACATGTCATTAGGTAGAGTAACTTAGCTTTGTCTCACATTCAACAACGTGTCATTAGGTAGAGTAACTTAGCTTTGTCTCACATTCAACAACATGTCATTAGGTAGAGTAACTTAGCGTTGTCTCACATTCAACAACATGTCATTAGGTAGAGTAACTTAGCTTTGTCTCACATTCAACAACGTGTCATTAGGTAGAGTAACTTAGCGTTGTCTCACATTCAACAACATGTCATTAGGTAGAGTAACTTAGCGTTGTCTCACATTCAACAACATGTCATTAGGTAGAGTAACTTAGCGTTGTCTCACATTCAACAACATGTCATTAGGTAGAGTAACTTAGCTTTGTCTCGCATTCAACAACATGTCATTAGGTAGAGTAACTTAGCTTTGTCTCACATTCAACAACATGTCATTAGGTAGAGTAACTTAGCTTTGTCTCGCATTCAACAACATGTCATTAGGTAGAGTAACTTAGCGTTGTCTCACATTCAACAACATGTCATTAGGTAGAGTAACTTAGCGTTGTCTCACATTCAACAACATGTCATTAGGTAGAGTAACTTAGCTTTGTCTCGCATTCAACAACATGTCATTAGGTAGAGTAACTTAGCGTTGTCTCACATTCAACAACATGTCATTAGGTAGAGTAACTTAGCGTTGTCTCACATTCAACAACATGTCATTAGGTAGAGTAACTTAGCGTTGTCTCACATTCAACAACATGTCATTAGGTAGAGTAACTTAGCGTTGTCTCACATTCAACAACATGTCATT
Organism: Oncorhynchus kisutch; assembly: GCF_002021735.2. Lineage (NCBI taxonomy): Eukaryota > Metazoa > Chordata > Actinopteri > Salmoniformes > Salmonidae > Oncorhynchus > Oncorhynchus kisutch. The sequence goes on along the minus strand of NC_034176.2, from coordinate 7,760,965 downwards.
AGGTAGAGTAACTTAGCGTTGTCTCACATTCAACAACATGTCATTAGGTAGAGTAACTTAGCGTTGTCTCACATTCAACAACATGTCATTAGGTAGAGTAACTTAGCTTTGTCTCGCATTCAACAACATGTCATTAGGTAGAGTAACTTAGCGTTGTCTCACATTCAACAACATGTCATTCTTTTCCATATGGGTAAAATATTATTTAGTCTAGTGCTCAAATTGTTGTCATCCTACACGCAATGTAAACTCATCCTGCACGCAATGTAAACTCATCCTGCATGCAATGTAAACTCATCCTGCATGCAATGTAAACTCATCCTGCATGCAATGTAAACTCATCCTGCATGCAATGTAAACTCATCCTGCATGCAATGTAAACTCATCTTGCATGCAATGTAAACTCATCTTGCATGCAATGTAAACTCATCCTGCATGCAATGTAAACTCATCCTGCATGCAATGTAAACTCATCCTGCATGCAATGTAAACTCATCCTGCATGCAATGTAAACTCATCCTGCATGCAATGTAAACTCATCCTGCATGCAATGTAAACTCATCCTGCATGCAATGTAAACTCATCCTGCATGCAATGTAAACTCATCCTGCATGCAATGTAAACTCATCCTGCATGCAATGTAAACTCATCCTGCATGCAATGTAAACTCATCCTGCATGCAATGTAAACTCATCCTGCATGCAATGTAAACTCATCCTGCACGCAATGTAAACTCATCCTGCATGCAATGTAAACTCATCCTGCACGCAATGTAAACTCATCCTGCACGCAATGTAAACTCATCCTGCACGCAATGTAAACTCATCCTGCACGCAATGTAAACTCATCCTGCACGCAATGTAAACTCATCCTGCACGCAATGTAAACTCATCCTGCATGCAATGTAAACTCATCCTGCATGCAATGTAAACTCATCCTGCATGCAATGTAAACTCATCCTGCATGCAATGTAAACTCATCCTGCATGCAATGTAAACTCATCCTGCACGCAATGTAAACTCGTCCTGCACGCAATGTAAACTCATCCTGCACGCAATGTAAACTCATCCTGCACGCAATGTAAACTCATCCTGCACGCAATGTAAACTCATCCTGCACGCAATGTAAACTCATCCTGCATGCAATGTAAACTCATCCTGCATGCAATGTAAACTCATCCTGCATGCAATGTAAACTCATCCTGCATGCAATGTAAAGTCCATTATATATCTGTGGCTTTTATATATCTGTGACTATTATATATCTGTGACTTATATATCTGTGACTATTATATATCTGTGGCTATTATATATCTGTGACTTATATATCTGTGACTTATATATATCTGGGCATAACAGTAATGTTTTGGCACCCCATCCCCCGTCCACCCCATTTTTCTTCTAGATCTTTCTATACGCCCCACTGCTCTGTCCTCCCTCTCTATTTGAGCTGATGATGCGTTGTTGGGACCGCGACATCGCCGATCGACCCACCTTCGAGGGGTTGTACCAGGCCTTACGACCACACGTGGTCCAGTGAACTTTGAACCCTGGCACAACCAACGGGCTGTCCTGAGTGTGAGGTCTATTTAGCCTGAATTCTCTTCTCTTAACCCCTCTGACTGACAGACAGATGGACAGACGGACAGACAGACAGACAGAGAGACAGACAGGCAGACAGACAGACAGCGGGGAGGACTGGAAGAGGATGCAGCGATGTTGTCATTTTAAGAGAGCAGGAAGTGGGTTGAGGTTATCACTTCCAGAATGTGGACCATTGCTTTCATATTTCACATTCTTCAGTGATGGACCTGAATCATTTGAAATCCATGAAAAAAAGCTCTCACCCTTTTTGTCTGTTGATGCTTTGTGTAAATTGAATTCTGTTCATCCATCTTTATACAGTATGTTGTGTTTTCATGTTGATTTTGTATGGTAGGCCTACCAAAGAAAACATAATGTCCCTAATACCTGGCCTAGTAAGAAATCGACAACTGGACAAATGCTTTTGTCTTGAGGTTCTGTGTTTTTTGTGTGTAAAGCACTGCTGCCTGGTTGTCTTCCATTTATCCATTGTTCCTTTTATTAACCCCACACTGGACTATGATCATTTTGATTTGTTTGACTCAGATGTTATTGATCTTTTTGAGTATGAATGTTCTATAGGACAGTTTGGATAAGGCCTTTGGCTAAAGCAGAACTACTGTCTACTGCTAGAATAGGACCCTAACCCTCTGACCCTAACCCTCTGACCCTAATCCTCTGACCCTCTGACCCTAACCCTCTGACCCTAACCCTCTGACCCTAATCCTCTGACCCTAACCCTCTGACCCTAATCCTCTGACCCTAACCCTCTGACCCTAACCCTCTGACCCTAACCCTCTGACCCTAACCCTCTGACCCTAACCCTCTCACCCTAAGCCTCTGACCCTAACCCTCTGACCCTAACCCTCTGACCCTAACCCTCTGACCCTAACCCTCTGACCCTAAGCCTCTAACCCTCTGACCCTAACCCTCTGACCCTAACCCTCTGACCCTAAGCCTCTGACCCTAACCCTCTGACCCTAAGCCTCTGACCCTAACCATCTGACCCCAAGCCTCTGACCCTAACCCTCTGATCCTAACCCTCTGACCCTAACTCTAACCCTCTAACCCTAACCCTCTAACCCTAACCCTCTGACACTAACCCTCTGACCCTAACCCTCTGACCCTAACCCTCTGACCCTAACCCTCTGACCCTAAGCCTCTAACCCTCTGACCCTAACCCTCTGACCCTAACCCTCTGACCCTAAGCCTCTGACCCTAACCCTCTGACCCTATGCCTCTGACCCTAACCCTCTGACCCCAAGCCTCTGACCCTAACACTCTGATCCTAACCCTCTGACCCTAACTCTAACCCTCTGACCCTAACCCCTCTGACCCCAAGCCTCTGACCCTAACCCTCTGATCCTAACCCCCTGACCCTAAGCCTCTGACCCTAACCCTAACCCTCTGACACTAACCCTCTGACCCTAACCCTCTGATCCTAACCCTCTGACCCTAACTCTAACCCTCTGACCCTAACCCTCTGACCCTAACCCTGCTTTAGAGAGGGTTGGGGAGCCACAATGGACTGATGATGAGGAATAGAAAGCACTGTCCCCTTGGAGATGTCTAACGCAAGGCACTGTCCCGCTGGAGATACCCACCGCAAACTGTGCAGCCTTATCAGATAGCATTAAAGCTAGTTAGCATTATTAGATGTCATTAGCTATCCCCTACAGAGATTCAGTCTTCTGGATTGAGTAGCTGGAGGCTGGTTAGCGTTGGTCCAGGGGCGTTTGTGTGCGTTCCAGTGGAGGAACACGCACTGACGGTGACGTGGACCAGAGCTAGAAGCTGGACAACGGTGATGTGGACCAGAGCTAGAAGCTGGACAACACACTTTACGAGTATACAGTACCTAGCATGTTGCTGTGGCCAAGCCTCTGACCATACAGTAGCTAGCATGTTGCTGTGACCAAGCCTCTGACCATACAGTAGCTAGCATGTTGCTGTGACCAAGCCTCTGATCACACAGTAGCTAGCATGTTGCTGTGACCAAGCCTCTGACCATACAGTAGCTAGCATGTTGCTGTGACTAAGCCTCTGACCAAACAGCTGTTGTGTTCACAGCTCCGCCTTCAGATGAATTGAGCCATAGCAATAGAATTACTGCTGTACATCACTGTTCTAGGGAACAGGGAAGTTACTGCTGTACTTCCCTTCGCCTGTTCTAGTACACATATTTCTATGATTGTAGCTGGCTTGCATAGAATTCATTCTGAGTTGCAGGGGATTGAAATGAAGGTTAACCTTAATTGTGGTTGTAAATATAACTGAAAAGCGATCTCTGTGTAGATGTCACTTGTCCATTGGGAGATCAATCGATATTGTCATGTTAGTGTAAACGTTTTAAAAAGCAAAGTTTAACTTTTTTTGTTATTTCAAAACATTATGCCCCCCCCCCCTATTTTAAGTACATTTATTTGTATTGCTGCATCCTCTGTTGCCACAATATCTGAGTGAATGAACAGGCATCAAGTGTTTCAAAGTGGCTGACACCAAAGATCTCAACATTGAAATCAGCTTCTGACATTTCTTGTGTTGTCATTGTTAAGGTTATTAACATGAATGTCAATGTGTTGTGTTGTCATTGTTAAGGTTATTAACATCAATGTCAATGTGTTGTGTTGTCATTGTTAAGGTTATTAACATGAATGTCAATGTGGGGAGGGGCTCTGCTGGGAGGAGGGGCTCTGCTGGGAGGAGGGGCTCTGCTGGGAGGAGGGGCTCTGCTGAGAGGAGGGGCTCTGCTGGGAGGAGGGGCTCTGCTGAGAGGAGGGGCTCTGCTGGGAGGAGGGGCTCTGCTGGGAGGAGGGGCTCTGCTGAGAGGAGGGGCTCTGCTGAGAGGAGGGGCTCTGCTGGGAGGAGGGGCTCTGCTGAGAGGAGGGGCTCTGCTGGGAGGTGGGGCTCTGCTGGGAGGTGGGGCTCTGCTGGGAGGTGGGGCTCTGCTGAGAGGAGGGGCTCTGCTGGGAGGAGGGGCTCTGCTGGGAGGTGGGGCTCTGCTGGGAGGTGGGGCTCTGCTGGGAGGAGGGGCTCTGCTGGGAGGAGGGGCTCTGCTGAGAGGAGGGGCTCTGCTGGGAGGAGGGGCTCTGCTGGGAGGAGGGGCTCTGCTGAGAGGAGGGGCTCTGCTGAGAGGAGGGGCTCTGCTGGGAGGAGGGGCTCTGCTGAGAGGAGGGGCTCTGCTGGGAGGTGGGGCTCTGCTGGGAGGTGGGGCTCTGCTGGGAGGTGGGGCTCTGCTGGGAGGTGGGGCTCTGCTGGGAGGTGGGGCTCTGCTGGGAGGTGGGGCTCTGCTGAGAGGTGGGGCTCTGCTGAGAGGAGGGCTCTGCTGAGAGGAGGGGCTCTGCTGGGAGGAGGGGCTCTGCTGGGAGGAGGGGCTCTGCTGAGTGGTGGAGCTCTGCTGGGATGTGGGGCTCTGCTGGGAGGAGGGGCTCTGCTGGGAGGTGGGGCTCTGCTGGGAGGAGGGGCTCTGCTGGGAGGAGGGGCTCTGCTGAGAGGAAGGGCTCTGCTGAGAGGAGGGGCTCTGCTGGGAGGAGGGGCTCTGCTGGGAGGAGGGGCTCTGCTGGGAGGAGGGGCTCTGCTGGGAGGAGGGGCTCTGCTGAGAGGAAGGGCTCTGCTGAGAGGAGGGGCTCTGCTGGGAGGAGGGGCTCTGCTGGGAGGAGGGGCTCTGCTGGGAGGTGGGGCTCTGCTGGGAGGTGGGGCTCTGCTGGGAGGAGGGGCTCTGCTGGGAGGAGGGGCTCTGCTGAGAGGTGGAGCTCTGCTGGGAGGTGGGGCTCTGCTGGGACGAGGGGCTCTGCTGAGAGGTGGAGCTCTGCTGGGATGTGGGGGTCTGCTGGGAGGTGGGGGTCTGCTGGGAGGTGGGGCTCTGCTGGGAGGAGGGGCTCTGCTGGGAGGTGGGGCTCTGCTGAGAGGAGGGGCTCTGCTGAGAGGAGGGGCTCTGCTGGGAGGAGGGGCTCTGCTGGGAGGAGGGGCTCTGCTGGGAGGAGGGGCTCTGCTGGAAGGAGGGGCTCTGCTGGGAGGTGGGGCTCTGCTGGGAGGTGGGGCTCTGCTGGGAGGAGGGGCTCTGCTGGGAGGAGGGGCTTTGCTGGATGTGTTATGTGTATGTTTGACATTCCACGGAGCACTGGGGGAAGTGGTTCAACTTGCAGTGTGTTTACATGCCCCGTTGTTGTGCAGTACAATCTGCAACGCATGGAGAGGGGAGGGAGGGATGTAAGGAAACCACTAAACTCAATATCCCAGAGGTCTTTGCTGAAGTGAGCCTGTGTTAGCTAATGTTCGTTGGTAAAGATGAATCCCTTAATGCTGGTCCAGACAGAGTAAATCATGTTTTTTTTGTTTTCCATTGGTTGGGATTGGATAGAAGAAAGCGGATTATTGACCCGAGCTCTGTAACACTTCCTCTCCGGAGTGGCTTTCTCCACTTTTTTGGTTGCCATGGAAGCACAACTGTGGTAAAGGAGGTTTTGAGGGAAAGGTTGGTTTGAGCGTGTATGCATGTGGCAGTCTGCTAGACTTAAGAGTCTCTGTACAGAGTGTTTGTACGAGTGTGAAAACCCAAAAGGGTTTGGTGTCTGAATCCATAACGGGTGGTAATGACTGGTTGGTTTGGTGTTTAAATGCATAACGGGTGGTAATGACTGGTTGGTTTGGTGTTTGAATCCATAACGGGTGATAATGACTGGTTGGTTGGGTGTTTGAATCCATAACGGGTGATAATGACTGGTTGGTTTGGTGCCAGGTGATAGAGGACACTCTGATTTTTCTCTTTTCTATTCATCGCTTCAGTTTAGAAACTCTTCTCATACATACGTGGCTGACTTGTACATAGTGTAGTCAGAGTAGATTTGTATAGTAATATATTGGGTGCTGAGGAGAAGATTCCAGCCCCATGACAGTTTTCCTCTGATCTTTTCTTTCTCTTTGTTTCTTATATTAAAATCAAACTTGACAAACGGTATCGTGTCTTTTTTTAAATCATAAAAATAAATAAATATATGTTTTCAAAGTGAGAGAAACAAAGGAAATAAATTCACATGAGCAGTGCAACGCCTACTCCACCCATGCTCTACCAAGGGTTTCCGGCACCACAACGCCTACTCCACCCATGCTCTACCAAGGGTTTCCAGCACCACAATGCGTACTCCACCCATGCTCTACCAAGGGTTTCCAGCACCACAATGCGTACTCCACCCATGCTCTACCAAGGGTTTCCAGCACCACACTGCCTACTCCACCCATGCTCTACCAAGGGTTTCCAGCCCCACAACGCCTACTCCACCCATGCTCTACCAAGGGTTTCCAGCACCACACTGCCTACTCCACCCATGCTCTACCAAGGGTTTCCAGCACCACAACGCCTACTCCACCCATGCTCTACCAAGGGTTTCCAGCACCACAATGCGTACTCCACCCATGCTCTACCAAGGGTTTCCAGCACCACAATGCGTACTCCACCCATGCTCTACCAAGGGTTTCCAGCACCACAATGCGTACTCCACCCATGCTCTACCAAGGGTTTCCAGCACCACAATGCGTACTCCACCCATGCTCTACCAAGGGTTTCCAGCACCACAACGCCTACTCCACCCATGCTCTACCAAGGGTTTTCAGCACCACAACGCCTACTCCACCCATGCTCTACCAAGGGTTTCCAGCACCACAATGCGTACTCCACCCATGCTCTACCAAGGGTTTCCGGCACCACAACGCCTACTCCACCCATGCTCTACCAAGGGTTTCCAGCACCACAATGCGTACTCCACCCATGCTCTACCAAGGGTTTCCAGCACCACAACGCGTACTCCACCCATGCTCTACCAAGGGTTTCCAGCACCACAATGCGTACTCCACCCATGCTCTACCAAGGGTTTCCAGCACTGCAACGCCTACTCCACCCATGCTCTACCAAGGGTTTCCAGCACTGCAACGCGTACTCCACCCATGCTCTACCAAGGGTTTCCAGCACCACAACGCCAACTCCACCCATGCTCTACCAAGGGTTTCCAGCACCACAATGCGTACTCCACCCATGCTCTACCAAGGGTTTCCAGCACCACAACGCGTACTCCACCCATGCTCTACCAAGGGTTTCCAGCACCACAATGCGTACTCCACCCATGCTCTACCAAGGGTTTCCAGCACCACAATGCGTACTCCACCCATGCTCTACCAAGGGTTTCCAGCACCACAATGCGTACTCCACCCATGCTCTACCAAGGGTTTCCAGCACACAGCTTTGACCAGAGGATGTGAGCGGAGCTGGGGTGGAGCGAGGAGCGCAGCATGCGTAAATGTGAGCAGATTGAATTTATTTGTTAGTGTCTTTCTCTCCCGCTCAAATTTAGCTCCAATACCACCTAGCCACGAGCTCTGGTCATGCTCTGGCCATGCTCTGGTCATGCTCTGGTCATGCTCTGCCCAGCATTTTTCACTTCCTTCATCACTGTTCTTTTAATTAGACCTATTGTTGTATTTATTCAGCCTACCACCCCACCACCCCACTACCCCACCACCCCACTATCCCACCACCCCACTACCCCACCACACCACCACCCCACTACCCCACTACCCCACCACACCACTACCCCACCCCACCACCACCCCAACACACCACCACCCCACCACCCCACCACTAATGTGCAGAGGTGTTGAATATTAGTCAAACAAGAAATAGGTCACCACCTGTGTTAATTGATGACAAGACAACCAATGAGCCCACGCAGCAGCATCAGAGACGTTTGGGATTCTATATAGGCTGTTGTTTAAAAAAAGAGGAGTGCTAAAGTTGTCAATGAACTGTTAAGATGTGAGAGCAACAGGGTCACAGTTATATTTAAAGCATCTGATCATCAATGGATTAGAGATAAAAGCTGTTTGTTTTATCGCAGCGGCCACATAGCCTTATCACCCAGGTAGGCCACATAGCCTTATCACCCAGGTAGGCCACATAGCCTTATCACCTAGGTAGGCCACATAGCCTTATCACCCAGGTAGGCCACATAGCCTTATCACCTAGGTAGGCCACATAGCCTTATCACCCAGGTAGGCCACATAGCCTTATCACCTAGGTAGGCCACATAGCCTTATCACCCAGGTAGGCCACATAGCCTTATCACCTAGGTAGGCCACATAGCCTTATCACCTAGGTAGGCCACATAGCCTTATCACCTAGGTAGGCCACATAGCCTTATCACCTAGGTAGGCCACATAGCCTTATCACCTAGGTAGGCCACATAGCCTTATCACCTAGGTAGGCCACATAGCCTTATCACCTAGGTAGGCCACATAGCCTTATCACCTAGGTAGGCCACATAGCCTTATCACCTAGGTAGGCCACATAGCCTTATCACCTAGGTAGGCCACATAGCCTTATCACCCAGGTAGGCCACATAGCCTTATCACCTAGGTAGGCCACATAGCCTTATCACCTAGGTAGGCCACATAGCCTTATCACCTAGGTAGGCCACATAGCCTTATCACCTAGGTAGGCCACATAGGTAGGCCACATAGCCTTATCACCCAGGTAGGCCACATAGCCTTATCACCTAGGTAGGCCACATAGCCTTATCACCCAGGTAGGCCACATAGCCTTATCACCTAGGTGGGCCACATAGCCTTATCACCCAGGTAGGCCACATAGCCTTATCACCTAGGTAGGCCACATAGCCTTATCACCTAGGTAGGCCACATAGCCTTATCACCTAGGTAGGCCACATAGCCTTATCACCTAGGTAGGCCACATAGCCTTATCACCTAGGTAGGCCACATAGCCTTATCACCTAGGTAGGCCACATAGCCTTATCACCTAGGTAGGCCACATAGCCTTATCACCTAGGTAGGCCACATAGCCTTATCACCCAGGTAGGCCACATAGCCTTATCACCTAGGTAGGCCACATAGCCTTATCACCTAGGTAGGCCACATAGCCTTATCACCTAGGTAGGCCACATAGGTAGGCCACATAGCCTTATCACCCAGGTAGGCCACATAGCCTTATCACCCAGGTAGGCCACATAGCCTTATCACCTAGGTAGGCCACATAGGTAGGCCACATAGCCTTATCACCTAGGTAGGCCACATAGGTAGGCCACATAGCCTTATCACCTAGGTAGGCCACATAGCCTTATCACCTAGGTAGGCACATAGCCTTATCACCTAGGTAGTCCACATAGCCTTATCACCTAGGTAGGCCACATAGCCTTATCACCTAGGTAGGCCACATAGCCTTATCACCTAGGTAGGCACGTAGCCTTATCACCTAGGTAGGCCACATAGCCTTATCACCTAGGTAGGCACATAGCCTTATCACCTAGGTAGGCCACATAGCCTTATCACCTAGGTAGGCCACATAGCCTTATCACCCAGGTAGGCCACATAGCCTTATCACCTAGGTAGGCCACATAGCCTTATCACCTAGGTAGGCCACATAGCCTTATCACATAGGTAGGCCACATAGCCTTATCACATAGGTAGGCCACATAGCCTTATGACCTAGGTAGGCCACATAGCCTTATCACCTAGGTAGGCCACATAGCCTTATCACCTAGGTAGGCCACATAGCCTTATCACCTAGGTAGGCCACATAGCCTTATCACCCAGGTAGGCCACATAGCCTTATCACCCAGGTAGGCCACATAGCCTTATCACCCAGATAGGCCACATAGCCTTATCACCTAGGTAGGCACATAGCCTTATCACCTAGGTAGGCCACATAGCCTTATCACCTAGGTAGGCCACATAGCCTTATCACCCAGGTAGGCCACATAGCCTTATCACCTAGGTAGGCCACATAGCCTTATCACCTAGGTAGGCCACATAGCCTTATCACATAGGTAGGCCACATAGCCTTATCACATAGGTAGGCCACATAGCCTTATGACCTAGGTAGGCCACATAGCCTTATCACCCAGGTAGGCCACATAGCCTTATCACCTAGGTAGGCCACATAGTCTTATCACCTAGGTAGGCCACATAGCCTTATCACCTAGGTAGGCCACATAGCCTTATCAACTAGGTAGGCCACATAGCCTTATCACCTAGGTAGGCCACATAGCCTTATCACCTAGGTAGGCCACATAGCCTTATCACCTAGGTAGGCCACATAGCCTTATCACCCAGGTAGGCCACATAGCCTTATCACCCAGGTAGGCCACATAGCCTTATCACCCAGATAGGCCACATAGCCTTATCACCTAGGTAGGCCACATAGCCTTATCACCTAGGTAGGCCACATAGCCTTATCACCTAGGTAGGCCACATAGCCTTATCACCTAGGTAGGCCAAATAGCCTTATCACCTAGGTAGGCCACATAGCCTTATCACCTAGGTAGGCCACATAGCCTTATCACCTAGGTAGGCCACATAGCCTTATCACCTAGGTAGGCCCTTGTTTAGTAGCCTAAGACATGTTGTTGAAATGTTGAAGCTTCTTACGATAGCCTACTTCAAAACCAAATGGTACATAGTCACAAGATTAGATGGGGTGTTTGTTAAATGATCCATTTTTTTATATTTTTTATGAATGGAGCAAATTTGGACCTGCAGTGTTTTTTTTTGGTGTTGTGTTCATTTCCCCCATCTATCTTCAGAGCTCGTGCTGCTAGGCAACCTAAACTGGAACATGCTTAACACCCCAGTCATCCTACAATCTAAGCTTGATGCCCTCAATGTCACACAAATTATCAATGAACCTACCAGGTACAACCCCAAAGCCGTAAACACGGGCACGCTCCTAGATATCATCCTAACCAACTTGCCCTCTAAATACACCTCTGCTGTCTTCAACCAAGATCTCAGCGATCACTGCCTCATTGCCTGCATCCGTAATGGGTCAGCGGTCAAACGACCTCCACTCATCACTGTCAAACGCTCCCTGAAACACTTCAGCGAGCAGGCCTTTCTTATCGACCTGGCTGGGGTATCCTGAAAGGATATTGATCTCATCCCGTCAGTAGAGGATGCCTGGTTATTTTTTTAAATGCCTTCCTCACCATCTTAAATAAGCATGCCCATTCAAGAAATTTAGAACCAGGAACAGATATAGCCCTTGGTTCTCTCCAGACCTGACTGCCCTTAACCAACACAAAAACATCCTATGGTGTTCTGCATTAGCATCGAACAGCCCCCGTGATATGCAACTTTTCAGAGAAGTTAGAAACCAATATACACAGACAGTTAGAAAAGCCAGGGCTAGCTTTTTCAAGCAGGAATTTGCTTCCTGCAACACAAACTTTAAAAAGTTCTGGGACAACGTAAAGTCCATGGAGAATAAGAACACCTCCTCCCAGCTGCACACTGCACTGAGGATAGGAAACTCTGTCACCACCAATAAATCCACTATAATTGTGCAACTCGCCCAAGCCTTCCCCATTTCTCCTTCTCCCAAATCCAGTCAGCTGATGTTCTGAAAGAGCTGCAAAATCTGGACCCCTACAAATCAGCCGGGCTAGACAATCTGGACCCTTTCATTCTAAAATGATCTGCCGAAATTGTTGCAACCCCTATTACTAGTCTGTTCAACCTCTCTTTCGTGCCGTCTGAGATTCCCAAAGATTGGAAAGCAGCTGCGGTCATCCCCCTCTTCAAAGGGGGGGACACTCTTAACCCAAACTGCTACAGACCTAGATCTATCCTACCCTTCCTTTCTAAGGTCTTCGAAAGCCAAGTCAACAAACAGATTACCAACCATTTCGAATCCCACCACACCTTCTCCGCTATGCAATCTGGTTTCAGAGCTGTTCGTGGGTGCACCTCAGCCACGCTCAAGGTCCTAAACGATATCTTAACCACCATCGATAAGAAACAATAATGTGCAGCAGTATTCATTGACCTGGCCAAGGCTTTCGACTCTGTCAATCACCACATCCTCATCGGTAGACTCGATAGCCTTGGTTTCTCAAATGATTACCTCGCCTGGTTCACCAACTACTTCTCTGATAGAGTTCAGTGTGTCAAATCGGAGACCTTTTGTCCGGGCCTCTGGCAGTTTCTGTGGGGGTGCCACAGGGTTAAATTCTTGGGCCGACTCTCTTCTCTGTATACATCAATGATGTTGCTCTTGCTGCTGGTGATTCTCTGATTCACCTCTACGCAGACGACACCATTCTGTATACCTCTGGCCCTTTAATAATGGAACAATACTGACTTTACTAATGGAACACTAGTCACTTTAATAATGGAACACTAGTCACTTTAATAATGGAACACTAGTCACTTTAATAATGGAACACTAGTCACTTTAATAATGGAACACTAGTCACTTTAATAATGGAACACTAGTCACTTTAATAATGGAACACTAGTCACTTTAATAATGGAACACTAGTCACTTTAATAATGGAACACTACTGACTTTAATAATGTTTACACGCTGCTTTACTCAACTCATATATACTGTCTTCTATTCTACTGTATTTTAGTCATTGCCACTCTGACATTGCTCGTCCGAATATTTATATATTTCTTAATTCCATTCTTTTACTTTAGATTTGTGTGTGTTGTTGTGAACTGTTAGATACTACTGCACTGTTGGAGCTAGGAACACAAGCATTTCGCTACACCTGCAATAACTTCTGCCTAATACAGTATGTGTGTGACCAATAAAATTTGATTGGATTTTGATTTCGTTTTCATATTTGGATAATGACTGTCGGACCCACCTAAGTGAAGCTAGCCTCAATAAGGATGTATTGTATTTGGTTGAATTTATATAACAACATTCCATGTCTGTTTATATGGCATGATTCAACTATTTTGTATCCATTAGCATCACTTTCAATTAGAGACTTTTATTTTGATGGTAAACCGCAAATTCCAAACGTTATTGTGGCTAGCTTTAATTAGATGTCGCCGTTACAAAAACAGTTTGCAGTTTTGATAATTAGTGCATACTGCAGTTATAATGCTATCTGGCTATCTGAATATTTTTTTCGTAAAGGCGGACCCGGTCTAGTCAAACCACACTAGCCAGATGCAGATTAAGTTAGCTAGCAGTTTATAATCGGAGAGGAAGAACGAGAGAGAGGCCCAACTTGGCAGAAAATCTGTCCCTTCAGCAGATGGCGTTTTTGTTGTCATTGTTTCACGCACCAAGCGAGGAGTTTTTCTATGGCGGTCAAATGAGAGAGTGTTAAATTTGGTCAACAAAGAATAATTGTTTATTTGCTACTTGGAGTTTATTTGAATTTTCACAATGCTTAAATTGTTACGGGTGTACTGATATAAGTGGGACACGTGACAACCTGGCAGCTTTGAGGGAAAAAAACAACATATCGGAGTTGCTGTGCATATTCATGACATGAGGCTTGTAGCATCGAACCTCTCTCCATTGAATGCATGCGGGCGACGTCAACAACCCTCATCGAATATTCAAACAAAGATTACAATAATGAGATGTATCCACCAATCCGAAGAAAGGATAGGCGGGACCTAAGACAGCCCGCAGTACCGCACGACTTCCCTTGTTAGGGCGGAGAGACATGTATATCTTGTCAGTATTGCCGTAACTTTGTTAAAACGTTAGTTTGGCACAACAGGGCTAACTGACTGGCTAGCTTGTTTAGTTCATTATCTAGCTAGTTATTTTTCATAAACTGAAATTAGATTTCAATAAGAGAACAACAAGTGGCTGCCTAGCTAATATTTACTCACATAGATTCCTAAATGATTGATTGCAGTTTCTGCTGGTCATTGTTTTCAGGATAGTTGCATTAGTGCTAGCTAGGGACCAAAATAAAAGGTAGCTAGCTACCCCAGAAGCTTCTAATAACATATGTATCAAAGATATTTGTACGTGACTTTGTCTTACTGTAAACCAAAGTCAACGTAGTAGGGAGACAGCTTTACCTTCAGTTTCCAAACTGTCATCAATGTTGGGGAAATGCTTGATTGTTAATGCATGATTCCACGATTTGTATGAATATTTAGCACTGTTGAAGGTGAACACCAAACAGATTATTTCGTTTTGCTATGTTAATAGGAGAAAAACATTGTTTGTGTCCATCAGCTAGCTAGCTGTTTTTTTAAATGACCAGCACTGTCCCAGAGGTTGGGGAAGTGTGTCTGCTCATGCGGCAGCGGCAGGTGTTAATTTAGGTATTTTTATTGAACCTTTATGTAACTAGACAAGTCAGTTAAGAACAAATTATTATTTACAATGACAGCCTACCAAAAGGCGAAAAGGCCTCCTGCGGGGACGGATTAAAAATAAATAAAGTAATAAAATATAAATGTAGGACAGAACACACATCAAGAGAAGAGAGACAACACACCACTACATAACGAGAGACCTAAAGACAACAACATAGCAAGGCAGCAACACATGACAACACAGTACATTTAACCAGCATCAGTGAAGAGCTGTGACATGTGAAATAGGAGTGATAGCGTAAGCAATATGTTATAACTTCGTTGAAAAAGATTGTATGAACTCGTAAAATTATTATGTGACCTGCAGTCCTATTCAGGTCCTGATTGGTTAACATGGAGTCCTATTCAGGTCCTGATTGGTTAACATGGAGTCCTATTCAGGTCCTGATTGGTTAACATGGAGTCCTATTCAGGTCCTGATTGGTTAACAAGCTTATTTGACACGTCAAATAGTGTTATTTGATATGTATTTGTTTTAAAGACCCAAACGGCGTTTAGATGTGACGGTAGGAAGATTTAAATGTAACATTGAGCTTCAACCCGAGACTACTATACAGCGCAACTATAATTCATAAGATATATATAATGCTTAACTTGTATTATTTTTGTATTCCTTTCATATAGACATCATTATCCACCCATTAGTAAACGTTGATGTTAAGGAGAGGACTAACAACAGGGGGCAGTATTATCTTAACTATGGAGAGTAGCCTATACTGTGTCACACTGATGGAGGGATGACACAACAGCACAATGCATTGTCATATTTTTTTCCAGAGAGTTTAACCAAACATACAGTCACCAAAGGCTCTGTGTTTTGTGCAGTTGTCTGAGGATGGTGCCTGACCATCTGACATTAAAGAAAGAGGGGACAGTTTGGTGAAAAGGCTTTAAATAAAGGTTCAAATCCAGGCATGTCACATGATTTTGCAAAACACGGGGCCCTAAAATATACAACCAATGTGGCTTCACCTAAAAGGTACACAGTGCCTTCAGAAAGTATTCATACCCCCTTTGCTTATTCCAAATGTTGTTGTGTTACAGCCTGAATTCAAAATGGATGATTTGTTTTTGTCATCCATCTACACAATACACCATAATGACAAAGTAAAAAACAATGTTTTTAGACATTTCTTTGCACAGTTATTGAAACAGAAATACAGAAATAGCTCATTTACATTAAAGTACCTTTGGCAGCGATTACAGCTGTGAGTCTTTCTGGGTAAATCTTTTAAGAGCTTTGCACACCTGGATTGTACAATATTTGCACACAATTCTTCAAGCTCCGTCAAGTTGGTTGTTGATCATTGCTAGACAGCTGTTTTCAAGTCTTGCCATCAAGGGTGTAGTGCCGCAGGAGCATGAAGGAGCGTCACTCTCTCACCTTTTTCAATTTGAGAATACACAGTAGAACTATTTCTGGGAAATGTATTCTGATCAATTCTAAATAGATTATATTGAATTACCATGAAAAGAAATGGTAGAATGACAAAACAAATAAATATGTAGCAGCCTAGAGCAGTTAGTTTTTTGGGCCCTAGTACTACACAGCTGATTCAAATAATCAACTAATCATCGACCTTTCATTATTTGAATCAGCTGTCTAGTGTTAGGGCCAAAAACCAAAATGTGCACCCCTTTGGGGTCCCAAAGACCGAGTTTGGAAATTCGAAATATGAATCGTGCCAAGTTGGATGTAATAATGCATTTAGTTGATAGTTTATTGAGATGCATGTGTACATCACAACAAAATATAGATTTTTATGGCTGTTTTGAAACAAATTTCCTGCAATTCATACGTAGTAATGATTTATGTTAAATACTTGGTCAATTGATTTGATGGTATAATCTTTGCAAATACATTTCTGAATCAAATCGAATCCAATTTTATTTGTCACATACACATGGTTAGCAGATGTTAATGCGAGTGTAGCGAAATGCTTGTGCTTCTAGTTCCGACAATGCAGTAATAACCAACAAGTAATCTAGCTAACAATTTCAAAACTACTACCTTATAGACACAAGTGTAAGGGGATAAAGAATATGTACATAAAGATATATGAATGAGTGATGGTACAGAGCGGCATAGGCAAGATACAGTAGATGGTATCGAGTACAGTATATACATATGAGATGAATCGATAGTTCACCTCCTTTTTTTCTTGTATTCTGTAATAGGGTATGTTGTAACCATGTGTGAAAGCTAATCAAATCAAAGTTTATTTATGACACAGCATTTTGTATTGTATTCATTAATTTGTGGCTGTCCATCACCCATTTCGTATGATATGTAAAGAACTACAATTAGTATTACGTGTCACAAATTCACAAAACGTCTAATATGTTACATATTTATGAAACGTGTAATATGTTAGGAATTCTAGCTAGGTGATTAACATTAGCTAGCTGGCTAACATTAGCTAGGATAGGTGTTGGGGTTAGGGTTACGTTTAAGTGTTAGGTTAAAGTGTTAAGGTTAAATGATGACATCAATTATATATTTTGCGTTCCCTCATCTAAAAAAACAGCACTACACAAAGGCTTGCCATAGATTTTCAAGCCGATTTAAGTCAAAACTGTAACTCGGGGCCTCCCGGGTGGCGCAGTTGTTAAGGGTGCTGTACTGCAGCGCCAGCTGTACTACCAGAGACTCTGGGTTCGCGCCCAGGCTCTCTCGTAACCGGACGCAACTGGGAGGTCCGTGGGGCGACGCAAAATTGGCCTTGCGTCGTCTGGGTTAGGGAGGGTTTTGCTGGTAGGTATATCCTTGTCTCATCGCGCACCAGCGACTCCTGTGGCGGGCCGGGCGCAGTGCACGCTAACCAAGGTTGCCAGGTGCACAGTGTTTCCTCTGACACATTGGTGCGGCTGGCTTCCGGGTTGGATGTGCCCTGTGTTAAGAAGCAGTGCGGCTTGGTTGGGTTGTGTATCGGAGGACGCATGACTTTCATCTTTAGTCTCTCCCGAGCCCGTACAGGAGTTGTAGCGATGAGACAAGATAGTAGCTACTAACAATTGGATACCACGAAAAGGGGGTAAAATAAAATGTAAATAAAAAACTGTAACTCAGCCACTCTGGAACATTCAGTGGTGTCTTGGTAAGCAAATCCAGTGTATACAGTGAGGCAAAACAAGTATTTAGTCAGCCTGTAACGGTGTTCTTCGTTTGTTGAAAGAGAGGACCGAAATGCAGCGTGGTGGTTACTCATGTCTTTAATGAGAATATGTGATGATACATGAAATAACTTATGAATACAAAAAACAACAAACGGAACGTGAAACCTAATTACAGCCTATCTGGTGAAACTACACAGAGACAGGAACAATCACCCACGAAATACAAAGTGAAACTCAGGCTACCTAAATACGGTTCCCAATCAGAGGCAACGAGAATCACCTGACTCCAGATTGAGAACCGCCTCAGGCAGCCAAGCCTAACTAGACACACCCCTAAACAAGCAATCCCAAATCCTATAAAACCCCAATACGAAACCAAACACATAAACCCATGTCACACCCTGGCCTGACCAAAATATATAATGAAAACACAAAACACTATGACCAAGGCGTGACACAGCCACCAATTGTGCAAGTTCTCCCACTTAAAAATATGAGAGAGGCCTGTAATTTTCATCATAGGTACAGAAAATACAAAATGACAAAATGAAAAGAAAAAAAAATTCCTGAAAATCACATTGTAGGATTTTTAATGAATTTATTTGCAAATTATGGTGGAAAATAAGTATTTACACAATGGTTGTGTAAAAGCAATTGTGCAGACATCACATAAGTATCAACTATATCACAACCATTGTGTCAAATGGACTGCCTGAGTGCCTGACTGCCTGATGTGGCAACTGAGTGTACAAAACATTATGAACACCTGCTCTTTCCATGACACAGACTGACCAAGTGAATCCAGGTGAAACCTATCATCTCTTATTGATGTCACTTGTTAAATCCTCTTCAATCAGTGTAGATGAAGGAGAGGAGACGGGTTAAAGAAGGATTTTTAAGTCTTGAGACAATTCAAGGCAAAAGATTTAAGTGCCTTTCAACAGAGTATGGTCGTAGGTACCAGGCCGCACCGATTTGAGTGTGTCAAGAACTGTAACGTTGCTGGGTTTTTCACGCTCAACAGTTTCTCGTGTGCATCAAGAATGGTCCACCACCCAAAGGACATCCAGCCAACTTGACACAACTGTGTGAAGCATTGGAGTCAACATGGGCCAGCATCCCTGTAGAACGCTTTCGACACCTTGTAGAGTTTCATGCCCCGATGAACCGAGGTTGTTCTGGAGGTAAAAAGGGTGCAACTCAATATTAGGAAGGCGTTCTTAATGTTTTGTACACTGTTTGTTTCATGTAGCCAGAAAACAACGGCCTCTATAATTCTCTCAAAAAATGTGTTTACGTAACAGATGCTTCCATAAGAGTGTCTCTCTGCCACCAGTAGGTTTCAGAACAATTTGGTCTTCACTCTTCTTAACTCTTCCAAACCTGTAATTGCTGTTGAAACCACTACTCTTATTTCTCATGGTCATTTTTTTTCTTTCTCTCTCTCCATGCCTGGCATTAAAACATGTTATTTTCTCACAACGTGGTTCCTCTCTGCGGCTGCTGCACGTCCACGTTCAACAGTAGTCAATAGCCTTATGTAAGACAGTCCACCTCCTTATGTGACCTGACTAGCTCTACTTCTGTTACTATGACTGGTATCTCATACAGTAACTACTAGCAACTTTATCATTTCACAACCTTTTTTTACTCTTTTTTTTCAGAAAGTACATTTCAAAGCAAGGGTAGCCTAGTGGTTAGAGTGTAGAGGCGGCAGGGTAGCCTAGTGGTTAGAGTGTAGAGGCGGCAGGGTAGCCTAGTGGTTAGAGTGTAGAGACGGCAGGGTAGCCTAGTGGTTAGAGTGTAGAGGAGGCAGGGTAGCCTAGTGGTTAGAGTGTAGAGGAGGCAGGGTAGCCTAGTGGTTAGAGTGTAGAGGAGGCAGGGTAGCCTAGTGGTTAGAGTGTAGAGGCGGCAGGGTAGCCTAGTGGTTAGAGTGTAGAGGAGGCAGGGTAGCCTAGTGGTTAGAGTGTAGAGGAGGCAGGGTAGCCTAGTGGTTAGAGTGTAGAGGAGGCAGGGTAGCCTAGTGGTTAGAGTGTAGAGGCGGCAGGGTAGCCTAGTGGTTAGAGTGTAGAGGTGGCAGGTAGCCTAGTGGTTAGAGTGTAGAGGCGGCAGGGTAGCCTAGTGGTTAGAGTGTAGAGGCGGCAGGGTAGCCTAGTGGTTAGAGTGTAGCGGCGGCAGGGTAGCCTAGTGGTTAGAGTGTAGAGGCGGCAGGCTAGCCTAGTGGTTAGAGTGTAGCGGCGGCAAGGCAGCCTAGTGGTTAGAGTGTAGCGGCGGCAGGGTAGCCTAGTGATTAGTGTAGCGGCGGCAGGGTAGCCTAGTGGTTAGAGTGTAGCGGTGGCAGGGTAGCCTAGTGGTTAGAGTGTAGCGGCGGCAGGGTAGCCTAGTGGTTAGAGTGTAGCGGTGGCAGGGTAGCCTAGTGGTTAGAGTATTGGACTAGTAACCGGAAGGTTGCAAGTTCAAACCCCCGAGCTGACAAGGTACAAAATCTGTCATTCTGCCCCTGAACAGGCAGTTAACCCACTGTTCCTAGGCTGTCATTGAAAATAAGAATTTGTTCTTAACTGACTTGCCTGGTTAAAAAAATTAAATATAAATGTATTCATACATTGTCAAAATCCCAAATGAAACAACTCCTATTTGAGTTATTTTCTTCTTCTTCTCCCATTTAGTAATAGTAGAGAGTTAAATGATGTTATGTAGGCCACTGTACCAAATGCAGCATTGGCATTACGTACAGTAGCCTACAAAACATCAGGGGGCTGTTTGTTTTGCTCCACAGGACTAGGAAACTTCTCCTGCTCTTTTAATTGGACATTAATGCCCTTTTTGATGGTCCATTGGCCAGAAGCCTGCACGTGGTGGGAGCCACGTAAGCTACAAACAAGCAGTTGTGTTCCTCTGGAGCTAGAGGTAATGACTCAATGTATAGGGTAGTCATGTGTTCCTCTGGAGCTAGAGGTAATGACTCAATGTATAGGGTAGTCATGTGTTCCTCTGGAGCTAGAGGTAATGACTCAATGTATAGGGTAGTCATGTGTTCCTCTGGAGCAAGAGGTACTGAATATGGTAGTCATGTGTTCCTCTAGAGCAAGAGGTAATGACTCAATGTATAGGGTAGTCATGTGTTCCTCTGGAGCTAGAGGTAATGACTCAATGTATAGGGTAGTCATGTGTTCCTCTGGAGCAAGAGGTACTGAATATGGTAGTCATGTGTTCCTCTAGAGCAAGAGGTAATGACTCAATGTATAGGGTAGTCATGTGTTCCTCTGGAGCAAGAGGTACTGAATATGGTAGTCATGTGTTCCTCTGGAGCTAGAGGTAATGACTCAATGTATAGGGTAGTCATGTGTTCCTCTGGAGCTAGAGGTAATGACTCAATGTATAGGGTAGTCATGTGTTCCTCTGGAGCTAGAGGTAATGACTCAATGTATAGGGTAGTCATGTGTTCCTCTGGAGCTAGAGGTAATGACTCAATGTATAGGGTAGTCATGTGTTCCTCTGGAGCTAGAGGTAATGACTCAATGTATAGGGTAGTCATGTGTTCCTCTGGAGCTAGAGGTAATGACTCAATGTATAGGGTAGTCATGTGTTCCTCTGGAGCTAGAGGTAATGACTCAATGTATAGGGTAGTCATGTGTTCCTCTGGAGCTAGAGGTAATGACTCAATGTATAGGGTAGTCATGTGTTCCTCTGGAGCAAGAAGTACTGAATATGATAGTCATGTGTTCCTCTAGAGCAAGAGGTACTGAATATGATAGTCATGTGTTCCTCTGGAGCAAGAGGTACTGAATATGATAGTCATGTGTTCCTCTGGAGCAATAGGTAATGAATATGGTAGCCATTATGAAATACACACTTATTGGATCTGGGTTTCACCTCAATACCTATATCCCAATCTGATATATTCATCTAAACTGTATGGCTCCCCATGTTAAAGAAGATTGGTCTGACTCTGAACCAGGACAGCGCAATGAAAGACCAGAATGTTCTCTTGGTTGTCGTTGTATGGTTTGTGTTCTGTTGTGTTTGTGTTCTGGTTTGTGTTTGTGTTCTGGTTTGTGTTTGTGTTCTGGTTTGTGTTCTGGTTTGTGTTTGTGTTCTGGTTTGTGTTCTGTTGTGTTTGTGCTCTGGTTTGTGTTTGTGTTCTGGTTTGTGTTCTGTTGTGTTTGTGCTCTGGTTTGTGTTTGTGTTCTGGTTTGTGTTCTGTTGTGTTTGTGCTCTGGTTTGTGTTTGTGTTCTGGTTTGTGTTCTGTTGTGTTTGTGCTCTGGTTTGTGTTTCCCATCTTGGATATGTTCTTTGTCCTTAGTTCCCCCGTTCTTCTCTTTATTTATTTATTTTTTACAAAAAGACTTAGAGCAAGAAAGCCAAGGGAGTCCATGACCAGGGAATAGTTAAGTATATTCTGATACCGCAGTATGTCAACAGTACACCTCTTACCTTAAAACATGTGTTTGATCTACATTATGGACGCTGGTGGGTTCTGTTTCTCAAAGTCTACAACCATAAGGCACCGAAGTGGATGGGGTTTCACTGGGTTAGCCTGGACATACCTCCCACTGGGCACACACTGGTTGAATCAATGTTGTTTCCACCAGGGGCGCAACTTTCACTGGGTACAGGGGGTGAGATGTCCCCCCTCCACATTCTGAAATAGCATTTTTGCCCCCCCCCCCAGTTTTATCATTAGAATGTGATACAAAAACGTAGTTAGACACAACCACTAGCCTAAAAATGGACCAACCCATCTGTCACACCCTGACCGTAGATAGGCTTTGTATGTTTCTATTTTTTGTTTGGTCAGGGTGGGATGTGGGTGGGTATTCTAGGTGTTGTTTTCTATGTTTAGGCCTGGTATGGGTTCCAATCAGAGGCGGCTGTCAATCGTTGTCTCTGATTGAGAACCATACTTAGGTAGCCTGTTCTCCCACTTTTGTTTGTGGGTCGTTATTTTCTGTTCTGTGTGTTTTGCACCTGGCGGAGCTGTTTCGGTTGTTCTCGTTTGTTACTTTGTTTGACCGCGTTCAGTTTAAATAAATAACATGAACATGTACCACACTGCGCTTTGGTCCTAACCTTATTCAACCCACAACAGCCGTTACACCATCTGGCATTTCGGCAAATCTGCCCCTGGCTGATGTAGTCGCATGGAGACAGGTCGTTAAAAAAAAAAGTGGAAATCAGCCAGTATAAAAATATAAAAACTACATTAATGTCAGACAAATAGCCCTTTGTTTTTACAGTTATGACTTTGGCAGTAGCCTTGAGACAGGACAGGGAAGACAGGTACAATCAACACTCCTCCAGACAGAGATGCTGATCATAGTAAACATCAATACTTCTCCAGACGGTATTATAGTATTATGGCAGTATAGTATTACAGTATTATAGTAGTATAGTGTTATAGTAGTATAGTATTACAGTATTATAGTGTTATAGTAGTATAGTATTACAGTATTATAGTGTTATAGTAGTATAGTGTTATAGTATTATAGTAGTATAGTATTATAGTAGTATAATATTATATTATTATAGTAGTATAATAGTATTGTAGTATTATAATAGTAGTAGAGTATTATAGTAGTATAGTATTGCAGTATTATAGTAGTATAGTGTTATAGTAGTATAGTATTACAGTATTATAGTGTTATAGTAGTATAGTGTTATAGTATTATAGTAGTATAGTAGTATAGTATTATAGTAGTATAGTATTATAGTAGTATTATAGTATTGTAGTATTATAATAGTAGTATAGTATTATAGTAGTATAGTATTGCAGTATTATAGTAGTATAGTGTTATAGTAGTATAGTATTACAGTATTATAGTGTTATAGTAGTATAGTATTATAGTAGTATAATATTATATTATTATAGTAGTATAGTATTATAGTAGTATTATAGTATTGTAGTATTATAATTGTAGTATAGTATTATAGTAGTATAGTATTGCAGTATTATAGTAGTATAATAGTATTATCATAGTATAATATTACACTATTATAGTAGTATTATGGTATTATAGTATTACAGTATTAGAGTAGTATAGTATTATAGTAGTATAGTATTACAGCATTACAGTATTATAGTAGTATAGTATTACAGTATTATAGTAGTATAGTATTATAGTAGTATAGTATCACAGCATTACAGTATTATAGTAGTATAGTATTACAGTATTATAGTAGTATAGTATTACAGCATTACAGTAGTATAGTAGTATAGTATTACAGCATTATAGTAGTATAGTATTACAGCATTACAGTATTATAGTAGTATAGTATTACAGTATTATAGTAGTATAATAGTATTATCGTAGTATAATATTACACTATTATAGTAGTATTATGGTATTATAGTAGTACAGTATTATAGTAGTATAGTATTATAGTAGTATAGTATTACAGCATTACAGTATTATAGTAGTATAGTATTACAGTATTATAGTAGTATAGTATTACAGCATTACAGTATTATAGTAGTATAGTATTACAGCATTATAGTAGTATAGTATTACAGCATTACAGTATTATAGTAGTATAGTATTACAGTATTATAGTAGTATAATAGTATTATCGTAGTATAATATTACACTATTATAGTAGTATTATGGTATTATAGTATTACAGCATTATAGTAGTATAGTATTACAGCATTACAGTATTATAGTAGTATAGTATTACAGTATTATAGTAGTATAATAGTATTATCGTAGTATAATATTACACTATTATAGTAGTATTATGGTATTATAGTATTACAGCATTATAGTAGTATAGTATTACAGCATTACAGTATTATAGTAGTATAGTATTACAGTATTATAGTAGTATAGTATTACAGCATTACAGTATTATAGTAGTATAGTATTACAGTATTATAGTATTACAGCATTATAGCAGTATAGTATTACAGTATTACAGTAGTATAGTATTACAGCATTATAGTAGTATAGTATTACAGTAGTATAGTATTATAGTAGTATAGTATTACAGCATTACAGTATTATAGTAGTATAGTATTATAGTAGTATAGTATTACAGCATTACAGTATTATAGTAGTATAGTATTACAGTATTATAGTAGTACAGTATTATAGTAGTATAGTATTACAGCATTATAGTAGTATAGTATTACAGCATTATAGTAGTATAGTATTACAGTAGTATAGTATTACAGTATTATAGTAGTATAGTATTACAGTATTATAGTAGTATAGTATTACAGTATTATAGTAGTATAGTATTACAGTATTATAGTAGTATAGTATTACAGCATTATAGTAGTATAGTATTACAGTATTATAGTAGTATAGTATTACAGTATTATAGTAGTATAGTATTACAGTATTATAGTATTACAGCATTACAGTATTATAGTAGTATAGTATTACAGTATTATAGTAGTATAGTATTGCAGTATTATAGTAGTGTAGTATTGCAGCATTATAGTAGTATAGTATTACAGTATTATAGTAGTATAGTATTACAGTATTATAGTAGTATAGTATTACAGCATTATAGTAGTATAGTATTACAGCATTATAGTAGTATAGTATTACAGTATTATAGTAGTATAGTATTACAGCATTATAGCAGTGCTGAGCAATTTGTGCTTTTTGAGGTCTGTTCAGTTTTGGTTTGATAATTTTTTTAAATATCAGTTTTCGGTTTCGATCATTTACAAAAAAAAGGATGAAATGCACTATGCATTACGTGGGTTGAATGCTGCAACAACACAGAATAAAACAATGAATACAATTCACATGATGCTAGTAACTGTCCACCACTGCTTATCACCTATTAACCATCATTAATTCACATTATTTTAATAAAATATTTGTTATTTTTACATTCATTTTATTTGAGGACATTAATTTAATTCCAGGTCATCATCTCATCTCTAGAGCTGCTGTCTGACAAAATCACACTTTCAGTAGTTCTTCAAAGTAAATAAGGTATACTTTTGTGGCTGCTGAATACCAACTATCAATCACTTAGATCATGTATTTTCAGGTAGAGATACGCTGCGAAGCAACTTCTGTCTTTCCCCCTATCGCCATTCTTCTGTCTTCCACTGTATCCCTCTCTACCGTCATTCTTCTGTCTCTTACTGTATCCCTCTCTACCGTCATTCTTCTGTCTCTTACTGTATCCCTCTCTATCGCAATTCTTCTGTCTCTTACTGTATCCCTCTCTACCATCATTCTTCTGTCTCTTACTGTATCCCTCTCTATCGCCATTCTTCTGTCTCTTACTGTATCCCTCTCTATCGCCATTCTTCTGTCTCTTACTGTATCCCTCTCTACCATCATTCTTCTGTCTCTTACTGTATCCCTCTCTATCGCCATTCTTCTGTCTCTTACTGTATCCCTCTCTACCGTCATTCTTCTGTCTCTTACTGTATCCCTCTCTACCGTCATTCTTCTGTCTCTTACTGTATCCCTCTCTACTGTCATTCTGTCTCTTACTGTATCCCTCTCTACTGTCATTCTGTCTCTTACTGTATCCCTCTCTACCGTCATTCTTCTGTCTTCCACTGTATCCCTCTCTACCGTCATTCTTCTGTCTCTTACTGTATCCCTCTCTATCGCCATTCTTCTGTCTCTTACTGTATCCCTCTCTACCGTCATTCTTCTGTCTCTTACTGTATCCCTCTCTACCGTCATTCTTCTGTCTCTTACTGTATCCCTCTCTACTGTCATTCTGTCTCTTACTGTATCCCTCTCTACTGTCATTCTGTCTCTTACTGTATCCCTCTCTACCGTCATTCTTCTGTCTTCCACTGTATCCCTCTCTACCGTCATTCTTCTGTCTCTTACTGTATCCCTCTCTACCATCATTCTTCTGTCTCTTACTGTATCCCTCTCTATCGTCATTCTTCTTTCTCTTACTGTATCCCTCCCTGTCGTCATTCTTCTGTCTCTTACTGTATCCCTCTCTATCGCCATTCTTCTGTCTTCCACTGTATCCCTCTCTATCGCCATTCTTCTGTCTCTTACTGTATCCCTCTCTACCATCATTCTTCTGTCTCTTACTGTATCCCGCCCTACCGTCATTCTTCTGTCTTCCACTGTATCCCTCTCTATCGTCATTCTTCTGTCTCTTACTGTATCCCTCTCTACCATCATTCTTCTGTCTCTTACTGTATCCCTCTCTACCATCATTCTTCTGTCTCTTACTGTATCCCTCTCTACCGTCATTCTTCTGTCTCTTACTGTATCCCTCTCTATCGTCATTCTTCTGTCTCTTACTGTATCTCTCTCTACCGTCATTCTTCTGTCTCTTACTGTATCCCTCTCTACCGTCATTCTTCTGTCTTCCACTGTATCTCTCTCTACCGTCATTCTTCTGTCTCTTACTGTATCCCTCTCTACCGTCATTCTTCTGTCTCTTACTGTGTCCCTCTCTATCGTCATTCTTCTGTCTCTTACTGTATCCCTCTCTACTGTCATTCTGTCTCTTACTGTATCCCTCTCTACTGTCATTCTGTCTCTTACTGTATCCCTCTCTACTGTCATTCTGTCTCTTACTGTATCCCTCTCTACTGTCATTCTGTCTCTTACTGTATCCCTCTCTACTGTCATTCTGTCTCTTACTGTATCCCTCTCTACTGTCATTCTGTCTCTTACTGTATCCCTCTCTACCGTCATTCTTCTGTCTCTTACTGTATCCCTCTCTACCATCATTCTTCTGTCTCTTACTGTATCCCTCTCTATCGTCATTCTTCTTTCTCTTACTGTATCCCTCCCTATCGTCATTCTTCTGTCTCTTACTGTATCCCTCTCTATCGCCATTCTTCTGTCTTCCACTGTATCCCTCTCTATCGCCATTCTTCTGTCTCTTACTGTATCCCTCTCTACCATCATTCTTCTGTCTCTTACTGTATCCCGCCCTACCGTCATTCTTCTGTCTTCCACTGTATCCCTCTCTATCGTCATTCTTCTGTCTCTTACTGTATCCCTCTCTACCATCATTCTTCTGTCTCTTACTGTATCCCTCTCTACCGTCATTCTTCTGTCTCTTACTGTATCCCTCTCTATCGTCATTCTTCTGTCTCTTACTGTATCTCTCTCTACCGTCATTCTTCTGTCTCTTACTGTATCCCTCTCTACCGTCATTCTTCTGTCTCTTACTGTATCCCTCTCTACCGTCATTCTTCTGTCTCTTACTGTATCCCTCTCTACCGTCATTCTTCTGTCTCTTCATGTATCCCTCTCTACCGTCATTCTTCTGTCTCTTACTGTATCCCTCTCTATCGCCATTCTTCTGTCTCTTACTGTATCCCTCTCTATCGCCATTCTTCTGTCTCTTACTGTATCCCTCTCTACCATCATTCTTCTGTCTCTTACTGTATCCCTCTCTATCGCCATTCTTCTGTCTCTTACTGTATCCCTCTCTACCGTCATTCTTCTGTCTCTTACTGTATCCCTCTCTACCGTCATTCTTCTGTCTCTTACTGTATCCCTCTCTACTGTCATTCTGTCTCTTACTGTATCCCTCTCTACTGTCATTCTGTCTCTTACTGTATCCCTCTCTACCGTCATTCTTCTGTCTTCCACTGTATCCCTCTCTACCGTCATTCTTCTGTCTCTTACTGTATCCCTCTCTATCGCCATTCTTCTGTCTCTTACTGTATCCCTCTCTACCGTCATTCTTCTGTCTCTTACTGTATCCCTCTCTACCGTCATTCTTCTGTCTCTTACTGTATCCCTCTCTACTGTCATTCTGTCTCTTACTGTATCCCTCTCTACTGTCATTCTGTCTCTTACTGTATCCCTCTCTACCGTCATTCTTCTGTCTTCCACTGTATCCCTCTCTACCGTCATTCTTCTGTCTCTTACTGTATCCCTCTCTACCATCATTCTTCTGTCTCTTACTGTATCCCTCTCTATCGTCATTCTTCTTTCTCTTACTGTATCCCTCCCTGTCGTCATTCTTCTGTCTCTTACTGTATCCCTCTCTATCGCCATTCTTCTGTCTTCCACTGTATCCCTCTCTATCGCCATTCTTCTGTCTCTTACTGTATCCCTCTCTACCATCATTCTTCTGTCTCTTACTGTATCCCGCCCTACCGTCATTCTTCTGTCTTCCACTGTATCCCTCTCTATCGTCATTCTTCTGTCTCTTACTGTATCCCTCTCTACCATCATTCTTCTGTCTCTTACTGTATCCCTCTCTACCATCATTCTTCTGTCTCTTACTGTATCCCTCTCTACCGTCATTCTTCTGTCTCTTACTGTATCCCTCTCTATCGTCATTCTTCTGTCTCTTACTGTATCTCTCTCTACCGTCATTCTTCTGTCTCTTACTGTATCCCTCTCTACCGTCATTCTTCTGTCTTCCACTGTATCTCTCTCTACCGTCATTCTTCTGTCTCTTACTGTATCCCTCTCTACCGTCATTCTTCTGTCTCTTACTGTGTCCCTCTCTATCGTCATTCTTCTGTCTCTTACTGTATCCCTCTCTACTGTCATTCTGTCTCTTACTGTATCCCTCTCTACTGTCATTCTGTCTCTTACTGTATCCCTCTCTACTGTCATTCTGTCTCTTACTGTATCCCTCTCTACTGTCATTCTGTCTCTTACTGTATCCCTCTCTACTGTCATTCTGTCTCTTACTGTATCCCTCTCTACTGTCATTCTGTCTCTTACTGTATCCCTCTCTACCGTCATTCTTCTGTCTCTTACTGTATCCCTCTCTACCATCATTCTTCTGTCTCTTACTGTATCCCTCTCTATCGTCATTCTTCTTTCTCTTACTGTATCCCTCCCTATCGTCATTCTTCTGTCTCTTACTGTATCCCTCTCTATCGCCATTCTTCTGTCTTCCACTGTATCCCTCTCTATCGCCATTCTTCTGTCTCTTACTGTATCCCTCTCTACCATCATTCTTCTGTCTCTTACTGTATCCCGCCCCTACCGTCATTCTTCTGTCTTCCACTGTATCCCTCTCTATCGTCATTCTTCTGTCTCTTACTGTATCCCTCTCTACCATCATTCTTCTGTCTCTTACTGTATCCCTCTCTACCGTCATTCTTCTGTCTCTTACTGTATCCCTCTCTATCGTCATTCTTCTGTCTCTTACTGTATCTCTCTCTACCGTCATTCTTCTGTCTCTTACTGTATCCCTCTCTACCGTCATTCTTCTGTCTCTTACTGTATCCCTCTCTACCGTCATTCTTCTGTCTCTTACTGTATCCCTCTCTACCGTCATTCTTCTGTCTCTTCATGTATCCCTCTCTACCGTCATTCTTCTGTCTCTTACTGTATCCCTCTCTACCATCATTCTTCTGTCTCTTACTGTATCCCTCTCTACCGTCATTCTTCTGTCTCTTACTGTATCCCTCTCTAAAGTCATTCTTCTGTCTCTTACTGTATCCCTCTCTACCGTCATTCTTCTGTCTCTTACTGTATCCCTCTCTATTGCCATTCTTCTGTCTCTTACTGTATCCCTCTCTACCATAATTCTTCTGTCTCTTCATGTATCCCTCTCTATTGTCATTCTTCTGTCTCTTACTGTATCCCTCTCTATCGCCATTCTTCTGTCTCTTACTGTATCCCTCTCTATCGCCATTCTTCTGTCTCTTACTGTATCCCTCTCTATCGCCATTCTTCTGTCTCTTACTGTATCCCTCTCTACCATAATTCTTCTGTCTCTTCATGTATCCCTCTCTATTGTCATTCTTCTGTCTCTTACTGTATCCCTCTCTATTGTCATTCTTCTGTCTCCTACTGTATCCCTCTCTACCATCATTCTTCTGTCTCTTACTGTATCCCTCTCTATCGTCATTCTTCTGTCTCTTTTATGTAGCAGGCGTAAAAGAAACACAGACAGACGAGTAGATGCACAATGGATTATGGTCATTGGAGTTAATTACCACGTTTTCTGAATTATGTAGAATATTGGCCTGTTGGAAACTACAACTCCCTACTACATGGCACAGTTCGGGCTTGGTCTGACTTATCTCTACAGAAACTGTGGAAACTACAACTCCCTACTACATGGCACAGTTCGGGCTTGGTCTGACTTATCTCTACAGAAACTGTGGAAACTACAACTCCCTACTACATGGCACAGTTCGGGCTTGGTCTGACTTATCTCTACAGAAACTGTGCATTGAGCTAAAAAAACAAGAACAACCTGAATGAAATGGAATTCAAATCATTTAATCTACATTGGGTAAATTTAGTAGCCAGAGGGATTGCTGATCATCATACACATGATTTATAGCAGTCTCCTTAAAGCACCACTGACACCTCATAACTTTTATCATTATGTCCCGCGTTTACCTTTTCTTTTCAAAAGGTTTTCAGTTTCGTAAGAGGGAAGTATATGCCGATACTTTTCTGTACCAAGTCCTCACACATTTAGTTTTACAGGCACTGATAATGGTAAGCGCATTCCCATTGTGTCAGTTTTCCATTTAGTTTATGTGTCCTGTAAGATACAGGCTGCCTGTGGGCCCAGGGAGAGCTGCCTCATTATAGAAGGTGATTAAAGTGGGGGCGCTGAATGTGGAACACCTGCAACTCATTGAAATGAGACCGGGCTACCTTGTATATTTGGAAGGAAATGCCAAACATACGATGAAGTGGGTTCACTTTGATCTTTACACAGATGCTATAAAACGAGTCTGGTTCAGTCGTCTCACTTTTTTTTGGTTAAGTGCAGAGGCATGGTAAAAACTCTTAAAACGGGCTACTGCAGGTTCTGATTTGGGGAAGATTTATTCCATGTAGAGGTCTTTCAGAGCGGTCAGTAGGTCCACTTGAACAGGAACGTGGGACACCGTCGTTTAAACTGCATCCTGTCTTATATCAGCAATATACACCGAGTATAGAAATCCAGGTGACAGCTACATATGCTCTTTTATTAAGGTCACTTGTTCAATCCACTTCAATCAGTGTAGATGGAGAGGTGGATATTTAAAGCCTACAGATATGGATTGTCTCTGATTGGATAACAGTCTCTGATTGGATAACAGTCTCTGATTGGATAACAGTCGCTGATTGGATAACAGTCTCAGATTGGATAACAGTCTCTGGTTGGATAACAGTCTCTGGTTGGATAAAAGTCTCTGATTGGATAACAGTCTCTGATTGGATAACAGTCTCAGATTGGATAACAGCCGCTGATTGGATAACAGTCTCAGATTGGATAACAGTCGCTGATTGGATAACAGTCTCAGATTGGATAACAGTCTCTGGTTGGATAACAGTCTCTGGTTGGATAACAGTCTCAGATTGGATAACAGTCGCTGATTGGATAACAGTCGCTGATTGGATAACAGTCTCTGATTGGATAACAGTCTCAGATTGGATAACAGTCGCTGATTGGATAACAGTCTCTGGTTGGATAACATTGTATTGTCTCTGATTGGATAACAGTGTGTTGTCTCTGATTGGATAACAGTGTGTTGTCTCTGATTGGACTCAGAGGTTGAGTGGGTAAGACATAAGATTTAAGTGCCTCTGAACGGGGTATGGTGGTACAACGCGTTGGGAAAGTATTCACCTTTTCCACGTTGGTACGTTACAGCCGTATCATAAAATGGATTAAATTATTTGTTTTCCTCATCAATCTACACACAATAACCCCATAATGACATCACAATACCCCATAATGACATCACAATACCCCATAATGACATCACAATACCCCATAATGACAAAGTGAAAAACAGGATTTTAGAAGTTTTTGCAAATGTATTACAAATAAAAAAACATAAAGACCTTATTGACATCAGTACTCAGACCCTTCGCTATGAGACTCCACATTGAGCTCAGCTGTTATCCTGTTTCCATTGATCATCCTTGAGATGTTTCTACAACTTGATTGGAGTCCAACCTGTGGTAAATTCATGATTTGGAAAGGCACACACCTGTTTATATAAGGTCCCACAGTTGACAGTGCATGTCAGAGCACAAACCAAGAGATGAGGTTGAAGGAATTGTCCGTAGAGCTCTGAGACAGGAATGTGTCGAGGCACAGATCTGGGGAAGGGTACCAAAACATTTCTGCAGCATTGAAGGTCCCCAAGAACACAGTGGCCTCCATCATTCATAAAATGGAAGAAGTTTGGAACCACCAAGACTCTTCCAAGTGCTGGCCAAACTGAGCAATCGGGGGAGAAGGGCCTTGGTCAGGGACGTGACCAAGAACCCGATGGTCACTCTGACAGAGCTCCAGACTTCCTCTGTGGAGATGGGAGAACCTTCCAGAAGGACAACCATCTCTGAAGCACTCCACCAATCAGATTTTTATGGCAGTGGCCAGACAGAAGCCACTCCTCAGTAAAAGGCACATGACAGCCCACTTGGAGTTACCCAAAAGGCACCAAATGGACTCTCAGACCATGAGAAACAAGATTCTCTGGTCTGATGAAACCAAGATTGAACACTTTTGCCTGGAGGAAACCAGGCACCGCTCTTCACCTTGCTAATACCATCTCTACGTTGAAGCACAGTGGTGGCAGCATCATGCTGTGGGGATGTTTTTCAGCAGCAGTGACTGAGAGACTAGTCAGGATCGAGGGAAAGATGAACGGAGCAAAGTACAGAGAGATCCTTGATGAAAACGTGCTGCAGAGCGTTCAGGACCTCAGACTGGGGTGAAGGTTCACCTTCCAACGGGACAATGACCCGAGGCACACAGCCAAGACAACACAGAAGTGACTTCGGGACAAGTCTCTGAATGTCCTTGAGTGGCCCAGCCAGTGCCCGGACATGAACCTGATCCAACATCTCTGGAGAGACCTGGAAATAGCTGCGCAGCAATGCTCCCAATCCAACCTGACAGAGTTTGAGACCATCTGCAGATAAGAAACTTCCGAAATAGAGGTGTGCCAAGCTTGTAGCGTCATACCCAAGAAGACTCAAGGCTGTAATCGCTGCCAAAGGTGCTTCAACAAAGTACTGAATAAAGGGTCTGAACTTATGTAAATGAGATTTCAGTTTTATTTTTATATACATTTGCACTCATTTCTACAAACCTGTTTTTGCTTTGTCATTATGGGGTATTGTGATGTCATTATGGGGTATTGTGATGTCATTACGGGGTATTGTGATGTCATTATGGGGTATTGTGTGTAGATTGATGGGGGGGGGGGGGGGGGGGAACTATTTAATCCATTTAGAATAAGGCTGTAACGTAACAAAATGTGGAAAAAGGGAAGGGGTCTGAATACTTTCCGAATGCACTGTAGGTGCCAGGCTCACCGGTTTGTGTCAAGAACTGCAACGCTTCTGGGTTTTTTCACACTCAACCGTTTCCTGTGTGTATCAGTGTATGTAGATTTGTTGTGTTACCCATTTGAATGAATCAACAAGTAGCACAAATAGAGAGAACACTTCCATTCCGACCTGGTATGCGATAATTCAAGCATTTCGCTACACTTGCAAAAACATCTGCTAACCATGTGTATGTGACCATGAAAATTTGATTTGATGTAAGCTTGTGCAAAGCCAATGGTTGTGCATGCAATTGATATGGATCAATTAGTAGTTAATAGTCTAACAATATCCACCATGTACTGAACCTGGTGGCTGTTACTGTCAGGTAACCTCTGTGGCAGCCAGGTTCACTTGTTATGAGGGGGGGGGGGCTAACCTCTGTGGCAGCCAGGTTCACTTGTTATGTGGGGGGGGGGGGGGGGTAACCTCTGTGGCAGCCAGGTTCACTTGTTATGTGGGGGGGGGGGGGGGGGGGGGGCCTAACCTCTGTGGCAGCCAGGTTCACTTGTTATGTGGGGGAGGGGGGGCTAACCTCTGTGGCAGCCAGGTTCACTTGTTATGTGGGGGGGGGGGGGGGCTAACCTCTGTGGCAGCCAGGTTCACTTGTTATGTGGGGGGGGGGGGGGGTA
The DNA here is from genome assembly GCF_002021735.2 of Oncorhynchus kisutch. Taxonomy (NCBI): domain Eukaryota; kingdom Metazoa; phylum Chordata; class Actinopteri; order Salmoniformes; family Salmonidae; genus Oncorhynchus; species Oncorhynchus kisutch. The sequence continues at coordinate 7,726,260 of NC_034176.2, read as the reverse complement.
ACCTCTGTGGCAGCCAGGTTCACTTGTTATGAGGGGGGGGGGACCTCTGTGGCAGCCAGGTTCACTTGTTATGAGGGGGGGGGGGGACCTCTGTGGCAGCCAGGTTCACTTGTTATGAGGGGGGGGGGGGGACCTCTGTGGCAGCCAGGTTCACTTGTTATGAGGGGGGGGGGGGGGGGGCTAACCTCTGTGGCAGCCAGGTTCACTTGTTATGAGGGGGGGGGGGGATAACCTCTGTGGCAGCCAGGTTCACTTGTTATGTGGGGGAGGGGGGGGGCTAACCTCTGTGGCAGCCAGGTTCACTTGTTATGTGGGGGAGGGGGGGCTAACCTCTGTGGCAGCCAGGTTCACTTGTTATGTGGGGGGGGGGGGGGGGGCTAACCTCTGTGGCAGCCAGGTTCACTTGTTATGTGGGGGGGGGGGGGGGGGGGGGGGGGTAACCTCTGTGGCAGCCAGGTTCACTTGTTATGAGGGGGGGGGGGGACCTCTGTGGCAGCCAGGTTCACTTGTTATGAGGGGGGGGGGGGGGACCTCTGTGGCAGCCAGGTTCACTTGTTATGAGGGGGGGGGGGGGGGACCTCTGTGGCAGCCAGGTTCACTTGTTATGAGGGGGGGGGGGGGGGATAACCTCTGTGGCAGCCAGGTTCACTTGTTATGTGGGGGAGGGGGGGGGGTAACCTCTGTGGCAGCCAGGTTCACTTGTTATGAGGGGGGGGGGGGTAACCTCTGTGGCAGCCAGGTTCACTTGTTATGAGGGGGGGGGGGTAACCTCTGTGGCAGCCAGGTTCACTTGTTATGAGGGGGGGGGGGGGGGTAACCTCTGTAGCAGCCAGGTTCACTTGTTATGAGGGGGGGTAACCTCTGTGGCAGCCAGGTTCACTTGTTATGAGGGGGGGGGGGGCTAACCTCTGTGGCAGCCAGGTTCACTTGTTATGAGGGGGGGGGGGACCTCTGTGGCAGCCAGGTTCACTTGTTATGAGGGGGGGGGACCTCTGTGGCAGCCAGGTTCACTTGTTATGAGGGGGGGTAACCTCTGTGGCAGCCAGCTTCACTTGTTATGAGGGGGGGGGGGGGGGGGGCTAACCTCTGTAGCAGCCAGGTTCACTTGTTATGAGGGGGGGGGCTAACCTCTGTAGCAGCCAGGTTCACTTGTTATGAGGGGGGGGGCTAACCTCTGTAGCAGCCAGGTTCACTTGTTATGAGGGGGGGGGCTAACCTCTGTGGCAGCCAGGTTCACTTGTTATGAGGGGGGGGGGCTAACCTCTGTAGCAGCCAGGTTCACTTGTTATGAGGGGGGGGGGTAACCTCTGTGGCAGCCAGCTTCACTTGTTATGAGGGGGGGGGGCTAACCTCTGTGGCAGCCAGGTTCACTTGTTATGAGGGGGGGGGGGATAACCTCTGTGGCAGCCAGGTTCACTTGTTATGAGGGGGGGGGGGGCTAACCTCTGTGGCAGCCAGGTTCACTTGTTATGAGGGGGGGGGGGGGGGGCTAACCTCTGTGGCAGCCAGGTTCACTTGTTATGAGGGGGGGGGGGGCTAACCTCTGTGGCAGCCAGGTTCACTTGTTATGAGGGGGGGGGGGGGGGGCTAACCTCTGTGGCAGCCAGGTTCACTTGTTATAGGGGTGGGGGGGATGATACTACTGAATCATCCTAAGAGGAGGTCATTTGTTGCTATAACAGCAAAAGTGTCACAGGCCTACAAGATAAGTAAAGCAAACGAAGACAACGCATAACCATCAAGGTTTGGAAACCAACTCACCATTCCAGGGCAGCCAATAACTACTTGGTGTGTGAGGGAACACCACAAATTATATCTCACTAAAAAGTGTGAAAGGCATTGCGAGAGATAGAACAAAGAGACAAATCTTACACAAGTCAACAATAATTCTCAGAACTCATTTTGATTTTGATCAATCCTTTCACCTACGACTGTTTTTTGTCTTTCAAAATGTAGCTTCTACGAAATCTTATGAAATATTTGAAAAGCAAAACTACTCATTTTATTTTACAAAGTAGAGAAGTTTTGTTCCCTGTGAATACACAGAACAACATTTATAGTAAGGCAATACTTAGTATTATAAAACCGGATGTGTATTGCACCACTGACACCATTATTGTTATATGAATTCATGGGACGTGACGTGCCCGTGCTAGTGCCAACCACTTCCACTTCCTCGGCAGCGCGCATGCGGATGTCACTTGTGTAACTGTTCCAGAAACTTTAAAACTCACACCCCTCCATCACACTCCACTTGCGCGTTCAAGATGCGAGATTGCCTGAGCAATAGTTCCTCTCGCTACAGGCCTACATTTGATTCTGCTCGGTTAGTGAGAGAACATTCTCCAAAATTCTGCTTCCTAACAAATTATATTTAATTTTGTATTTTTCCATGTGCATATATCATTCACTCATTTGATTAGTATAATGAGGGGTCTTGGCTTTGAAGCCTGTTTATTGTCGTTGACACAGCTATGCATCCTCAGTTGCATAATGCAAACAGTTCTTACGCAGGATGCTTCGCCATCAGCAGCTTTAAGGCAAAGAATGCCATGGCAACACAACGGGCAGGTGTTTAGTATACTTAGCCACGGTTCTGAATATCAGCCATCGGGACGAAGAGACCGAAAAACAGGTTCAGCTCAACGGAATCACATAGTTGTCGTTATCAACAATAATGAGACGGCTGAAGAGACGAATGTGCACAGATACCCTGCGCCAAGAGGCTCTCCAAGGCGGCCAGCCCCGGGTGTGCAATTACGCACCGCGCGTCGACGTCCTAATGGGGCGATTAGACATGAAAGACCCCAAGAGAACCGGGAGACTGCTTCAAGATCTTCAACATCAACTCCCACCGACGACAAACCCACATCTACTAACTCTCCACCACTGACTAATTTGAGAAGAGAGGATATGATGGTTGGAGATGACCCGAACAACCCCTATAAATCCATTGGTTATAATCCCTATAACCCTTATTATAATTATTATGATGCTTACTACAGACCTAGAGCCAGAAGCAGAGAGCCGCATGGTTATGGCACAAGTTATCATCAACACGGAGGTAAGTGCAATATTTCCCTTCCAGTAATTCACTTTTTTAAATGCATAATTTTTTCTCTCTCACATTTGTAAGGCATTTTATTCCAATTCATTTTTTTTAACAGCTTGCTTTAGGCTACTTAATAATAATTGCATATGTTACATGATTGACAGGTCTCCCTGACTTGGTGCCTGACCCATACTATATTCAAGTTTCCTCCTATATCCAGAGGTCGCCCATGTACAATCTGAGATGTGCAGCCGAGGAAGGTTGCCTCGCAAGGTATTCTCATACTGCAGTGACCATTCCACTCTACACTGAGTGTACAAAACATTAAGAACACCTGCTCTTTCCATGTCAAACTGACCAGGTGAATCCAGGTGAAAGCTATGGTCCCTTATTGATGTCACTTGTTAAATCCACTTTAATCAGTGTAGATGAAGGGTAGGAGACAGGTTAAAAATGAAGGGGAGGAGACAGGTTAAATAATTATTTGTTTAAAGCCTTCAGACAATTAAGACATGCATTGTATATGTGTGCCATTCAGAGGGTGAATTTAAGTGCCTTTGAACGGGGTATTGGTAGTAGGTGCCAGGCGCACCGGTTTGAGTGTCACGAACTGCAACGCTGCTGGGTTTTACATGCTTCAAGTTTCCCATGTGTTCTAACAATGGTCCACTACCCAAAGGACTTGCAGCCAGCTTCACACCTTGTAGAGTCCATGACCTGATGAACCGAGGCTGTTCTGGAGGTAAAAAGGGTGCAACTCAATATTAGGAAGGTGTTCTTAATGTTTGTTTCATGTCCCAAAGGACTTGCAGCCAGCTTCACACCTTGTAGAGTCCATGCCCTGATTAATTGAGTCTGTTTTGAGGGCAAAGGGTTCTTAAATGTTGTTATTTGTAGTTTTTATTATCCAATTCCGATCTTGTCTCAATGCTGCAACTTCCCAACGGGCTCGGGAGAGGCGAAGGTCAAGTCACGCGTCCCCCCAAAACATGACCCGCCAAACCGCGCCTCTTAACACTCGCTTAACCCGGAAGCCAGGCTCACTAATGTGTCGGAGGAAACACTGTTCAACTGATGACCAAAATCAAACTGCAGGCGCCCGGCCGGCCACAAGGAGTCACTAGAACACAATGAGCCAAGTAAAGCCCCCCCCCAGCCAAACCCTCCCCTAACCCGAACAATGGTGGTCCGCCCTATGGGACTCCCGGTCACAGCCGGTTATGATACAGCCTGGGATTGAACCCAGGTCTGTATTGAAACCTCAAGCACTGTGATGCAATGCCTTTGACCACTGCACCACTCGGGAGGCTTGGGCAAAGGCTTCTTCATGTTTTGTACACCCAGTGTATATAGCTAGGTGTTTTTACCAAGCCCAGACATGAAATGACTCTTTAGATGTGTATCTATGCTGAACTCCAACGTAAAGAATATTTCAATTCTTTATTTAGAAATTACAATAGGGATATAGCTACAGAGAGGAAAGTCGTTAGTGTCTACCAGGGATTGAACCCTGGTGTGTACATGTGTTGAGAGAGCGGGGAGTGTTACCACTCAGTCATGGTTCTGACACGTATTACAGTAGTTAAACCTATAGTAGCTGTATATTAATTAACAGTAATAACCGACAGTGCCAGACTCCAGTTTCCTTTCAGCAGTTCATAAGGACATTTAGGAATCAATTGAGGAATCAATTTAATTAATTCAATTATTTAGTTAATCGTGAAGACTATGGGTCAAGAATGATTGGACTAGAGTTCCTGGAATGTAAAAAGTTGTATAAGAAATGAATTGATACATGAATAAAGTGCATTAACATATGAACTATTTGAAAGTCTAAGAGACCATATGTTTTCCCCTGTGCCGGGACAGTTCTGCTCAGGGCGTGGCCGACTACGACACCCGGGTGCTGCTGCGGTTCCCCCAGCGCGTGAAGAACCAGGGCACTGCTGACTTCCTGCCCAGCAAACCTCGCTATGCCTGGGAATGGCACAGCTGCCATCAGTGAGTTGTGGATAATGATGCATAAACATGTATGAATAGATTCAGATTCATATTCAGAGATTCATATTCAGATATTCAGATAGATATTCAGATTCAGAGATTCAGATTCAGATATTCAGATTCAGAGATTCATATTCAGAGATTCATATTCAGAGATTCATATTCAGATATTCAGATTCAGATTCAGAGATTCATATTCAGATTCAGAGAGTCAGATTCAGATTCAGAGAGTCAGATTCAGATTCACTATCCACCAGGGGGGAAATTCATTTGGACACGTGGTTAAAAAGACGGTACGTAAAACAAACTACAGAAAATAATTCATTCAAATGTCTAATGCTACACATTTAAAAGTGCAATATGGTGTATACTGGAGGAAACAACAGACTATTATACAGCCTAATGGCTGTTGGAATAACAGAGTCCCCATCTCTGCATACTGGAGGAAACAACAGACTATTATACAGCCTAATGGCTGTTGGAATAACAGAGTCCCCATATCTGTCTGTTTTCATTTTCTTTTGAAGAAGTCCCTTTCCCCTTGTCCAGCTGCTGCTGTGACTGAGTTTTGAGTGAAGGGGATGAGTACTGTCCTGTAGAATGCTTTTCAAGTTTTAGGAGGATGACTTTTGTGCACAGGTTGGAGACCCGATTCTTGATCTATAACCAATTATCCTTCCCGCCATCTTGATCAAGCGCTGAAGCTGGACTTGGTCTTGCACACGCATATCAGACCGAAGGACAGCGCACTCTGCAGGACAGATTTATAGAACATTCATAAAGATATGGCGGTCGACGTTATGGTTCAGTTTGCCTAAAAATGTATATCTGTTGTCATTGCGTCAGTACACTACAGATGGTCAGTATCATATGCAAAATGCATCCTCATCAGTTTTTGCTCTTTCTTCAAAAACTTTCCCGCTGACATATTGGGGAATTGTATTAACAGTGGACTAATTAACAAAATACTAAAATATATATTTTGATGTAACTATCCCTTTAAGCAGGTTTCTATAAGCCTGTACAGTTTCACAGGCATGGGGTGTGCTGGAGAGAGCTCTCAACAGATCTACACAGACTAGTGTGTATAGGTTATTACTGCGCTTGTAATATCAACATGGAAAGCAGTGCATTATTAAGAGTCTGTGTGGTCTGGTCATTGATGAGAATACGTCCCATGTATTCCAGTCACTTCCATAGCATGGACGAGTTCAGTCTGTACGAGCTGCTGGAGACCGGCTCAGAGAGGAGCGTTGCCGAGGGACACAAGGCCAGCTTCTGTTTGGAGGACACGTCATGTGACCCGGGATACTACAGACGCTTCGCCTGCACGTCTCACACTCAGGTCTGTTATTACTCTATCGGCACCCTATTTCCCCATATAGTGCACTACTTTCTTATCAGGGTCCATAGGGCTCTGGTCAGAAGTAGTGCACTATATAGTGAATAGGGTGCCATGTGGGATACAATCCTGTGATCATCACCTTATGCTACACTATAATACTAGCCCATTAAACAGCATGCAAAATGTGTTTGTTTTTTTCACACAACCCACTGGGGGGGGGGGGGGGGTGATGGAATCAATGTTGTTTCCACATAAATCGAAACAAAAAAATTAAATCTGTGTGATGATGCTGAATAAACGTAGGAAAACTGATTTGGATTTGCAACAAAAAAAATCATAAATTGAAGGGAATAATTACCCCACTTTTAACTGAAATCCAATGACATGGTGACATTTGTTGAATTTACGTTAGATGACAACTCAACCAAAACTAGGTGTTGAAATGACGTACTTGTATGTGCTCAGTGGGAAGAGAGGCCTGGCTATAAATATTAGTTTGCATCTGAGAGCTTTCACCATTCAGTAGTAGAGACAGAACCGGATCGGCCTCTATTCAGTGTAAAGGGTTGTATCTTTTATTCATTGTGCTGTTGTGCTAGCCTGGTCCCAGATCTGTTTGTGTTGTTGTGCTAGCCTGGTCCCAGATCTGCTTGTGCTGTTGTGCTAGCCTGGTCCCAGATCTGTTTGTGTTGTTGTGCTAGCCTGGTCCCAGATCTGTTTGTGCTGTTGTGCTAGCCTGGTCCCAGATCTGCTTGTGCTGTTGTGCTAGCCTGGTCCCAGATCTGTTTGTCCTGTTGTGCTAGCCTGGTCCCAGATCTGCTTGTGCTGTTGTGCTAGCCTGGTCCCAGATCTGCTTGTGCTGTTGTGCTAGCCTGGTCCCAGATCTGCTTGTGCTGTTGTGCTAGCCTGGTCCCAGATCTGCTTGTGCTGTTGTGCTAGCCTGGTCCCAGATCTGCTTGTGCTATCATGTCAAGCCATGCCAAGTGACAAGGAGTTGACATGATAGCGCAACGAGATCTGGGACCAGGCTATTTTGAACCAGTTGAATGGATGAATCTCTTTGTCTTGGGTTGATTGTTTTAGGGATTGAGTCCTGGATGCTATGACACCTATAATGCCGATATTGACTGTCAGTGGATTGACATTACTGATGTGACACCTGGGAAGTATATCCTTAAGGTTTGTTGCCATATTTTGTTCTATATTATTAAGGAGGTTTCTAATCCTGTTTTTTATATTGTATGCCATTAAATAAACATTTGATATTACTGTCCAAATTCAACTTATTGTAGCAACACGATGTGAATGATTCCTAACCCAACATACTTTATGCCCTCATTTTATTTTATTTTTTTACAGATCACTGTAAACCCAGGTCACCAGGTTCCAGAGTCCAACTTTGACAATAATGTTGTTCGTTGTAGTGTTCAATACAGCGGCACCTCTGTCCAGGTTTCAGGGTGTACTGTTACATCGTGAGTGCTGTCTTTTGTCCATTATGGGGGGGGGGGGGGGGGGGGGGGTGTCCTTTTCTATGTCCTTTTTCCCTCCTTGTGTCCCGACTCATCCTATCCTTCTCAAAGCACATTGTAGCAGAATATCAGGGGAGGAACCTCTGTGCCAAGGAGAGAAAGGACACAAGGAATCAAGATTTGCCTTTGTAAAATACAATACTGAAAATGATTGCTGGCATGATGTGTTTTCTTTCTATCTATCTATATCTATCTATATCTATCTATATCTATCCAGGTACTAAGAACAAAGGAAACAGTACTAAGAACAAAGGAAACAGCACCGAAGAAGCTTAACGATGATTTGCAAAACAAGACAACAACCAACATGGACGGACAATCAAATATGAAGACATTATTGTTTACAGTATTTATTGGTCTGAGTTTCCCGCAAAGCGTAACATTTCTCTCTTTCTTTCTTTTCTTTTGTACTTCATGAATATTCCTGGTTTAAACAATATCATATTACACTATTCACCCTTCTTTTCTTTAAAGCATCATGTGCAAAGTTGATAGAGACAAAAGGTCATGGATGAGAAAGATATACTGTAGTAAGTATTTCACTGTTGACGAAGCATGTGACATAACATTTGATTTTCAATTTCATCTTCACAAGCATCATTTTGTTTGGATTGGTAAAAGGTTTAATAGATTTGTTGTGGTATACATTATACATAAAATGGTTGTTTAGGTGCTAATTTAAGGTTGTTACTGTATGGAAGTTTTAGTATAATGGATATATTTAATCAAATGTTGCCATTTTAAACAATGTTTATAATATACGTGAAATATTGGTTCTACATTTACTTGGGTTATGTAATAAATATTGGTTCTACATTTACTTGGGTTATGTAATAAATATTGGTGTAACATTTTGAGACTGGAGGAAAGTTAAAATATTTGTTTTATTGGGACTATAGAGAATTATTGACTTGTTTGTGTATATACATTTGCATTTGAGTCATTTAGCAGATGTTCTCATCAACAGTGACTTACAGTAGTGAGCGCATTTAGGATATTTTCTATGCAGGGAAACAAAACACACTCTCTTAAGCTAGTTCTACTGAAATTCTAACCATACTGTACATATTGCCGGGCTCATGTGTCCGTGTTCCATTCATGATACAACACAAAGATCTGTAAATGTATTGTGAACGCAATTTAAATAAAGTTTGGATTTGAATTTGAAATTGCATTTTTTTAAAAAATTTTTTTATTTGTCTCAATATTTGGAGAGAGAGAAATAGGCCGTGTAAACACAATAAAATGCTTAAAGTTCTCCCAAATCATGTCACATTTGTATCATTAAGCTATACTTTGAAAACTGTGGCAGTAGCATAATGTAACATATTTTACCAAACCTGTCAAAATCAGTTATTAAAATCTCACAGGAATGTCAATTAGTTGCTTGACTATTTTCCATGTTCAAGATCAACACAACAAAATAGCAAGAGTTCAAGACATGACAAGATTGTATAAAAAAGACCCCCAATAACTTTACAGTATATTATTCTTATTGAGAGGGTTTTGAAATATATTAACTCATTTTAAAGCATAGGGTTTGAGGGTTTTTAGGCACTCACAGGAAAAGCACATGTAGATTGACTGACTGCTGAGCTGACCTGACATTGAACTCAAAGTCAATGAAAAGTCCTTTTTCCTTAATGTTATTAATGGTTTAGGTCTTCTCCTCACACTGTTCCTGACCCTGGCAGTCATTATGAATGCAGGTTCTGGGTGAATACAAATTCCACCTGTTGGATATCCTAACTCAGAATAATGTGAATTGCAGGTAGGGTTAAAAAAGATATATTTGAAATTTGCCAGGTTTTCCAGAGATCCCGTTTGGAAGATTCTTGGATTTAAAAAAAATCCTGTATATTTTGCAACCCTACTCGCAGGCCTGATGTGACCTGTAAACCATGAGTATCAAGCCATTGTATTGAGGGTAAAGCTTAGCCTCAAAATACGGCCTGATGAGATATGTAATGTATTGTCACAATGAGTTGAATTATAATGATAATGTGCCACTTGGTGTAGGCAACAGGACTCAAAATGAACCAATTCAACAACCATGTATGTCTCGGTCACTAACAAATGCAGTCACCGGTGACAACTCTACCATTCACTCAAAAAGGCAAGGCATAGTTTATCACAGCTGATATAACTCAAATCTGGAACCCCTACATGTTCACAGTGACTCTCCGTTTGTGTAACGACTACAACATCACTAAGTAGCTCAGATATTTTAGGTGCGAAGGGTATGTGAAGATCAAAGTCTCCCAGGGATGACTCCATGAGACTGCTCAAGTCAGAGAACAACATTGCATTTACCAATTGAGCTTTGACTTCTAGCACGACATGGCTTTTACTCCTTATGATTAAAAACTTTTGGACACAGTAATACACACTCGGAAACAATCCATTTTACACAGTGTGTGAGTGTGTGCATGACTGTACGTGTGTGTTCAGGGGAGAATGATCTACGCAAACCAAGAGACACCCAGTACCTCCTACTCAACCACACCCTGGAACTGACAGGAAACATCACCATCAACAGATATGGAGGAAAGAGATGAACAAAGAGCTCAACAACCAATCTTATGATGACATTTGGTTGGTATTTCCACATCCACAGTTATTCTCCTTGACCATGACTTACTGGCTCTATAGCCATGGTCTCCTTACTGGCTCTATAGTCATGGTCTCCTTACTGGCTCTATAGCCATGGTCTCCTTACTGGCTCTATAGCCATGGTCTCCTTACTGGCTCTATAGTCATGTTTCCTTACTGGCTCTATAGCCATGGTCTCCTTACTGGCTCTATAGCCATGGTCTCCTTACTGGCTCTATAGCCATGGTCTCCTTACTGGCTCTATAGTCATGGTCTCCTTACTGGCTCTATAGCCATGGTTGCCTTACTGGCTCTATAGCCATGGTCTCCTTACTGGCTCTATAGTCATGTTTCCTTACTGGCTCTATAGCCATGGTCTCCTTACTGGCTCTATAGCCATGGTCTCCTTACTGGCTCTATAGCCATGGTCTCCTATAGCCATGGTCTCCTTACTGGCTCTATAGCCATGGCTTACTTACTGGCTCTATAGCCATGGTCTGCAATGACTTCATTGACATGGAACTGAACTGACCCCAGCTCTGATGGGGTGAGAAATGTGTAGGTGTAGGTAGGTGTGTTTGTGTGTGAAAAAACGCCCTCCTCCTTTCCCCACAAAACTAGAATAGTGCACAGTATCGGCCTACTAGAATAGTGCACAGTATCGGCCTACTAGAATAGTGCACAGTATCAGCCTACAGTGGAAGTGTTTTGCCTGCCCATCCGTTGTACTGTGAAGGAAATGCCGCTCTGTCATTGCTCATCCATATATTTATATGTACAGTGCCTTGCGAAAGTATTCGGCCCCCTTGAACTTTGCGACCTTTTGCCACATTTCAGGCTTCAAACATGAAGATATAAAACTGTATTTTTTTGTGAAGAATCAACAACAAGTGGGACATAATCATGAAGTGGAATGACATTTATTGGATGTTTCAAACTTTTTTAACAAATCAAAAACTGAAAAATTGGGCGTGCAAAATTATTCAGCCCCTTTACTTTCAGTGCAGCAAACTCTCTCCAGAAGTTCAGTGAGGATTTCTGAATGATCCAATGTTGACCTAAATGACTAATGATGATAAATACAATCCACCTGTGTGTAATCAAGTCTCCGTATAAATGCACCTGCACTGTGATAGTCTCAGAGGTCCGTTAAAAGCGCAGAGAGCATCATGAAGAACAAGGAACACACCAGGCAGGTCCGAGATACTGTTGTGAAGAAGTTTAAAGCCGGATTTGGATACAAAAAGATTTCCCAAGCTTTAAACATCCCAAGGAGCACTGTGCAAGCGATAATATTGAAATGGAAGGAGTATCAGGCCACTGCAAATCTACCAAGACCTGGCCGTCCCTCTAAACTTTCAGCTCATACAAGGAGAAGACTGATCAGAGATGCAGCCAAGAGGCCCATGATCACTCTGGATGAACTGCAGAGATCTACAGCTGAGGTGGGAGACTCTGTCCATAGGACAACAATCAGTCGTATATTGCACAAATCTGGCCTTTATGGAAGAGTGGCAAGAAGAAAGCCATTTCTTAAAGATATCCATAAAAAGTGTCGTTTAAAGTTTGCCACAAGCCACCTGGGAGACACACCAAACATGTGGAAGAAGGTGCTCTGGTCAGATGAAACCAAAATTGAACATTTTGGCAACAATGCAAAACGTTATGTTTGGCGTAAAAGCAACACAGCTCATCACCCTGAACACACCATCCCCACTGTCAAACATGGTGGTGGCAGCATCATGGTTTGGGTCTGCTTTTCTTCAGCAGGGACAGGGAAGATGGTTAAAATTGATGGGAAGATGGATGGAGCCAAATAGAGGACCATTCTGGAAGAAAACCTGATGGAGCAAAAGACCCGAGACTGGGACGGAGATTTGTCTTCCAACAAGACAATGATCCAAAACATAAAGCAAAATCTACAATGGAATGGTTCAAAAATAAACATATCCAGGTGTTAGAAGGGCCAAGTCAAAGTCCAGACCTGAATCCAATCGAGAATCTGTGGAAAGAACTGAAAACTGCTGTTCACAAATGCTCTCCATCCAACCTCACTGAGCTCGAGCTGTTTTGCAAGGAGGAATGGGAAAAAATGTCAGTTTCTCAATGTGCAAAACTGATAGAGACATACTCCAAGCGACTTACAGCTGTAATCGCAGCAAAAGGTGGCACTACAAAGTATTAACTTAAGGGGGCTGAATAATTTTGCACGCCCAATTTTTCAGTTTTTGATTTGTTAAAAAAGTTTGAAATATCCAATAAATGTCGTTCCACTTCATGATTGTGTCCCACTTGTTGTTGATTCTTCACAAAAAAATACAGTTTTATATCTTTATGTTTGAAGCCTGAAATGTGGCAAAAGGTCGCAAAGTTCAAGGGGGCCGAATACTTTCGCAAGGCACTGTATATACTCTTATTCCAAGAAACAAACACAGGCCCGTTCTTACATTATCATTTAGCAGAAACAAACACAGATCCAATTATGTAAAGTGATCCATAACAGCGCTTTGATCCCTGCTAGAAACTAGATGGAAAAGACCTGGGAAATACTTGACTCCAATGCATTATGGGGAAATCATTGAGGCTGAGCTACAACCTTCTATAGCAGAGGAGACCAGAAATAGACTTACAGGTTGGAAGTAATCTAAATCTGTCACTATCAATTGATGCCACTATTCACTTTCTGTACAGTAGAAGAGGTTTAAACCCAGTCAGCTTTTGGGGAAACACTTGTGACCTCCTCTCGTTGGGTTAAACCACGGGAAGAAGAGTAGCCAGCAGTTAGTTAATAATGCTTACATAAAGCCTACCCTGCATGGGGTGGAAAGCTATGGCTAACTGTTGAAAGTGTGTGTCAAGGTGTCATTCAAAAAAATACACCCGCCTCCCCAACTTAAAATATATTTTCACATGACCCTCCTCTTGTATTGTAAATGAAATTGAACACCCTCCCCCCTCATAAGATTAACTCTAAATAATGTTTATAAACGTGAATAAGTTCAATTAGTTTGCTCTAGTTCAAGTTGACTCACACTCAGAGTTCCCCTCTCCTTCTTCCAGATATACTGTCTGCAGGTGATGAGGATGAACAGGATGAAGTTCTGAACAGAGCAGCAGAGCATCTGTATAGACCACCGCACCACCAGCCCCGGATCACCACTACACCACCAGCCCCTGATCACCACCACAACACCAGCCCCCCGGATCACCACAAGCCCCTGATCACCACTACACCACCAGCCCCAGATCACCTCACCACAACACCACCAGCCCCGGATCACCACCACACCACCAGCCCCGGATCACCTCACCACTACACCACCAGCCCCGGATCACTACTACACCACCAGCCCCGGACCACCACTACACCACCAGCCCCGGATCACCACCACACCACCAGCCCCGGATCACCTCACCACTACACCACCAGCCCCGGATCACTACTACACCACCAGCCCCGGACCACCACTACACCACCAGCCCCGGACCACCACTACACCACCAGCCCCAGATCACCACTACACCACCAGCCCCTGATCACCTCACCACCAGCCCCTGATCACCACCACACCACCAGCCCCTGATCACCACCACACCACCAGCCCCGGATCACCACCACAACACCAGCCCCCCGGATCACCACCACACCACCAGCTCCGGATCACCACCACACCACCAGCCCCGGATCACCACCACACCACCAGCCCCGGATCACCACCACACCACCAGCCCCGGATCACCACCACACCACCAGCCCACCACCTAAACACTACATCTGAACCTAAACAGGCAAAAACAGACTAGCAACCCATCTATAGGGTTAAACACTAACCCAAGATGTCTGAGAGAGAGAGGGAGGGAGAAAGAGAGAGAGGGAGAAAGAGAGAGAGGGAGAAAGAGAGAGAGAGAAAGAGAGAGAGAGAGAGAAAGAGAGAGAGAGAAAGTGAGAGAAAGAGAGAGAGAAAGAGAGAGAGAAAGAGAGAGAGAGAGAGACAGAGAGAGAGAGAGCAAGTATCGGAAAGACTGTCAGTGTTTTTTAGGGTGGGAGGAACCTGGTTTGCTGTTTTAAAAAATAAATGAAGGACCATTTTAGAATGGTAACTTCCTCTTGATCTCCATGTCATCATCAGTGTTGGACTGATATACACTGTACACAAATATAAAACCTATAGGCCTATAGGGCTCTATAGAGCACTACACTTGACCAGGGCCTATAGGGCTCTATAGAACACTTGACCAGGGCCATATTCACAACAGCTTATTTCTCTCAAATGTATGGCACCAATTTGTTTACATCCCTGTTAAGTGAGCATTTCTCCTTTACCAAGATAATCCATCCACCTGACAGGTGTGGCATATCAAGAAGCTGATTAAACTGCATGATCATTACACCTTGTGATGGGGACAATCAAAGCCACTCTAAAATGTGCAGTTTTGTCACAAAATACAATGCCACAGAGGTCTCAAGTAGAGGGACTGTCAATTGGCATGCTGACTGCAGGAATGTCCACCAGAGCTGGTGCCAGAGAATTTCATGTTCATTTAAAAAAAAAAAAAATTCACAAAAGCTCTGAGGAAGGCCGTTATTAAAGATCAGTGATACTATCAAGAGCAGTGTGTGGTTTCCTTTCTCCTTCATCTTGTTAATTTCAATACCGTAAGCCACCTTCAACATTGATGAAACTGTGAGTCTGCACGACCAAAGAATTTCTGCACCAACTGTCAAGAAACCGTCTCAGGGAAACTCATCTGCGCGCTCGTCGTCCGTCAGCAGGGTCTTGAGCTGACTGCCGTTCAGCATCGTGTCCGACTTCAGTGGGGTAATGCTCACCTTCGATGACCACTGTCACGCTGGCGTGTGCTCTGCATGAATGAATCCCGGTTTCATCAGTAAAGGGAAGATGGCGTTGTGTGGGCGAGCAGTTTGCTGACGTCAACGTTGTGAACAGAGAGCCCCATGGTGGCGGTGGGGTTACGGTATGGTGTCGTTGTGAACAGAGAGCCCCATGGTGGCGATGGGGTTACAGTATGGTGTTTGCTGACGTCAACGTTGTGAACAGAGAGCCCCATGGTGGCGGTGGGGTTACGGTATGGTGTCGTTGTGAACAGAGAGCCCCATGGTGGCAATGGGGTTACGGTATGGGCAGGCATAAGCTACGAACAACGAACACATCTGCATTTTAACGCTGGTAATTTGAATGCACAGAGATACCGTGATGAGATCCTGAGGCCCATTTATCAGGCCATTCATCCACCGCCATCACCTCATGTCGCACCCTGATCAACTTTATGCGAAGGAGATGTTGCTGCGTGAGGTGGTCACACCAGATACTGACTGTTTTTGTGATCAACGCCCCTCCCTTTAAAAAAAAGGTATCAGTGACCAACAGGTGCATATCTGTATTCCCAGTCATGTGAAACCCATAGATTAGGTTGTTGCATGTTGTGTTTATATTTTTTGTTCAGTGTAGGTGCCGGTACTAATTTTGGGTGATGTTACGGCTCATCACATGTACACATTGCTTGACATTTGAATTATTCTGGTCACTGCGTGTCTGTTTTGGAGTGAACTAATAAAGTAGGATCTCTCTTTGTTTCCCTGTGTCATGAGGAAGGATCTCTCTGTGTTTCCCTGTGTCATGAGGCAGGATCTCTCTGCGTTTCCCTGTGTCATGAGGAAGGATCTCTCTGCGTTTCCCTGTGTCATGAGGAAGGATCTCTCTGCGTTTCCCTGTGTCATGAGGAAGGATCTCTCTGCGTTTCCCTGTGTCATGAGGAAGGATCTCTCTGCGTTTCCCTGTGTCATGAGGAAGGATCTCTCTGCGTTTCCCTGTGTCATGAGGAAGGATCTCTCTGCGTTTCCCTGTGTCATGAGGAAGGATCTCTCTGCGTTTCCCTGTGTCATGAGGAAGGATCTCTCTGCGTTTCCCTGTGTCATGAGGAAGGATCTCTCTGCGTTTCCCTGTGTCATGAGGCAGGATCTCTCTGCGTTTCCCTGTGTCATGAGGAAGGATCTCTCTGCGTTTCCCTGTGTCATGAGGAAGGATCTCTCTGCGTTTCCCTGTGTCATGAGGAAGGATCTCTCTGCGTTTCCCTGTGTCATGAGGAAGGATCTCTCTGCGTTTCCCTGTGTCATGAGGAAGGATCTCTCTGCGTTTCCCTGTGTCATGAGGAAGGATCTCTGCGTTTCCCTGTGTCATGAGGAAGGATCTCTCTGCGTTTCCCTGTGTCATGAGGAAGGATCTCTGCGTTTCCCTGTGTCATGAGGAAGGATCTCTCTGCGTTTCCCTGTGTCATGAGGAAGGATCTCTCTGCGTTTCCCTGTGTCATGAGGAAGGATCTCTCTGCGTTTCCCTGTGTCATGAGGAAGGATCTCTCTGCGTTTCCCTGTGTCATGAGGAAGGATCTCTGCGTTTCCCTGTGTCATGAGGCAGGATCTCTCTGCGTTTCCCTGTGTCATGAGGAAGGATCTCTCTGCGTTTCCCTGTGTCATGAGGAAGGATCTCTCTGCGTTTCCCTGTGTCATGAGGAAGGATCTCTCTGCGTTTCCCTGTGTCATGAGGAAGGATCTCTGCATTTCCCTGTGTCATTAGACAGGATCTATGTGTTTCCCTGTGTCATTAGACAGGATCTCTGTGTTTCCCTGTGTCATTAGACAGGATCTCTGTGTTTTCCTGTGTCATTAGGCAGAATCTCTGCATTTCCCTGTGTCATTAGGCAGGATCTATGTGTTTCCCTGTGCCATTAGACATGATCTCTGTGTTTCCCTGTGTCATTAGACAGGATCTCTGTGTTTTCCTGTGTCATTAGGCAGAATCTCTGCATTTCCCTGTGCCATTAGACAGGATCTCTGTGTTTCCCTGTGTCATTAGACAAGTAAAACTGCCCAATTTGTATTTTTACAGCATATTATTCAAACCACTGGGCCATTCTAGTCAAGAACACATTTACTTGAACTTAGCAGACTCACATTATCCTGTCTTTAGACGACCAAAGTAAAGTCTCTTATTGACCAGATGAAGTGTCCTCTCTTTTCAAGTCGGCTAAATATTGAGATATTTGAAGCAGTGATCTGATTGGTGTACAGAATGATGTGTCTATTCGAATGGGGAAGGCGGATGCTCTGGCTGTTTCTCAATACAGCCGGACAGTCCTGTAGGAACACAGCCGGACAGTCCTGTAGGAACACAGCCGGACAGTCCTGATGGAACACAGCCGGACAGTCCTGATGGAACACAGCCGGACAGTCCTGATGGAACACAGCCGGACAGTCCTGATGGAACACAGCCGGACAGTCCTGATGGAACACAGCCGGACAGTCCTGATGGAACACAGCCGGACAGTCCTGTAGGAATACAGCCGGACATGACTGTAGGAACAACTACCATATCTGGCAGTGCTCTGGTCACTTTCAATAGACAGTAAACGTAATACCTTAACCGATGTCCTGTAGTCCACCACTTCAACGGTACACACACACAATCCGTCTCAATTGTCTTAAGCCTTAAAACTACTTCTTAAACCCGTCTCCTGCCCTTCATCTACACTGATTGAAGTGGATTTAACAAGTGACACCAATAAGGGATCATAGCTTTCACCTGGATTCACCTGGTCAGTCTATGTCATGGAAAGAACAGGTGTTCTTAATGTCTTGTCCACTCAGTGTGTGTATGTGTGTAACTCTGGATGGACACTACATTTACTGAACCCACGAGTCTCAGATTTATTTGACAATTCTACATGTGAAACTGTGGTCAGGGTGAGAAGTTGGTTGGACAGCGATAAAAAGCTATTAACACATTCAATACAAACACATGTTAATAACAATAATATCAAAATCAAGACCCAGGTTTTACTCGCCAGTCGCTGAGTTTAATTTAAATACACATACTTTACCCCTCCCTCCCACCTCCCATCCCATCCCACCTCTATTTTTACCCCCCCCCCCCCCCCATCACAGAGAAAGATGGTGTTTCAAATGGCACCCTATTCCCCATATAGAGCACTACATTAGACCAGGGCCTATAGGGCTCTATAGAGCACTACACTAGACCAGGGCCCATAGGGCACTACATTAGACCAGGGCCTATAGGGCTCTATAGAGCACTACATTAGACCAGGGCTCTATAGAGCACTACACTAGACCAGGGCTCTATAGAGCACTACATTAGACCAGGGCCTATAGGGCTCTATAGAGCACTACACTAGACCAGGGCTCTATAGAGCACTACACTAGACCAGGGCTCTATAGAGCACTACATTAGACCAGGGCCTATAGGGCTCTATAGAGCACTACACTAGACCAGGGCTCTATAGAGCACTACACTAGACCAGGGCTCTATAGAGCACTACATTAGACCAGGGCCTATAGGGCTCTATAGAGCACTACACTAGACCAGGGCTCTATAGAGCACTACACTAGACCAGGGCTCTATAGAGCACTACATTAGACCAGGGCCTATAGGGCTCTATAGAGCACTACACTAGACCAGGGCTCTATAGAGCACTACATTAGACCAGGGCCTATAGGGCTCTATAGAGCACTACATTAGACCAGGGCCTATAGAGCACTACACTAGACCAGGGCCTATAGGGCTCTATAGAGCACTACACTAGACCAGGGCTCTATAGAGCACTACACTAGACCAGGGCTCTATAGAGCACTACATTAGACCAGGGCCTATAGGGCTCTATAGAGCACTACACTAGACCAGGGCTCTATAGAGCACTACACTAGACCAGGGCTCTATAGAGCACTACATTAGACCAGGGCCTATAGGGCTCTATAGAGCACTACATTAGACCAGGGCCTATAGAGCACTACACTAGACCAGGGCCTATAGGGCACTACATTAGACCAGGGCCTATAGGGCTCTATAGAGCACTACACTAGACCAGGGCTCTATAGAGCACTACACTAGACCAGGGCTCTATAGAGCACTACATTAGACCAGGGCCTATAGGGCTCTATAGAGCACTACATTAGACCAGGGCCTATAGAGCACTACACTAGACCAGGGCCTATAGGGCACTACATTAGACCAGGGCCTATAGGGCTCTATAGAGCACTACACTAGACCAGGGCTCTATAGAGCACTACACTAGACCAGGGCTCTATAGAGCACTACATTAGACCAGGGCCTATAGGGCTCTATAGAGCACTACATTAGACCAGGGCCTATAGAGCACTACACTAGACCAGGGCCTATAGGGCACTACATTAGACCAGGGCTCTATAGAGCACTACATTAGACCAGGGCCTATAGGGCTCTATAGAGCACTACATTAGACCAGGGCCTATAGGGCTCTATAGAGCACTACACTAGACCAGGGCTCTATAGAGCACTACACTAGACCAGGGCTCTATAGAGCACTACATTAGACCAGGGCCTATAGGGCTCTATAGAGCACTACATTAGACCAGGGCCTATAGGGCTCTATGTAGGGAATACGGGGACATTTTTAATGCAGCAAAAGCATATCTGGCTTAAAAAATAAAATAAAAACACTGTCTAATTGTGCAGCTTTTTAAGACATTTGCGAACATAAATTAAATCCTACAGCATTTTTTTTTGTTGTTGCTCATTTTCCTTCTGCTCTCATTTCAGACTGTTTTGAACAGAAAGAACTAAAAACACAGTGAACTGTGTACATGAAAGGAGGCATCCACCCCTTCCACCCACTACATGGTATATTCCCCACTTACATCCTACACAGTGATCCGTACCATGTCGCTTGAAATGGGGGAGGTTCCCTGGAACGTCTATAGGCTCCAATCAAAATACAGTACAGTTAAGTCCTGAGTGTAGCCAATTGTTTCGGCGTTTGCAGGGTGTGTCACACATCTGATGTCTTAATCTTTATTCTTCAATTGATTGAGATAAATCAGTCTTTGTTTCACTACTGCTCCTCTGTCTCTCATCTTCTCTCCAGTTAAATACAGTTTGTGTTTTGTCCCTCCCCCCTTTACTGGGATGTGCTTGTTTAATGCTCTTCACAGTCCTCTTCTCCCAATGTGTGCTCCATTAGCGGCTTGCCGGCTTCCTATTGGCTGGCTGATTGAGGTGGCAGGGTTGTCCATTGGTCCACCGAGGGGGTGAGAGGGCAGGTGCAGGCAGAGTGAATGAAGGACAGTGTGTGTGAAACGAAACTGGTTTTTAGGTTAGGTCACAAGGCATGTTAACACTCAACTCTAGACAGAAGAGTGGTCATGTGTGCTGTGAGTTGTGTACACACACACACACACACACACACACACACACACACACACACACACACACACGCGTCTGCTTAGCTTGGGTGCAAGTATCGATCAATGCTTGTTGTCTGTGCATGTTTGTATGTATGCATGTACACTACATGACCAAAAGTATGTGGACACCTGCT
This sequence comes from Oncorhynchus kisutch, assembly GCF_002021735.2. NCBI lineage: Eukaryota > Metazoa > Chordata > Actinopteri > Salmoniformes > Salmonidae > Oncorhynchus > Oncorhynchus kisutch. The sequence goes on along the minus strand of NC_034176.2, from coordinate 7,705,352 downwards.
CATCAAACATCTCATTCCAAAATCACAGGCATTAATATGGAGTTGTTCCCCCCCCTTTGCAGCTATAACAGCCTCCACTCTTCTGGGAAGGCTTTCCACTAGATGTTGGAACATTGCTGCGAGGACTTGCTTCTATTCAGCCACAAGAGCATTAGTGAGGTCGGGCGCTGATGTTGGGCGATTAGGTCTGACTCGCAGTCGGCGTTCCAATTCATCCCAAAGGTGTTGGATGGGGTTGAGGTCAGGGCTCTGTACAGGTCAGTCAAGTTCTTCCACACCGATCTCAACAAACCATTTCTGTAGGGACCTCACTTAGTGCACGGGGCATTGTCATGATGAAACAGGAAAGGGCCTTCCCCAAACGGTTGCCACAAAGTTGGAAGCCCAGAATCATCTAGAATGTTATTGTATGCTGTAGAGTGAAGATTTACCTTCACTGAAAAACAGCCCCAGACCATTATTCCTCCTCCACCAAACTTTACAGTTGGCACTATGCATTGGGAAAGATAGCGTTCTCCTAGCATCCGCCATACCCAGATTCGTCCGTCAGACTGCCAGATTGTGAAGCGTGATTCATCACTCCAGAGAACGTGTTTCCACTACTCCATAGTACAATAAAGGCGAGCTTTATACCACTCCAGCCGACGCTTGGCATTGCGCGTGGTGATCTTATGCTTGTGTGTGCGGCTGCTTGGCCATGGAAACCCATTTCATGAAACTCCCGACGAACAGTTATTGTGCTGACGTTGCTTCCAGAGGCAGTTTGGAACGGACCGTTGCAACCGAGGACAGATGAGTTTTACACGCTACCCGCTTAAGCACTCGGCGGTCCCGTTCTGTGAGCTTGTGAGAACTACCACTTTGCGGCTGAGCCGTTGTTGACCGGGGCTAGCTCTACCTGGGCATACATTTGACAAACTGACTTGTTGGAAAGGTGGCATCCTATGACGGTGCCACGTTGAAAGTCTCTGAGCTCTTCAGTAAAATATTGGCAGTAGAATGGCCTGTCTATGGCGAATGCATGGCTGTGTGCTCGATTTGATACAGCTATCAGCAACGGGTGTGGCTGAAATAGCCGAATCCACTAATTTGAAGGGGTGTCCACATACATTTGTATATAGTGTATGTATATATATATATAAAGTCTATTCAAGTTTTCTCGTCGATGTACTGAGCAGTCTGTCTATGCCCTATTCCGGGCTGCGTTAGGGGTCAGGGATTAGGAGCCGTAGGGTCACACACGGGGGGAGTATTTGGGGTTTCTTGGCACCTCGGTGAAAGATTTGAGCTCATAAGGGATCCCTGTGTCCACCTCGATGGACTTGCGGGAGAAAAGCAGCCGGATATCGTTGTGCAGGTAAATCTTCCCAGATTTAGAGCTCTGGAATCTACAGAGTCAAGAGAAAACAAAGAAGAAGCCTCACCGTCAGTAGCCTGTGTAAAGCTACTCTACTGAAACAAGGCACTGACCAGCAAACAATCCAAAAAAGACACTAAGTAAATGATTACATTAGAAAACATTTTTTTAAATCCTGCATTTGAAATGCTATAAAATGAATCTTGGTTTCGTACAAACAAAAGCAAACAACAAACGGACGGATGAGTGGGAATAGACGGATGAGTGGGAATAGACGGATGGGTGGGAATAGACGGATGGGTGGGAATAGACGGATGGGTGGGAATAGACGGATGAGTGGGAATAGACGGATGGGTGGGAATAGACGGATGGGTGGGAATAGACGGATGAGTGGGAATAGACGGATGGGTGGGAATAGACGGATGAGTGGGAATAGACGGATGAGTGGGAATAGACGGATGGGTGGGAATAGACGGATGAGTGGGAATAGACGGATGGGTGGGAATAGACGGATGGGTGGGAATAGACGGATGGGTGGGAATAGACGGATGGGTGGGAATAGACGGATGGGTGGGAATAGACGGATGGGTGGGAATAGACGGATGGGTGGGAATAGACGGATGGGTGGGAATAGACGGATGGGTGGGAATAGACGGATGGGTGGGAATAGACGGATGGGTGGGAATAGACGGATGGGTGGGAATAGACGGATGGGTGGGAATAGACGGATGGGTGGGAATAGACGGATGAGTGAGAATAGACGGATGAGTGGGAATAGACGGATGAGTGGGAATAGACGGATGGGTGGGAATAGACGGATGGGTGGGAATAGACGGATGGGTGGGAATAGACGGATGGGTGGGAATAGACGGATGGGTGGGAATAGACGGATGAGTGGGAATAGACGGATGAGTGGGAATAGACGGATGGGTGGGAATCAAATCAAATCAAATTTTATTTGTCACATACACATGGTTAGCAGATGTTAATGCGAGTGTAGCGAAATGCTTGTGCTTCTAGTTCCGACAATGCAGTAATAACGAACAAGTAATCTAACTAACAATTCCAAAACTACTGTCTTATACACAGTGTAAGGGGATAAAGAATATGTACATAAGGATATATGAATGAGTGATGGTACAGAGCAGTATAGGCAAGATACAGTAGATGATATCGAGTACAGTATAACATATGAGATGAGTATGTAAACAAAGTGGCATAGTTAAAGTGGCTAGTGATACATGTATTACATAAGGATGCAGTCGATGATATAGAGTACAGTATATACATATGCATATGAGATGAATAATGTAGGGTAAGTAACATTATATAAGGTAGCATTGTTTAAAGTGGCTAGTGATATATTTACATAATTTCCCATCAATTCCCATTTTTAAAGTGGCTGGAGTTGAGTCAGTGTCATTGACAGTGTGTTGGCAGCAGCCACTCAATGTTAGTGGTGGCTGTTTAACAGTCTGATGGATGAGTGGGAATAGACGGATGAGTGGGAATAGACGGATGAGTAGGAATAGACGGATGAGTAGGAATAGACGGATGAGTGGGAATGGATGGACGGAGATGGATGAGGTTGGACTGGATGGATGGACGGAGATGGATGAGGTTGGACTGGATGGATGAGTGGGAATAGATGGATGAGTGGGAATAGATGGATGAGTGGGAATAGATGGATGAGTGGGAATAGATGGATGAGTGGGAATAGATGGATGAGTGGGAATAGATGGATGAGTGGGAATAGATGGATGAGTGGGAATAGATGGATGAGTGGGAATAGATGGATGAGTGGGAATAGATGGATAAGTGAGAATAGATGGATGAGGTTGGACTGGATGGACAGACATTCCTAACAAAAACTATTGCTCATGCCATGCAAACCGTACAGAAAAATACAATTCCACAACAAACTGAACCTTAAAGGAATAATCCACCCCAAACAACAAATTCCTATGTTTAAACATTGTTAAATAACACTAGTATGTGAAAACAATATTTTTTGAGAACAAACGTTTCAATGAGTCATTTATTACAAGATTGGTAGCAACATGTGAAAATCGGTGTTTGAAATCTATTGCTGCTCATGTCGACTACAAAACCCACAATGCAGTGCTCCCTCTCTGGGCTGGATGGCTAGTTAGCAAACGTGGCTACACACAATAATACCAAAGTCAATATTAGCATGTGAAGTAACTAGCTAGCTGTAAAAAAAATATTTAAAAAAAATAGCCCAAACAAACTGCATTTATTTATCCCACAGAGCTCAACTTGCAGTTCGTCTCAGCCCAGAGCAAGCGCAGGGTATGTTGCTATGGCAACACCGGTCCTTTACTATGTTTCCCCACAGACACACAGGGTACATTGGGAGACGGTATTTGATGGAGAAACTAAATTGAATAATTTGGTACACTGTTTAGATTGAGCACGTCTAAGGGAAATACTGTACACATTGTCATGGCGATATAAATGGATAGATGTGTTGTAGACACAAGTGTGTACACACCAAATATTGGCTGATTTGGCCATCTGGAGTCCAGGTAATTGTTTTAAAAGCGTTATGACGAGAACCATGTACAGAGCCTTCAGAAACTATTCACAGCCCTTGACTTGTTCCACATTTTGTTGTATTACAAACTGAACTTCAAATGGATTAAATTGAGATGTATTTGTCACTGGCCTATACAAAATTGCCCATACTAATAAAATGGAATGATGTTTTTCTAAATTTGTTCAAATTAATGAAAAATAAAAAGCTGAAATGTCTTGAGTCAATAAGTATTCAACCCCTTTGTTAGGGCCTAAACATGTGCTTAACAAGTCACATGGACTCACTCTGTGTATAATAGTGTTTAACATGATTTTTGAATGACTACTCTGATCTCTGTGCCCCCACACATACAATTATCTGTAAGGTCCCTGGGTCGAGCAGTGAATTTCAAAACACAGATTCAACCACAAACACCATCAACATTTTCCAATGCCTCGCAAAGAAGGGCACCTTATTGGTAGATGGGTAAAAAAAAAAAAAAAAAAAAACAGACATTGAACATCCCTTTGAGCATGGTGAAGTTATTAACTACACTTTGGATGGTTTATCAATACACCCAGTCACTACACAGATACAGGTGTCCTTCCTAACTCTGAAACACCTCAGGGATTTCTACATGAGGACAATGATGGCTTTAAAAATGTTATAGTTTAATGGCTGTTTAACGGGAGAAAACTGAGGATGGATCAACAACATTGTAGTTACTCCACAATACTTAAGTCAGGAAAAACCTTGTTCAGTCTGGGAGATGAATTCACCTTTCAGCAGGAACGACCTAAAACACAAGGTCAAATCTACACTGGAGTTGCTTACCAAGGAGACATGGATTGTTCCTGAGTGGCAGACTTACAGTTCTCCTTAAAAATGTGAGACCTGAAAATGGCTGTCCTAGCCACGATCAACAACCACTTTGACAGAGCTGGAAGAATTGTCTAAAGAACAAATCGGGCAAATTTAGTTTCAATCCAGGTGTGGAAGGCTCTTAGAGACCCAGAAAGACTCAAAGCTGTAATCGAAGCCAAAAGGTGATTCTAACAAGTATTGATTTAGGGGTGTGAATACTTATGTAAATGAGGTATTTCTGTATTACATTTTCAATACAATATTTTCATTATTGGATAGTGTGTAGATGGATGAGAGAAACAAAATATATGGAATCCATTTGGAATACAGGCTGTAAAACAGCAAAATGTGGAATCAGTCAAGGGGTATGAATACTTTCTGAAGGCACTGTAGCTATGACACGTTCCTACACAATTTTATGATTTCACAGACTGACCACTTAGAAGTTAAGCCATGGGGTAAATTTATTCTATAACCACTGATAGGCAATTCACCAAATTGACAGGAATTTCATGATTTTTATTTCTGGGGGTGGATTATCCCTTTAAAAACAAACAGCATATCACCAGATAGACATACCTGAGGTGTATCAAGTAGCAGAGAATCTTCTTCCTCTCTGTGGGTGTTGCCCTGGGCTCTGTAGGCCCCTCCCCCTTCCCACCTGGCCCCGCCTCCTCCACGGGAACCAGGAAGATGCGGTGACGCAGGAAGGTCATGTGATTGACGGGCATGTCCCCAAAGTTATAGGTCACGAGGAACATCTTCACCACAGTTTTATTGGGGTTGAATAAGGTCTGGAGGGAGAGAGAGAACAGTTTTATTGGGGTTGAATAAGGTCTGGAGGGAGAGAGAACAGTTTTATTGGGGTTGAATAAGGTCTGGAGGGAGAGAGAGAACAGTTTTATTGGGGTTGAATAAGGTCTGGAGGGAGAGAGAGAACAGTTTTATTGGGGTTGAATAAGGTCTGGAGGGAGAGAGAGAACAGTTTTATTGGGGTTGAATAAGGTCTGGAGGGAGAGAGAACAGTTTTATTGGGGTTAAATAAGATCCGAGGGAGAAAGAGGACCATGAGACTCACCACTTGGATGGTCCCTGCTTTGGGTACGCTGTATCCCTTCTTTCCAAGAGGCTCCAAGGAGATCACCCCCTACAACAGAGAGATGATTTTACATCATGTCTCACACACACACACACACACACACACACACACACACACACACACACACACACACACACACACACACACACACACACACACACACACACACACACACACTAACCAAGAAGGGTGAGGGTGCGCTGTGCTCTGAGATGTCATAGTAGGTGACGTGTACAGGCAGAGTGGCGTGTTGAGGGCAGTAGGATCCGCTGGCACCGATCTCTGCTGTGAAGCCCTCGATACGACCCGACGGAGAGAAACGACCCTTCAAGATCGACTCCTGGGGAGGAGGATCAACACACAGATACTTCAAAAACAACAAGAGGGAACATAGTAAGATCCAAGATTCAACAACTGAGACATAAACTGAACAAGTTCCACAGACATGTGACTAACAGAAATGTAATAACGTGTCCCTGAACAAAGGGGGGGTCAAAATCAAAAGTAACAGTCAGTATCTGGTGTGGCCACCAGCTGCATTACGTACTGCAGTGCATCTCCTCCTCATGGACTGCACCAGATTTGCCAGTTCTTGCTGTGATATGTTACCCCACTCTTCCGCCAAGGGCACCTGCAAATTCCCTGACATTTATGGGGGGAATGTCCCTAGCCCTCACCCTCCGATCCAACAGGTCCCAGACGTGCTCAATGGGATTGAGATCCGGGCTCTTCACTGGCCATGGCAGAACACTGACATTCCTGTCTTGCAGGAAATCACACAGAGAACGAGCAGTATGGCTGGTGGCATTGTCATGTCAGGATGAGCCTGCAGGAAGGGTACCTTTTGAGGGAGGAGGATGTCTTCCCTGTAATGCACAGCGTTGAGATTGCCTGCAGTGACACACCGCCCCAGACCATGACGGAACCTCCACCTCCAAATCGATCCCTCTCCAGAGTACAGGCCTCGATGTAACGCTCATTCCTTCGATGGTAAACACGAATCCCACCTTCACCACTGGTGAGACAAAACTGTGACTCGTGACTCGTCAGTGAAGAGCACTTTTTGCCAGTCCTGTCTGGTCCAGAGATGGTGGGTTTGTGCCCGTAGGCGATGTTGTTGCCGGTGATGTCTGGTGAGGACCTGCCTTACAACAGGCCTACAAGCCCTCAGTTCAGCCTCTCTCAGCCTATTACGGTGTAACTCAGGCAGTTGTTGTTCCCATCCTGTACCGGTCCCGCAGGTGTGATGTTTGGATGTACCGATCCTGTGCAGATGTTGTTACACTTGGTCTACCACTGCGAGGACGATCAGCTGTCCATCCCGTCTCCCTGTAGTGCTGTCTTATGCATCTCACAGTACGGAGATTGCAATTTATTGTTCTGGCCACATCTGCAGTCCTCATGCCTCCTTGCAGCATGTCTAAGGCACGTTCACGCAGATGAGCAGGGACACTGGGCATCTTTCTTTAGGTGTTTTTCAGTAGAAAGGCCTCTTTAGTGTCCTAAGTTTTCATAACTGACCTTAATTGCCTACAGTCTGTAAGCTGTTAGTGTCTTAATGACCGTTCCACAGATGCATGTTCAATAATTGTTTATGGTTCATTGAACAAGCATGGGAAACAGAGTAAAAAAAACTTTAGAATGAAGATCTGTGAAGTTATTCAGATTTTTATGAATTATCTTTGAAAGACAGGGTCCTGAAAAAGGGACCTTTCTTTTTTTGCTGAGTTTATGTAGAAGCGTATTCAAAATATGGATAAGAAACCACTAGAGGAAAGAGTGAAGAAGATCAATTACAAAGCACTGCTACTTCTATGACCATGAGGAATTTTGAAAATATCTCTAAATATTTGGTAGAAAGTTCTTTACGAAACATTTTCACATGGATGGTATGTCACACTTAATTGTGTATCGTCTCTTCAGGTAAGAATGTACTGTAATATGTAGTCTGTTTTGCTGGATATACATTTCAGGTGTCCACAAGCATAGTAAAACAAACAAGTATGTTATACCTCAAAGTTGCCCAGTAGTGACCGGCTGATTGAGGAAGAGGGCCAGCCTGACCGAGCAGAACGACACAAGGTGTCTGTGCGCCGTCCACTACGCAGCTGTCGACTGCACACACACACACACACACACACACAGATAAAACAACAATGGATAGTTTAGCCATGGTTGCAGTCACATAAGTCACAATCAAATATGATGTTTTTAAATGATGAGTAGTAAGTAAAGGAATCAACTAAAGGTAGAAAGTAAACATACCTTTTCAGCCTCCTGCTGGTTCTGCTGACTTCTGGTACACTCTGAAGGAGGACAAGAACGAGAGTGAGAGAGAGAACCAGAGAGAGAAAGAGAGAGAGACGGACAGAACCCGAGAGAGAGAGAGACGGACAGAACCCGAGAGAGAGAGAGACGGACAGAACCCGAGAGAGAGAGAGACGGACAGAACCCGAGAGAGAGAGAGACGGACAGAACCCGAGAGAGAGAGAGACGGACAGAACCCGAGAGAGAGAGAGACGGACAGAACCCGAGAGAGAGAGACGGACAGAACCAGAGAGAGAGAGACGGACAGAACCAGAGAGAGAGAGACGGACAGAACCAGAGAGAGAGAGACGGACAGAACCAGAGAGAGAGACGGACAGAACCAGAGAGAGAGAGACGGACAGAACCAGAGAGAGAGAGACGGACAGAACCAGAGAGAGAGACGGACAGAACCAGAGAGAGAGACGGACAGAACCAGAGAGAGAGACGGACAGAACCAGAGAGAGAGACGGACAGAACCAGAGAGAGACGGACAGAACGTGGAGCTTCACTCACCAAAACAACATAAAGGAATGTAATGAAGGTACAGTGTGTGTCTTTGTACCAGTGTGTGTCTGTGTACCAGTGTGTGTCTGTGTGCATGCGCGTGTGTGTGTGTGTGTGTGTATGTGTGTGTTTGTGTGTACCAGTGTGTGTTTGACCTGTGTGGTTTGGTAGGGGGGGTTCTATCGGGGTGACAGCAGCACAGGCAGAACACGTAGCATAGGGAGAACAATACAGGCTCTCTCAATAGACATTCTGGAGCCACTCGGCTGTCAAATGACTGTTACATTAAAAAGGGAAGCTGCCTGCCACAATGACACGCCTGACAGCACAAACTACGAACAGTGTATAGTCTTCTGTGTGTGCTAGTCTGTACTCCTCACCTTGGCATGGTCCCGGCCCTGTGCGTTAGGCAGCAGGTGGCTCCAGAAGGGGGCAGCCTTGGCATCGGTGCCCCTGCAGGAGGCCAGCCCTAAGCCAGGGGCCAGCAGGGCCAGACGGCTCCTCTTAGAGGTAGAGGGG